>NC_048264.2:30005391-30308421 GCF_005286985.2 Setaria viridis | reverse complement strand
CATCATTGACACCTCTCTCTCCAACTAGCTACCAATAATGCAGCAGCTCCGATCCAATGCAAGTTCAAATCGATTCTTGCTTGGCATCATCAGCTTGCATTGCTGAATGGTACACAACAACACACTAGCTCTCCAAAAATTAATGAGTTAATTAGCTAGCTCCAACAATAAGCTCACTGATTTGCAGTCATCTAAAACCGTAACCATGGCCTTTTTGCCGCCGAGTGCATGTGAATCCAGGCTGTTGAGAGATCGATGCAATTGGCACGTGTGAGATGGCCATTGCTGGTTATTAATTTATTTATTTGTTCTACTAGATCGATGTGCAACCAATAAGGACATGTACAATAGTGTAGACGGCTGGATTAGACACAGACAAAAAAAATCAGTTTATACAATAATTTGTCTCTGTACCGTCTACAAACTGTTTAATTCATACTTAGACACGTAAATTATGATAATCAAACGTACATATAATCTTTGTGTACCATTTTGTTGGTTGTTTGAGATAACACATGGTGTATGCTGCATGAGAATACAGACATGTTAGAAAGGACCGTAATGTAACATTTCATTTTATTTCAACCCTTCTTCCCTGTCTAAAGGATGTATATGGGATTTCACATCGTAAAAATACAAGGACCTTATCTCTTATCTGAACTTTCTCTCCCCACCCGTTGACTCGTATCTCTTTCTGTCTCTCTCTCAAGTCTCAATCCAATCTCTCGATTCGATTTAGGGAGTAGAGCGCGGGTCCGGCAGCTCAGCTCTGGCTGCAGGCTTGGTGCCTGGCGGCCGGTGCAGCTCCGCACGGGCAGCGCAGTGCGGCGTCCCGCGTTCGGCGCAGCTCCGCACGAGGAGCATGGCTCGGCAGCTCGGCTTGTGCGTCCGGCCGGCGACGCAGGTGACCGGCGGACGGCGGGGAGCAGGTGACCGGTGGGCAGCACAGTGCGAGCGGTGCACTCGTAGGCCAGGTTTGCTCCCTTGATGATTTTTCCGGCAAAAGAATAGCAAATCAGGCAGCACCGTCATCACACACGCGCGCCCTCACTGGATTAGCCGGCACCGCCGTCGGGAGAAATCGACTGATACAACGCATCGGCGTCTTCTCGGAGCACGGGCCGCGGCCGTCGCCTCGCGAGACGACGGCTCGCGTCTCTCTCTTCATTGAATACCGTACACATCAGCTCCTTTTGCTTGCGTGGCACCAAAACGACGAGTGTTGTCTCTCCTTTGTACTTGCCCTAAGAAAAGAACACATATAAAAATACTCTGGAGAAATGGACAGAATGTATATAAGGCGCCTTCCCCAGTTGGAGCCCGCGCTGACCAATTATATGGACCACCATATGCATGCCCGGCCGGACATCCGGCGACGACGTCACATGGCCGCAGTCGCGCGCGGGGCAGATGTGCGTCACAGCACTGGCCGGAGGCCTGATCCGGGCTGACCTCTCCTGCAGCATCCCTCAGCGATCCACACACACCGATCAATTGATGCAGAGCCGCGCGGATGCAGAGGCGACGACGACCGGCGGCCCGACCTGGGTATCCAGTATCAACCGTTCGACACGGGAGCACCGAGCACCCACGAGAGATTTGCTAGAGGCCGACCGCAAGTTTCAAGGCGGCGGCCGGGGAGTGGGCGCTCGCATGACGGCCTCTGCGCTCGGCACACAGACACAGGCATGCATGCAGGCATCCGCTGGCGCCGCGCAGCAGCGCGCGGCCGTGTGCGAGCTGAGTAACGCGCCGCGGTTGTGGGCGAGCGGAGGCGTACGGGCAGAGCGCGCACTGCGTATCTGCATCTCGTTAATTATATGCGTGGCATCGATCTTATCCTTGGGACGGTGAGAAATGGAAGCAGGCCACACCGGCGAGGTGATAGGGAAAGCTGTGGCTGACTGAAAGACGGACCCGGTCACCCTCCAGCTCTTAAGTATCCCCGGTCATCGATTTACTAACTTACTGTATTACATCGCCACCGGAGGACGAAGAAGCAAAGCAACGGCTTGGGGTATGATAATGGCTTAATAAGAGGGATTGCTTTCAAAGGCGGCCAGCCCAGCGTAGACACGGTGGGCGCGCGGGTCAATATAGGAACCTCCGGCAGTGTGCCCGAGGATGTTAATGCAACTCAAACACTACAGCGCCTACAGATCTGCCATGTAAGCTGGGATCGAGAGCGCGTACGTACAAAAGTAAATGGACCATACGTGCTGCCATGCATCTGCGCTACCCAATAGCTGAGTTCTCACACATTGACGTCGATTCACGAGTTGCATGATGATGACCAATCCACGAGAGACCACAACACAACGAGGCGCAGTAGCAGTTCAGTTCTTCCGGGCATCCCACCATGGAATCTCGACCTCGATCTCCCCACGGATCAATCCATCCATTATTGGTGCAGAAAAAGACGTGCATCACGTACAGTTGTTCACAGCCGAGCTCCCATCCACTATACGATCTACCCACCCATTGGTGCAGAGAAAGCTAGCCATACGTACATCCCAGCGCAGAAACCGGCTGACCGGCCGGCTGGCCCGACCGAGCACGAGCACGCGATCAAGGCACGCATCGATTCACAGTCGCCCCTCCTGCTCACGCATTGCATGCATGGACCATGTAATTACGTACGGCCGCGGCCGACATGATCGGCGTCCCGATTGGCCATGCATGCATGCGGTGCGCAGCCAAGGCAGGCACGCAGCAACCACCATGCAGGGGCTCGTTGTACGACGGTACGGTGCCGGCCCGGCCACCCCGCGCGCGCACAGGCTACAGGCCATGCCAGCAGGTACCACGCGTCCACGCCTACGGTACCGACGGAAAAAAAATTTCTGTGGGGACGGTCCGTAGAGTTCTCAACGAGGGGACCCGTCCCAGATGCATGCCGCGTGGCAACTCCAGACATCCGATGTTTGTCTCGATCTGAGCGCTGCGCCAACCTAC
Organism: Setaria viridis; assembly: GCF_005286985.2. NCBI lineage: Eukaryota > Viridiplantae > Streptophyta > Magnoliopsida > Poales > Poaceae > Setaria > Setaria viridis. Next base: position 30,305,466 of record NC_048264.2, on the reverse strand, counting down.
TCGATCGACTCCCTCAGCTCGGCTTGGCTCCCATGGCTCCAGGGCGACAACTAAAGGTGTGTTTGGTTGCTGTGATTTTTAGAAAAGCTGCTGTGAGCTGTGGGCTGTGGAAAAGTAGCTGTGAGAAAGCAGCTATGGGAAAAGCAGAAGACCGTTTGGTTAGAGGAGCTGTGAAACTGTAGGCTGTGTAAGAAATACCTGTAATGCCCTAAAGGTCTATGAGTGTGTTTATATGCAAATTGCTCGTAACAAAATAAATTTTATATATTTTTCATCTATTAAAGTGATTGGTCCACATAAATAGAATTATATCCATCAAAAGTTCTATACACCATCCTTCAACATGGATGAGCAGGGAGCGGCGGACGGCTGGCCGGCGGCCGGCAACCGGGGGCGACGGGCGGTGGGGTGCGGCGGCCGGGGTCGTCAGGCGGCGGCCGTCCGGGGGGGCGGGGTGTGGCGGGCGGCCGGGGGCGCCGGGCCGGCGGCCGTCTGGGGGGTGGGGTGTGGCGGGCGGTCGGGGGCGCCGGGAGGCGGGCCGGCGACCGAGGGTGGCGGACGGCGGGCCGGCGGATGGCGGACGGCTGGCCAGCAGCCGGCGACCTGGGGCGACGGGCGGCGGCGATCGGGGTCGTCGGGCGGCGGCCGTCCGGGGGTGGGGGTGTGGCGGGCGGCCGGGGGCGCCGGGTCGGCGGGAAGCGGACCGGCGACCGGGGGCAGCGGATGGCGGGCCGGCGGACGGCGTCCGGCGGCGACGGGCGGCGGGGTGCGGCGACGGGCCAGCGATGGGGAGGAGCGGACGGACGCGTCGGGAGAAATAGATTGGGGCAAAAAACGAATCATTACCTTCATAATCAGTGGCAGGTGGGTAATTTTTTATCCCAAAAGCACTTGAAAGCAGGGGGGAAGGTGCTTTTGATTTTGTACTAGAGCAAAAGTAGCTTTTGGGCAAAAGCACGTAGAGCTTTTAGGCCTTTGGTTGGCTTTTGGCTTTTGCAAAAGCAAAAGCATGTTGGAAAGCCCAACCAAAGGCACCCTAAGCGTCCGTCATCCGCTGCTGACCCACTGCCATCGCCTTCCTTGTCCGCCGCCACCTGCTTCCTCATCCGTCGTCGCCTTAGTCATATGTGACGTGAAGAACCTGTTGGGTTGATTCCCGATCTTTTGATAAGAGGGCGTAGGATAACTTGATTGGTGGATGGAGACGACGTTCACAGCCCAACTACAACCTTCCAAGGATGATGCGCCTTAGCAACTAATACACCATCTCCAATGGCTACCGCGATCTTGTGGAGTGCGTCACCTGGCCACTAGGGCACTAGTCTTGTAAGCAATCGAAGCACTAGCAAGAACAAGTATAACAAGTATTGAATTACTAGATGTAGATGAAGGTTTCAAACTCAATCTCAATTATGGTGGGGTTCCAAAGACAAGAAGACAGGCGGCTAATCCTGCACGCGTGCTTACAAGCAAGTAGCAAAGCTAAACTTAATCTAAACAAAATCCGAATGTTCCTGGTGGCGGCTAAGGGGTATAAGAACATGGGAGGATAACAACAAGGGTGTTGGGGTCGTGCTCCAACCCCTAGGACGCGTCCCTGATGGACCCAACTTGATACACGGCCCATTGGGCTAAAATAAGGCGATGCAGCACCTCAGACAAAAAACCTCTCGATAATAATTTAATCATTGCGGCCGCCTCAGAACAGATATATACATAAGTCTGGATCCATATGAAAATAGACTTCATAAGAATTTCATGAAGTACTTGAACGCCCAAATCCGAGTCCATATACGACCGTGGTGACCGTCACAAGTTTTTGTTATTTTGTAGTCCGAATCCAGCCTGCACGAATTCTTTTCCCTTTCAGACTTCTCCTTGGTTCCTAAGCAAAACAAGAGTGCACGTGTCTCCATGGTCTAAATATGATGGACATGAACTCAAGAGTGTACTCACCTGATGGTTGAGTTGACGAGCACAAGCGCGAGTAATGGGATCAGAAATTGGTACTTGTGTCGGCGTGGATGTATTGTTGGTGTTGACGTCCTCATCCTCCTCCTCTTCTTGCATTTGAGTTGTCCTCCACTCAAGCTCAGCTTCCTCTCCCAAATACAGCTTTAAATCTTCAATGTTAAAGGTGGGACTAACCCCAAAATATGCAAGCAGATCGAGTTTATATGCATTATCATTAATTTTCTCTAACACTTTAAACGGTCCATCAACCCGAGGTACCAATTTAGATTTTCGCAATTTAGGAAATCTTTCCTTTCTCAAATGCAACCAAACTAAATATCCAGGTTCAAACTTTAGTTCCTTTCTACCTTTATCACCAGCAAACTTATATTTAGCATTCATATGATCTATGTTTTCTTTAGTTGTCTCATGCAATTTTAACATCAATTCAGCACGCTTAGTAGTATCAAAATTTAGTTTTTCAGAAGATGGCAAAGGCATTAAATCAATACGAGCACAAGGCAACAAACCATAAACAATCTAAAATGGGCACATCTTTGTAGTAGAATGCAGCGAGCGATTATAAGCAAATTCAATATGAGGCAAACCATCTTCCCACATCTTAATGTTCTTCTTTAAAACAACCCTTAACATAGTAGACAAAGCTCTATTCATAACTTCAGTTTGACCATCAGTTTGGGGACGACATGCAGTAAAAAACAAAAGCTTAGTCCCCAATTTTGCCCATAAAGTCTTCCAAAAATGACTAAGAAAGTTAGCATCACGATAAAAAACAATTGTGTTGGGCACACCATGCAAATGAACAATTTCTCGAAAGAACAAATCAGCAATATGAGTATCATCATTAGTTTTATGACATGGTATGAAATGTGCCATCTTAGAAAATCTATCAACAACCACAAACACACTATCACATCCCTTCCTAGTCCTTGGCAATCCTAACACAAAATCCATAGAAATATTTTCCCAAGGAGCACTAGGAACAGGTAGAGGCAAATACAAACTATGTGGATTTAACCATGACTTAGCCTTTTGACATGTCGTGCAACTAGCAACAAATCTCTGCACATAGCAGGTTTAAACCATCCAAAAATCTAGCCATAGCAGGTTCTTCACCCTCCTCTAAGTTACAATGCAGCATACCCATTTGTAATTCCTCATAATATTTTTCTACACTTTAGCACCCTATCTAAATTGTTGCAACTTATTTAACAGATCACATGCATAGTAAGAAGGAACAAATCTAGCCTGCATGACCCGTTTCAAAGCATCCCATATTTGTGGTATGTTATTAGGAGTTTTCTTGCCATGTTCTATCCACCAAATAGAAGCAAAATCGGTGAACTCACTAGTAGCAGCCCTAACACGTGTATTCTCAGGAAATTCATGACATGCAAACTTTTGATCAACAGCAATCTTCCAAGTAATGTATGCGTCAAGATCATATTTACCATCAAAAGGAGGTATCTTAAATTTTATCTTATTGAAAGCATCATCATTATTATGTACCTTACATCGCCCCACCCATACCTCTACAATTAGTACGTAGCTGTCGGCGATCATGAGCATCTTGGTCATCTTGTTCAGTATCAGCATCCCAATTGTCCTCGACACGCTCATCCTTCTTGTTATCTCCATCATACCTATTAGTGTTTTTGGCATGCATCTCATCAAAATGCCTTAAAAGAGCAGCAAGACTTTTATCAATATGAACAACTTACGCCTCCACCGTTTTAAGCTTGGTGCTTGTGTTGATCTGTGTGGCCTCCAATTGCCCAATCTTATCATTCATCACCTGCAAGTCATCATCAAGTCCTTCTGTGTACAACTTCACCTGCCTTTCGAAATGTTGTATGATGCCCTTAGTGTGAGGTGAATGTTTCATACTGCCAACATCCTTAGAACCTGTCATGGTAAAACGAACAGTGGAAACAAGAAAACAAGTGAAGAAATAAAAGCCCTACAGCTATTAGGATGTAGCTACTGCAAGACACTCACTCTCAACCTGTTTCACAAGCTCTTACCAATTCTTACCTTGCTCAACAGGAGGGGACGACAACCAACAAGTCTGCAACCGTGGAACAAAGTGTATCGGTGCCGCAGCAACAAGGCCTGTCAAGCTGTAGTCGAATATGTGGAGCTGTAGGTGAGCTGAAGTAAGGAAGTACTGGTACCACATTAGTTATAAAAGCAAGCTAAATTATCGTTCAACGGTGGTACTGTGCTGGTCCTAGCCTAGACCGTGCTAGAGGCGCGAGCCTGGACACAAAGGAAGTCACAACACACCATCGGAAACAATAGAGAAGCACAACGAACAGCCCCCTTTCTTCCTGGTTCTTTTTCTTTTCCTTTCTTTTTTCTTTTCTCTTCTTTTCTTTTTTCTTTTTCTCTTCTTCTTCTTCTTTTCCTTTTTTTCAGGGGATCCTCAAAACTGATTATATAAACAAAGGGACTTCACAAGAGTCAAACACCACACATGCTTTTTTCGAGAGTACAAGGGTATTCCGGTAAAAGAGTCAAACACCACTCTCTGTGTCTCTCTCTCTGTGGAGTAAGCCGAGCTAATATGGATATGCACAACGTGGAGAAGTCGAGTATATGTATGAACTCCTGCTGCCTATCTGGAACACTTCAATATATCTAGTACAAGCGCAACAGCAACAAGATTTAGTAACACGACGCAACAATCAATTCGGACTCAAAACCGATTCCAACTCGAACTTCAACACCACGTGGGATTCGGTCTTGATCAACTCAGATTCCTAGTCTGACTTGAACATAAAGATGTACTCAGATTCAGCCAACAGAGGGTTTATATGGTAGCACAGGACTGTGACTAGAACGTGACAAGAACTTGAAACTCTAAAGGACTAAAACAGTCCAGCAACTCGACACAACCAATGCAACCAAAAACTCAACAAGCCCTAACTAAGCAGTACTAGCAAAGGCTCAAAGGGTTTATAGGATTGCGAATAAACTAATCTACCATTTTTTTTGGCTTTTCTGGACTATAGGAAAATTAAAACAGCGAAGGATTGGAAGTCTCTCACCAATAAACCTTGCTCTGATTAACAACTGATGTGAACCCATTGGGTTGATTCCCGATCTTTCGATGAGAGGGCGTGGGATAACTCGATTGGTGAATGGAGATGATGTTCATGGCCCAACTACAGCCTCCCAAGGACACTGCACCTTAGCAACCGATACACCACCTCCAAAGGCTACTACGATCTTGTGGAGCGCGTCACCCGACCACTAGGGCACTCGTCCTGTAAGCAGACGAAGAACTAGCAAGAACAAGTAGACGGGCGGCCGATCCAGCACGCGCGCTTACGAGCAAGTAATAAAAGCTAAACTTGATCTAAACAAAATCCGAGTGTTCCTGGTGGCGGTTAAGGGGTATAAGAACATGGGAGGACGACCACAAGGATGTTGGGATCGTGCTCCAACCCTAGGACGCGTCCCTGATGGACCCAACTTGATACATGGCCCATTGGGCTAAAATAAGGCGACACAACACCTCGAACCGAAAAACTTCTTGGTAGTAATTTGATCATTGTGGCCGCCTCAGAACAGATATGGATATGATTCTAGATCCATATGAAAATAGACTTCATAAGGATTTTTGAAGTAATTTAATGCCCAAATCTGAGTCCGTATGTGAGAGTGGTGACCGTCACAAGTTGGTGTTGTTATGCAGTTCGAATCCAGCCTGCGCGAATCCTTTTCTCTTTTGGTCTTCTTCTTGGTTCCTAAGAAAAACAAGAGTGCACGTGTCTCCATGATCTAAATATGATGGACATGAATTCAAGAGTGTACTCACCTGATGGTTGAGTTGACGAGCACGAGTGCGAGTAATGGCACCAGAAACTGATACTTGTGTCGGCGTGGATGTATCGTTTGTGTTGATGTCCTCATCAATCTGTTGCCAACCCCCTTTATGCTACCGCGCAGTAAGAGCGCACACAACATCTTCTCACATTCGTCGACCCAATCGCCTCCAAGCTTGTGTATACGTGGTTAGGATTGGTTGTATTCTTTGCTTCAGATCTAAGTTACACACCAATCCGGTTCTCTCTTATCAGTTGCTAGCTTCTCTTATTTTGATGCTTCAGGCCATGGACTTCTTGTGACTGAAATAGGAGCTTTTGCCACTTCTTTATTATATGTAGAACCTCACCAATATCTACATAATTGATATAAATGTCTAATATGTACGCTGATTCTGATTGTAGACAATGGTGACCTGGAAGACAGAACTAATTTGCATGGCAAGCAGCAATCCATGTGGACACTTTTATCATTTATGCAGGCATCCACAAACCAAATGGTTCACAAGAAAAATTCAGAAGATATGATGAGAAGAAAGAGAAGAACTGACGCCAACAGAGATAATAAAAGATGCATTCCATATTTCCATTTGCTGCTGACTACCGTGAGTGATGCAATTGAGAATGGACAATCAACGCAGCTGCACTGGATTAAATAGTGGAAAGGATTGTACAGTATTTGTAGTAGTTTGATGATCGTTTCCTTGGTTGTAACCTCTACTGTACAATGTATTTTTTTATCTGAAAAATGCACATGGTTTACTCTTGCTCCTTTTCTCTGATGATTTCCTGCTCTGTAGCCTTGCTGATAAAATTTGTTTCCTCCTTTGCAGCCATGCAGAGAAGAAACACCAATCAATCCTCTATGTCTCAAATTGCACCATATACTGATGGAAAATAAGTTATCAGTAGTACACTCCAGTACAAAAGCTTGTTATTTCCTAGCACTAGCTATTTTTTCTCGAATTTTTGTCAGCTCCTGCAAACTAAATTATATTGATATACTTATATACATTCATCACAGATTCACGGGCTTCAGGTTCAAATCACGTAGCATATATGAATCGTTTATGGTCCGGAGGGAGGAAAGCAATTTGAAGAAAATCAGGGCGTATGAGAGGGACGGACAAGACGACTGTGCCGGCGCCAGTTGAGGCATATGGGGGTGCAGAACGAAGCAACTGCACTAGCGGATGAGGGGGACGGACGGACGGTGACGGACAACAACAAAGGAAGAGTGGTGGCGGATGGGGGTGCAGCGGGGGTAAAGGTGCGTTTCTACGTTGGGAGCCGAGTTCCGGCGTGGGCCTCTCACTGGGAGCCAAGCCGCACTTTGGTCTTTTGGTGGGAGCCGAGTTGAGCCTTTCCCAGGTGGGGGTACCTGCGCTTGAGCAGTCATTGGATGGACCGAGTCGCCACGCGGCACGAATCTGGAGTAGGTCCGCACGGTGAGTGCTTGGGGCCGTCCGCACCTAATTTTTTTCCACCACCTAGTCTGCAAACAGACTTATTTTGCCAGGCCAACCTCCTGCGCGTGGGTGCGGGCCGCGGGGCGCGTACGTCCACCGCGCCGCGCGGCGGTGCCAGGCTACCGCGGCGCCCGGCAGGCTGGGCGCACGTACGGGCAGGGACGGGGGCAGCAGGTGCGGTCACCAGCGACGGGCTGCTGGCTGGGAAACCGGCCAGCCGCAAGGACATGCCTACCTAGGCAAACTAAGCTGCGAATGCACGTGTTGCGTGGCGACGGGCACGTAGGCGAGATGCACGACAGTAGTACACTTCCCGTCAAAAAAGAAGTACTACACGTACAGGCAATGGGTGCACTGCATGCAAGAAGCAAAGCCTTTCTTTGGACCGAAGAGGTGGATGCGTTCACGCCAGTCTGCTGTAGCCACCAGATCGGGTAGCAGCGAAATTTAGCACTTACGTGCAGAGAGCCAGCCAAGCGCACCATGATGTGTCTGCTACTACTACCACCTACTGCCTGGCTATAGTAAGGGTGTTTAGTTCTCTAGGAGCTCCTAAAATTTCTTCACATCGAATGTTTAGATACTAATTAGAAGTATTAAATATAGGCTAATTACAAAACTAATTGCACAGATGGAGGCTAATTTGTGAGATGAATCTATTAAACCTTATTAGTCCATGATATGACAATGTGATTCTACAGTAAACATGTGCTAATGATGGATTAATTAGGCTTAATTGATTCATCTCGTGAATTACCCTCCATCCGTGTAATTAGTTTTACAATTAGCTCAGATTTAATCCTCCTAATTAATCTCCGAATATTCGATATAACATAAATTTTAGTCCGAACTAAAGATCTAGGCATGCCTAAGGCTAACTGCTGCTATAGCATGCATGCATGCGGTGGATGGACCCAAACCCTCTGGACTTGCCAGCAAAAAGGTTCCACCTAAGTTGATCTCGCACCCTCTGTGAATCTGTGATGTATACCCTTGCTCGTAGTACTACGATTGCATAATCAATGCACAAAAGGTTCTTCCTTAAAGAGGTCAAGATAGAAGAAGATAATCCAATCCTTGGCTTCTTTCAACTGTGGCGACCTTGCTAGAGGTTAGGGTTCAAAGAAGAGGCTTGTTTAACAATGCTCCACCAGGTTTAGGGTTAGCTATATCTGATGGTATAGAGTTACAATTTCACATGTATTCAGGCATACGGGTAAGGCAGTGCATGGGTGGGGACTGGGGAGGCAAGGAGCTGGCGCGGGCCACGCCAGCCGGGGTGGTGAGGAATGGCTGGTGGGGAAGCTCCACTACTGGAGAACTGAACATTCATCCAGTTTTGTTCGCCGGGAGTGTGTCGCGGACGAGGTAGTCGAGGTATGGGGCTCTCCAGTCGGGTGGGGGGTCGGCCCCCACCGCGGGGTCTGCCGCGATTTCCATGACCACGGGGTCGGAGGGGTCGGCTTCCGGGACTGAGTCAGGCGAAGCGGGGCCGACCCTGTCATGGCTGGCACCCGAACCTGGGACAGGTGGTGCGCTGCCGACCTCCCCTGGGTCGGGGTCCAAGCCCGGAGCCGGTGGTGCTTCGCCGACCCTCGCTGGTTCTTGGTAATGGAATGAGGGCTTGAACTGGTCGCTGATGAAGACACCGTCGGGTACGGGCATTTGGCCGGATGCTGCCTTTGCCAGCTCATCGGCTGCCTCGTTGAAGCGCCTTGCGACATGGTTGAGCTCCAGCCCGTCGAACTTGTCTTCAAGCTTGCGAACCTCGTTGTAGTAGGCTGCCATCTTGGGGTCGTGGCAGCTCCACTCCTTCATGACTTGTTCAACGACTAGCTGAGAGTCGCCCTGGATGTCTAGCCGACGGATGCCCAGCTCGATGGCGATGCGAAGCTCGTTGAGGAGGGCCTCGTACTCGGCGACATTGTTGGACGCAGGAAAGTGGAGGCGGATCATGTACATGATGCGCACGCCTAGAGGAGAGACAAAGACGAGGCCCGCTCCGGCACGGGCCCTCATCAACGACCCGTCGAAGTACATTGTCCAGTACTCCTGCTTCTCCGGCGCCGATGGTGTTTGAATCTCCGTCCACTCTGCTACGAAATCGGTGAGTACCTGGGACTTGATGGTGGTGCGGGGGGCGTAAGTGATGCCCTGGTCCATGAGCTCGAGCGCCCACTTCGCGATCCGTCCCGTGGCGTCCTGGTTCTGGATCACTTCGCCTAGTGGGAACGACAAAACAACCGTTACCGGGTGGGAGGTGAAGTAGTGGCGCAGCTTCCTCTTCGTGATGAGGACGGCGTAGATGAGCTTCTGGATCTGTGGGTAGCGCGCCTTGAACTCGGACAAGACCTCGCTGACAAAATACACCGGGCGTTGCACCTTGAGAGCGTGTCCCTCCTCTTCTCATTCCACCACTAGGGTCGCGCTAACCACCTGGGTGGTCGCCGCGATGTAGAGCAGGAGGGGCTTGTCGTCGGTCGGCGGGACTAGAATCGGGGCCTTCGTCAGGAGGTCCTTGAGTCGGTCAAGTGCCTCTTGGGCCTCGTCGGTCCATTCGAAGCGGTCAGTCTTCTTTAGGAGTCGATAGAGAGGGAGCCCCCGTTCGCCAAGGCGCGAGATGAAGCGGCTCAGAGCCGCTAAGCATCCCATGACGCGCTGGACTCCCTTTATATTTCGGATTGGCCCCATGTCGATGATGGCCGCTATCTTCTCCGGATTGGCTTCGATGCCACGCACGGAGATGATAAAGCCTAGCAGCATGCCCCTCGGAACCCCGAAAACACATTTTTCGGGATTGAGCTTAATACGCTTATCCCTCAGCCTTTCGAAGGCTAGTTCGAGGTCAGGAACGAGCTGGTCGCTCTTCTTGGATTTGACTACGATGTCATCGACGTAAGCCTCAACGGTCCGCCCGATGAGGTCCCCAAAACATTTCAGCATGCATCGCTGGAACGTAGCCCCCGCGTTTTTGAGGCCGAATGGCATCTTAACGTAGCAGTAGGGGCCGAAGGGGGTGATGAAAGAGGTAGCGAGCTGGTCGGACTCTTTCATCGCGATCTGATGGTAGCCGGAATACGCGTCAAGGAAGCTAAGGGTTTCGCACCCGACGGTTGAGTCGACTATCTGATCTATGCGTGGCAAAGGAAACGGATCCTTTGGGCACGCCTTGTTTAGACCGGTATAATCAACACACATCCTCCATTTCCCATTCTTTTTTCGTACAAGAACAGGATTAGCTAGCCACTCAGGGTGGTACACTTCCTTGATGAATCCGGCCGCCAAAAGCTTGTGGAGCTCCTTGCCGATGGCCTTACGCCTCTCTTCGTCGAAGCGGCGCAGACCTTGCTTTACTGGCTTGGAGCCGGCCTTGATGTTCAAGGAGTGCTCGGCGACTTCTCTCGGAATGCCGGGCATGTCCGAGGGCTTCCACGCGAAGACGTCTCTATTCGCGCGGAGGAAGTCGACGAGCGCGCTTTCCTATTTGGGAGATAGGGTAGCGCCGATCCGCACGGTCCGGCCGTCGGAGCTGCTGGGGTCGAGGAGGACCTCCTTGATGCCTTCGGTGGCCTCGAAGGAGGTGGCCGACTGCTTGGAGTCGGGCTGGTCCTCGGCGCCCTCCGCGAGCTGGACCACCAAATCCCCTGTGAAGGTGATGGCCGCGACGTACTCGCAGCATTCCACATCGCACTCGTACGCCTTTTGGAAAGACGTGCCGACAGTGATGACCCCGTTGGGCCCCGGCAGCTTGAGCTTGAGGTAGGTGTAGTTGGGGATGGCCATGAACTTGGCGTAGCACGGCCGCCCCAAGATGGCGTGGTAGGTTCCGCGGAACCCTACCACCTCGAAGGTGAGGACCTCCTTCCTGTAGTTGGAAGGGGTCCCGAAAGTGACGAGCAAGTCGATTTGCCCAAGTGGCATTGCCTGTTTCCCTGGCACGACGCCGTGGAATGGCGCCTTGCTGGGGCGAAGGCGGGAGCGTTCAATCCCCATGGCGTTGAGGGTCTCGGCGTAGAGGATGTTGAGGCCTCTGCCTCCGTCCATGAGCACCTTGGTGAGGTGCGTTGTGCCGACGATGGGGTCGACGACGAGAGGGTAGCGTCCCGGATGCCGGACGCGTCCCGGGTGGTCGGACCGGTCGAAGGTGATGGCGGATCCCGACCAGTCGAGGAAGGCTGGCGTCGCAGGCTCGGCCGCGTAGACCTCGCGGCGCTCCAGCTTCTGACGGCGCTTGGAGTCGTACGCCACCGGGCCGCCAAAGATCATGAAGCAGCCGTCCACCTTGGGGAAGCCGTCTTCCTTCTCCTTGTCTCCCTTCTTCTCCTCGTCGGGCTTCCACTTCCGGTCGCCTTTCACCGGATTGCCTACGAAGTACCTCTTCATGAGGTTGCAGTCCTTATAGGCGTGTTTCACGGGGAACTCATGGTTCGGGCACAGTCCCTCGAGCAGCTTGTCGAAGAAGCCGGGAGTGCCCTCTGGGGGCGGCTGTCCTCGCTTGCGCTCCACAGCAGCCACGAGGGGAGCCTCGCGCCGCTGCTTGCCTTTCTTCTTCTGCTGGCGGATGGAGGTGCCCTCGTCAGCTTCCTCCTCCCGCTTTGCCTTGCCTTTGGAGCAGTCGAAGATCGCTCCAACGGCCTCTTCGCCCGAGGCGTAGCTGGTGGCAATATTGAGGAGCTCCTCCGTGGTTTGCGGGCCTCGGCGCCCCAGCTCGTGGACGAGGGGTCGGCAGGAGGTTCCCGCCAGGAAGGCCCCTATGACGTCGGCATCCGCGACGTTGGAGAGCTCAGTGCGCTTCCTGGAGAAGCGTCGGATGTAGTCCCAGAGGGACTTGTTCGATCCCTGGCGACAGCTCCGGAGATCCTAGGAGTTGACGGCGTGTGTACGTGCCCTGGAAGTTCCCTATGAATATCTCCTTCAGGTCGTTCCAGCAGCGGATCCGTCCCGAAGGGATATGTTCCAGCTAGGCTCGTGCCGAGTCGGCCAGAAAGAGTGGTAGGTTGCGGATGATGAACAGGTCATCGTCCACCCTGCCGGCCTGACATGCGAGCTGGTAGTTGCTGAGCCATACGCCGGGGTTCGTCTCCCCCGAGTACTTGGCCACGTTCGTCGGTTGCCTGAAGCGCGGCGGAAACGGCGCGTTCAGGATGCGCGTGGAGAACGCCCGGCGCCCCGCCGGGTTGGGGCTCGGGCTACGGTCTTCTTCGCTGTCGTAGTGCCCGCCACGATGGACGTGGTAGCCGCGATCTACCCCATCCTCCTTGTCCGTGCGGGAGCGCCTCCGCGCGTCCAAGGTGTCACGAGCGTCGCGGACAGGGCCGACACGTCGGTGGACGGATCGAGCCCCGCCTCCTGCGGGCGGTGGTGTCCGCCGAGCGGACACGGCCTGATTTGCCCTAGGAGGAGGCTGGTGGACAGACTCCCCTCGCCTCTCCGGGGGCGCGTCGGGCGCTGCCCTGCTGGCATTTTGCCCGCGTCGCCTGGACGCGCAGCTTTCCGCCTACTAGACAGCGGCGCACTCGAGCAGGTCATGCACCTCTTGGCGCGCCCGTCGCTCCTCGGGCGTCGCCGGCTCGGGGAGTCGCCGGAGTAGTGCTGCCGCGGCAGCGATGTTCTGGCTGGCGTGAGCAAAGAGCTGAGGGTGTTCTTCGTCCGCGCAGATGCGCTGCTGGACGTCGCGCGCCTGTTGTCGTGCTCCGCCTTCGTGGCGGGGGCGCTCGACCTCCTGGCGGGACGCCGCGCTCGCCTCCGGCTGGCGAGGGCGCTCCGGGGCCTTGCTAAGGGCCCCAGTCATAGTCGCGGCGCGCGGAGGGGGAGTCCTCTGTCTCCCTTTGGTGCCGTCGTCGTTGGACCCCTCGGAGTGCACGTCGGCCATGAAGCACTCACGTGAGGGGTGGTGGCTCCCGTTATCGGAGCCGGCGTCGGAGATCGTCCTCGCTACACCTGCGAGCTTGTTGCTCGCGGGTGACACGGTCATGGACTGCGTCAGGAGGCGACCGTAGGTCACCGCGGCATTGCGCAGCCCGAAGAGCCGACCCCCTGGGAAGGGCCCTCCGGCGCGCGCCTGGCCGCTCGCCGCTGTCCCGGCGGCGAAGCCGGGGATGGTGGGGCGAGCGGGCAAGACGAGGAGAGGGATCAGCTCGATCCCCTCCCCAGTGGCGAGGAAGTCCAGACTCCCGAAGCGGATCAGGGAGCCCGGAGCGAAGCTGGCGTCATGGCTGGCCATCTGAAGCCGGAGATGTACGCGCAAAGGTCCCCTACCTGGCGCGCCAACTGTCGTTGTCAAGATTTGCGGATCGATACTTTAGACTAGTAAATTTCTTTTATGCGCGTAAGGCTTCGGATGGTGGTGTGGGAGACACGGGGTTAGACTGGTTCGGGCAATGGAAGGCCCTACATCCAGTATCGAGAGCTGCTCGTGTTACCCACGCGGGGTTCTGTAGTAGGGGCTACAGTAGTGCGAGAGTGGGAACTGATCCCAGGTCTCTTGAGTGCGGTCGTGCTCTAAGTGAGTGTGGGTGTGTTCTATTTGCTTCAGAGTGTCCCCTGTCTCAGGACCCCCGGTCCCCCTTTTATAGCGTGAAGGGGGAGCTCGGGTTACAGATGAGCCAGGCATGAGGAGAAGTAAAAGAGATAAGCTAAGTAAAAAATAACATAAGGAGAGGGTCCCAGGGCCGTTGCTCCCACTCCGGCCTCCGGTCCCTGTCAGCGCGCCCGTAGAGGGAGGGTGATTTCTTCCAGATCTTGTCGATGATCTCCCCGGTCGCCGTTGCTGCCGAGCACGATGATGACCCTTAGCCTTGGCATCTGTGCCCGTCGGGGAGGAGGGCCGATTCGTGTACCCTGCTGATTACCGTGAGACCCGGACGTTGCATCCCTGTCATCGGGAGCGCGGGGCACGAGAGCAGGCGGAGCGCCCTCTTGTGCCGTTCGGCGCGGGTCATGAGTGCCCTGCGGCAAATCAGAGGGAGCCGCGGCCACTGCAGCTCGCGCCGCACGGCCGCGCATGGGTATTCGTGATCGGTTACGTTGGGGACGCCACTCCCTTTCTGCTTGACAGGGCCGCGACGCATTTATGGCGAGGTCGATAGGGGGACCCACAAGATCGGCACCCTGATCCTCCAGTCCGCGCCCGAGGCGGATATTTGTCTTGTGGACCCGAGCGAGTCCGACCCCGCGCCCAGGGTCGGGCGAGGCGGAGTTTTTGCGGCGGGGGTCGGGCGCTCCCGACCCCGGCCCTCTGGGTCGGGCGAGGCGGAGTTTGGTCTTTAAGGGGTCGGGAACGTCCGACCCCAGGACTCCGGGTCGGGCGAGGCGGAACGTGGCCTCTCCCTCCCATATTGGGCTGACGGCAATCTTGCCACCTTAGATGGGCTTGGGCCTTTATGTTTTGTTGATTTCATGGGCTAGGGGAGATCGTTGATATTTCGCCCCCAACAGTTCTCTAGATCTTTTGGGAAGTCTCAAACAATGAAGCCAAGTACGAAACACTTCTACATGGCCTTCGTCTCGCAATATCACTCGGTATCAAATGAGTACTGGTATATGGTGACTCGCTAGTCGTCATTAACCAAGTCAATGAGGAGTGGAATCGCAACAAGGAAAACATGGACGCCTACTGCAAGGAAGTCCGCAAGCTAGAGAACAAGTTCTCAGGCCTTGAGTTTCGCCATGTGGTTCGCGACAACAACGTAGCTGCTGATGTGTTGTCAAAAATAGGCTCAACCTGTGCAGAAGTTCCAGTAGGCATTTTTGTACATGAGCTTCGTAAGCCTTCCATACCAGAACAAGCTACTCCAGCAACTACCAACACAAAACCTCCAGAACCCAACCGAGAGATCATGATGATCGAAGTTGACTAGAGATCACCGTTCATAGACTACATCAAAGAACAGAAGCTCCCCTTCGACAAGGACCAAGCTGAACAAGTCTCGCGACAAGACAAGAGCTATGTTCTAGTCAAAGACAGGCTCTACAGAAGGAGCGCATCTTCAGGAATACTCATGAAATGTGTTACCCGAGAAGAAGGTCAAGAAATCTTGGAAGAAATACACAAAGGAATATGTGATAATCATGCCTCTTCACGAACGATTGTAGGCAAAGCTTTCAGAGCAGGCTTGTACTGGCCCATGGCACTAGCCGACGCAAAACAACTAGTCCGTAGATGCCAAGGCTGCCAATTCTTCACCAAGCAATAGCATGTCCCCACCTACAAGCTCATCACAATACCTCCAACATGGCTCTTTGCATGCTGGGGGCTTGACATGATTGGTCCACTCCCAACTGCACCAGGAGGGTTCAATCGAGTACTCGTAGTCATCGGCAAGTTCACCAAGTGGATTGAAGTCAAACCAGTCGGTTGCCTGAAGGCCGACCGAGTCATCAACTTCCTGGATGAAATCATACATTGCTACGATTTCCCAAACAGGATCATCACTGATTTGGGATCCAACTTTAACAATCACGACTTCTAGGAATATTGCAAGAACAATGGAATTGATGTACGATACATCTCCGTCGCTCACCCAAGGGCCAACAGCCAAGCTGAGCGTGCCAACGACATGTTACTCGAAGCTCTCAAGAAAAGGCTGCATGACATCAGCAACACGAAAGGAGGCAAATGGCTCAAAGAACTACCCAATGTTCTTCGGGGACTACGCACTCAACCATGCAAGCCTACTGGGTACTCTCCTTACTTCCTCGTATATGGGTCAGAGGCCATCCTCCCTACAGATGTCATGTGGCAATCTTCTGCAATTGAGCAGTGTGACGAAGGAGTATCAAAGGAAACAAGGCACCTAGACCTAGACAGTCCGGAAGAAACAAGATGTGCAACATTGGTTCTGTCAGCCAGATATCTCGATGGGCTACGACGCTATCACGACCACAATGTCAAGGAACGTTCCTTTAACGTGGGTGACATGGTCCTCAAACGCATTCAAGACACATCAGGGCTGCACAAACTTAACTCGCCATGGGAAGGTCCCTACGTCATATCCAAAGTCACAGGGCCTGGATCGTACCGATTACAAGAACTCTCAGGTGAAGGAGTACCAAACTCTTGGAATATAGAGCATTTGTGTCGCTACTACCCGTAGCAGACTACAAGACATGTACTCAGGTCCTCACCCACAGTTTATTAAACAACAAAGTTCTTTGGCAAACACTACCTATCTTTGCCTCCGCTCGGCTATTCACAGCCACTCAAGCTCTTCAGCTCCGCGAGCCCCAGTGCTCTACCTTTGACTTTTTTTTCATCAAGTCTCTTCGAGTTATCACAACTCATCGGCTATTCACAGCCACTCGAGCTCCTCAGCTTCGTGAGCCCCGGCGCTCCACCTTCGACTTGATTCCATCAAGTCTCTTCGAGTTATCACAACTCGTCGGCTATTCACAGTCACTCAAGCTCTTCAGCTCCGCGAGCCCCAACGCTCCACCTTCGACTTGATTCCATCAAGTCTCGTCAGTTATTCACAGCCACTCGAGCTCTTCAGCTCTGTGAGCCCCAGCGCTCCACCATCGACTTGTTTTCATCAAGTCTCTTTGAGTTATCATAACTCGTTGGCTATTCACAGCCACTCAAGCTCTTCAGCTCTACAAGTTTCAATGCTCTCTCGCCGACTTGTCTCTACAAGTCTAAGCGGCTTCACAAAGCCAGGACTCAAGTCATTGCACTTATTGGGCTACAACGCTCTACACACGACTTATGATAACCAGCCACAACTACGGTGCTAGTCACTTGTTCTTCAAAGGCACAAGACTGCCGCAACCATCGGCAAGGAGTACTCAAACTCACTTCATTTCATACTTGCACTTTTCGCATTAATGAAACTCTGCAGGATTACAATTGACTACCCAATAAAGTCGGAATATACAAAGTACAACACAATTGCACAACAACAACTCCAAGCAACTACCTACTGGTAGTTACAACAGAAGTCCTAGGCTTCTACTATATCACAAGGGTACACTTGAGCCTGGTAACTGTTCGACTACCAAGGTGCAAGCAATGTCAAAAGGCAGGACCTACACACGAGGAAGCTGCGCAATAGGCAGCTGTACCCTAGTTCCTCCTCCTAACAACCGGAACACCAGGTAATCCTTCACCGCCGCTCCCTCGACAGCAACAGGAAGAGTACCCGACGCAGGATCAGGAACAAAAGCACCAGGAAGACGAAGTGCACACCCCAAAGCTGCTCCATGGACAGCTTCTGCGCACAAGTACTTACCGTATGCCACACCTCCACCTCTAATTAGGGAGCCGGATAAAGATCACGGAGCTCATCATCCTTCACTTGCGAGTTCCAGCACGAACAGAGCTGGATCACGAGTTGCAAGATGAGGCATGTGGCAAACCCTCCTACGAGGATTCTTCTAGCATCGCGGCTATCCCTATGAGCGTGACAGTATGTGGAGGGAAGGTGGCACTAATCTACGAGGAATCTTCTAGCTTTGGGACACTCATTGGAAGCTCTTAACTATCAAACAACAGCAACCTGAAGCAAGCCATCGCTATACTAAAGGGCATGACCCTGATCGAGTACCCGGAGGCTCATTTATAGCCGAAGGATTGCAACTGCCAACTGTCGGTGTTTTAGACTGGCAACCCACCTAGGGAGTACCCAAGGTGGTCTTTTGTGCGGTGGGTGTCGTCGAGAATCAAGGAGTCGATGGTGACGCAAGGAACATGATTTAGACAGGTTCGGGTCGCTAGATCGCATAATACCCTACGTCCTATGTGTTGATTGTATTGATCTTGTGTTGAGTTGCACTTGTTCTTTGGAGGGGGTCCCTGCCCACCCTTATATAGTCGGGGAGCAGGGTTATAGGGCAGATTGTGTATAAAAGTCCTAGTCGAGTACGTTACAGAGTCCTACTCTAACTCGGTAGAGTAGTTTCCTTTTGACCCGACTAGTCTTCGGGGAGTCCATGAAGCCTACACGCCCTGCAGAGTAGTCTTCATGTCCATGTATATTTCAGGTACATTCCCTTGAGTGGGTCCGTACGAGTCTTCTGGTGGGCCCAAGGGTGCCTAGCCGACACCAATTGCTCGCAGTTACTGGTCACTCGTGACAAATAGCCTCAGACGCTGACAAGGACCAGACAGACGACTTAACTCCACGCATATGACTACACTGAGCACAATGGACAAAAGTGAATAGTGTACCCGTGCACCGTCTCAAGTACAAGGCAACAATAGCTACAGTACCCTCAGCAGCAACTCCAATAATCAAAGACCTGACCGGAACTACAACTACTCGATTAATCGAATTTGTTTTCCCGACTACGAGGTCAACTGACAACTCTCCAGGGAAGATCATCAATCACGTCAGAATTTAAATTTATCGACAAAGCAAGATTTGCAAGACAATTATTCAAGTACATCTACAAGTATTCAGCAATAAATACAACACGATTTCAAATGACTAGGGTTCCTCCAAAGATATGAACTCGGTCATCCTCGCTGCAATGGGCTTAGCCTCTTCAAGATACTATGCATAGGCGTCCTCTGTGCAGTTTCGGGCAATACCATCTCCAGCCGCCAACAAGTTTGCCCTCGGGTATTACGACTTGACAACTGCGAGGACTTGCTTGCAGACAGTTTTGCACAGTTTAGCAAATCTATCCAGCGCAGCTCTTAGTCTCTCGACCAACGAGCAAGGCTCAACATCATCTTCAAGTGGAGCAATAGCGTTGACTGCGTACTGAGCAACACTAGTGAACTCTTGGAGAACACCCTTTAGCTTCTCCAGAGTTCTAGCATGACCTCTACAGGACATCATAGCCAACACCAGCATCACTCCCATCCGATGTTTTCTCTCCTTCTCGCGCTCATAAGCTGCCTGAGTTTCAGCCAGTGATGCCCTAAGGCAGACAGCCTCATCGGCTACCCGGTCGTGAGCATTTCTTTAGTCAAGCAGTTGGCTACTCGCAGCGGCCTCCTTGCCTTTGAGCTCTGCATCAAGCAACACACAAATAAGAGAATAGTCTACGACTACGATTAAACATACTCAACAACTACGAGTACTCACCCTGATATCTCTGATTCAAAGATCTATAACGATTCTCTAGTCGCTCCTGAAGGACTTCATGATCGCTCCTCTCAATCGCAAAGGACTTTGTGGCCTCCTCATGAACTCTCAAGGAATCCGTAAGGCGGTGACACTCTTGCTCCAATTGCGCTACCCGCTGTACAGCTTCACTGCGCTCCTAAAGAGCCCGAGTATTTTTCTGGGCCTTATCATACAGATCCTACGACAGCACAACACAAGCATCAAGACTTGTCAAAATATAATTACTCGAAGAAAATGGGTTATATATGCACCTAAAAGCTCTGGATAGCTCTCTTGATCTCCGACTCTGGTGGCAGCTCGAGTACCGGACCCCTAGTGCTCTTGACGACTTGAGGCTCCGAACACGTTACTCATAACAGATCCTGACAAGAAAAAATCAAGGTTAGCTACTGGGTATAAGGGAGCTCCCCCACAGCATCTCTACTCCAGTAACACACCTGTTGCGCCGGCTTCGCCTACTCCTGTTGTAGCAACTAGTGCTAGGGCATCAGCACCAGTCATGCTCACAGTCGACGCAACTTCAGCCGTTGTAGGCGGCACACCTCCAAAACTCTCGGGAACTGTAAGGTCCTCCACTGAGCGGATGACCTCCTGTAGCATAGTTATGGTAGCACCCATGAGACTTGCGTCGTCGATCTCAGGTGCATCATCCATAGTCAAGTCGACTACGGGCTGAGGAACTGTAGTCGACAGACCAGCCTCAACCTCCTCCTACACCTCGACGGGAATAATGTCTTCGGCATCCCTAGATCGATCAATTCACAAGATTATCATCCGGCTACAGAGTACAAAAACACACCAAACAAAAGAAAAGACTACACAAGTCCTTACCGGGCTGATCGCAATGGCGGACGAACACGCCTCTTTTCAACTACCACCGGCTGGTCACTCGGTGCTGGCTCCACAGAGGCCATGGGAGAAAAGTTCTCCACATTCTCACCAAGTCCAGAAAGAACCAAGGTTGAGATTACGTACGCGTGACTACCAGTATAGATCGTGTACTCACCGCCAGTAACATCCTCGGGCAACGAGGCGTTAGCAGTTACTTCTGGTGTCTTCAAAGCGTTCGCCACTCCATCGGCCGATGGCTCTAAGACCTTGCTCACCGAAGCCGTAGCCTCATCACCTATTGGGTTAGTAGCCTGCCCGAGGGCTCCCAGCTCGGAGGCTCCCAGCTCAGGGGCTATCGGCTCAGGGGCTACCTGCTCGGGGGCTGCTGATCCTAAGTTTGATGGTGCCTCCTCCACGAGCAGCTCTTCAACGGCCTCAACACCTGCAGCCACATCTCTGGCAATCGTGACTACTTCAACAGAAGTAGCCTTGTCATCACCAAAAGTCAAGTCGGTGGCCTTTTCAACATATAGACTAATATCATCAGTATTCTACAAGTAATATGACTAAGTCAACAAGAAACTTAAAGTACTCAAACAATTACAACGCATGACTACGCACCTTGGTACCTTGCGACTCTTCGGGGTTCAAGTCTGAAGCAGTCGCAGCATGCTGAGTAGCGGGTTTTTTCCGCACTACTCTGCGTTTCTTAGCCGGAGGAGAGGAAGGCGCATCTTCAGTTTTATCCTCGGCTACCTCCTTATCCTCGGAAGGTGTGAAACCAGCCAGCACCCGGGACTACAAACCACAAGACAACATTGTTACTCGGAAAGTACTACTTGTCAACAAAATCAACCGACAACATCTTCGATTACACAAATGAACAAAAGAGAAGCAAACATACCTCTGCTGATTCATACCAACCGTCGAAGTGTCGGAGGACTCCTAGGAGTACTGGCACTCGTCGATAGTTCTTAAAGAACTTACCCAAGAATGCCTCCACATCGTTGTCGGATACGTCTTCAGGAGACATATGCGACGGGTCATCAAAACCCGTGTACTCAAAGCCCAAATGAGCACGCTGCTTGCAGGGGCTGTACTCTACGCTTGACGAAGCTGGTGGCTACATGGATCCCAGTCAACCCTAAAGTTTGCAACTCAGCAATCTGCGCCAACAAGTCGGTGATCTCACAGGTATCCTCAGGCTCCATTACCCAATTGCCCGCATGTTTCGAAGCATGGCCGGTGACTACTGGCAAGATAGGATCATGGTTCCCATCTCTTTTTCCAATCGCCATGGGAATCAGGCAGGTCGTACTCAAGATACGCACCCGAGTTTCTCAATTGAAACCCAGCTCCTCCAAAGACTTCTGTCCTAGTCCCACTGGGTTGTGGCTTACACCGAAACAACTAACTAAACAAGTCCAGACTAGGCAGAGTACTCAGGTACACTTCGCCCAAGTGTACAAAGATAGCCATATGCAGCACACTATTCGGATTCAAATAGACTAGCTGAAGATTATAATACTCGAGAATACCTCTGAAGAAGTCAGAGGTAGGCACCACCAGGCCTCTCTCAACAAAGTGAGCCAGCATCACTATCTCCCTAGGGTGTTCTTCGAATTGCCACGCATTTCCATATGCGGGCCTCCACTCAAGCTCCACCTTCGGTTGGAGCAGCTTCGCATCAACCAAGGCTTGAACCGCCGACTCCTTCATCACAGAATGCTGCCAGGTGGCCCCAGGAGGTGGCGGCGCAGTCTGGTTCGACGGGCCATACTTGGGCACTGGCAACTCAGGCTTTTTACCCTTCTTGGATCTAGATCTCCTCTTGCTAGTGGTTGTGGCCTCCTCCTGGATCTTCTCAGGTTTCTTGCCCATCTTCTTGGTGCACATCAACTAATCTTGAGGAAAAAAAGGGGGTGAAAAAGGTCACAACAATTTCTTTTCAAAGCTCGGGTGAGGCAACAATAGCAGCGGCGACGCAAATAGAAGCAGCGGCGCTAGGGTTGCAAAAGGGCGCAAATTGGAAATCTGCTAAAAGAGGCATGCCAAGAATTAGCACTGGCCCCCCCTATTTTATCAGTGACATTTCCAGGATCCACCCGTTAATCAAGCAACGACTAGATATGACGCAGATTTACCACCAGATAGTGTCCAACGGCTACTCTAACAAAGACATTGATCCCTTCACCAACTACAAGTAGTCGCCCAAGTGCTCGGGGGCTGCGTATACCGTACCCGTTGGGTAAAGTTTTCTTTTTTGAAGACTAAGATAAGTCGAAGCAAAATTACAAGTTTGACCCTCAGCCTGATTCTTCAATTCAACCTAAGGCTCGGGGGCTACTCCATAAGGAGTGTGATTGTCATCGCACTACCATATAAAAAGTTTCAAGACAAAAGTTACTCGAAGCAAACATCGGGAACTGCTAAGAGTACCTTCGAGTCATGGACAGCTCCAGTACTCAAAAATTGGCCGCAACAAGAAGTACTCGAGGAGCACCAGGAGACTCGGGCGACATTCTTCAAGTACTCGGACCTGTTCCTCTCGACTACAAAGTACTCGGGGGCTTATTGGCTAGGCATCCTCGGGCCCACCAGAAGACTTGCACGGAACCTCTCAAGGGAACGTACCCAAAACCTGCTCGGACATGAAGACTACTCTATAGGACGCGTAGGCTTCATGGACCCCCCGAAGACTAGTCGGGTCCAAAGGAAACTACTCTACTGAGTTAGAGTAGGACTCTGTAATGTACTCGACTAGGACTCCTACCCTGTAACCCTGCTCCCTCGACTATATGAGGGCGACCAGGGACCCCTCCAAACAACAAGCGCAACTCAACACAAGTTCAATACAACCAACACACAGGACATAGGGTATTACACGATCTAGCAGCCTGAACCTGCCTAAATCATGTTCCTTGCATCACCATCGACTCCTTGATTCTCGACGACACCCACCGCACAAAAGACCACCTTAGGTACTCCCTAGCCGGGTTGCCGGTCTAAAACACCGACACTATCCCCATCGCCGTCGCCACCGCCCTGGCCCCTCGTCGGTTAGTTTTTCTTCTTCCCCAACGAGCTCCCCCACCTCCACCGCATCCAGCCACCCCGCACTCCTCTTCACTCCCAGCCTCATCCCAAACTGCCGCCACCCCGCACTCCTCACTCCTAGCCCGTCCCGAACCGCCGCCGCCGCAGCGCCTCCCCTTCCCCTTCGGCCTGCCGCGCCGTGGCTCCTCCCCTCCTCCCACGGCGTTCATCGTGGTACGTCCCCGTATCGCCTCTACCATCGGCGACCGTGCCTCCCCTTTCGTGGGCGACCTTGCCTCCCCTTAGTGAAATTGTGAATTAAATTTTGAAATGTGAATTCTCAATAGGGATGTATGCATCTGAATTGTGAAATTGTGAATGTGAATCCAATTTTAAATTTTGAAATATGAATTCTCAATAGGGATGTATGCATGTGAATTGTGAATGTGAATCCAATTTTAAATTTTGAAATGTGAATTCTCAATAGGCATGCATGCATGTGAATTGTGAAATTGTGAATGTGAATTCAATTTTAAATTTTTAAATGTGAATCCAATGTGCGTATGATTGGTTATCACAATGTTTTAGCATTATTTTGGACAATCTTCTTAGCATTTCGTGAATTATGATGTCTTACGGCATAATTATTATTGCAGTTGATGTTTGTGTCACAATGTATCTTATTTCAATTTTATTTGGATAACTATGGCAAATGGAACTTCTTTTTGTCGTGGTGGTATTGACTTGCCACACGACTATCAAAGCAAAGGATTAGTTCCCAACATAGTAATATTCTTTCCTTCTTTTAATGGCAATATTAACTTGCCACACGGCTATCGAAGCAAAGGATCAGTTCCCAACATAGTAATATTCTTTCCTTATTTTAATTGCTTTTTTACTACACATGAATAATTTATAAATTTTTACATACAATGTAGCTTATCAACCCAATTAGATGGCTCAAAGATGTTGCCGAAGATTTTGGCGGTACTTCTCCTGTAGTGCCAATCGAGGTTGTAGTTGAACCTCATTTTAAAAGAGTACATATCTCTTTTCAAGTACCTATACAAGAAACAGATTTCATCTTGATGTCACCAGGAGAGGCCACCCCGATGGTTTCAATTGCTGCATGGGGTCAAATAGCACCAAGTAGGATAACTTTTGAGAGGACCGCCAGAGAGGTCTTCCTAGAGCAGCTTAAGGATCATGGGTACTTTGTGCCAGACTTGTCATATTTTTGAATAAAACAGCTCGAGGAGAGAGAAAGCAATGTGCTTGTGATTGCTGAGAGGCTTTGTCGGCTTAATCAACATGACATGGTATGGAACATTCTTTTAACTTTAGTTATGTTACATCTTTTAACTTTCATAACATTATTATCATCTTTTAGGATCTCTTTGGTACTACCAATGCGGCAACGAGCTTTCGTGCGATTCTGGCTCAAGTCTTGAATGTGTTGGATTTGACTTACATAGGTGGAAACCCGATATTCACCAGAGATTGGAAGTTTCAGGCTCATCTCACTTTCTATAGGCCAAATCAGTTAACCACTCCATTGTTCAAGATTTATAGTAGTGTATGTGACCGTCCATGTGAAGCAAAGGAGAGAGGAAGTAATGTGCTCTAACTTTTTTATGAAGTTCTAGGCTGGGCTATTGGAGACCTTAACTATGTTCCATATCTAAGGAAGCGAAGCGAGTAGTACTATGAAATATGTAACTTGCATGGATGTACCCCTACCCTTTTCTTATGGATTTGAACTTGTTCTCTCTAAAAACATAAGTAATGATGTATATTTTCATCGCATATACAATCTTCTCTGAGTGACTTGGATTTGAATGGGTTTGATACTTGTAAGACTTGGATTTGAATGGGTTAATGTATTAACGTAATATTAGTAGTAAAAGCTCCATCGGATACGAATACAAATTATAAAACAAAAGGAAAATAAAAGGGAAAAAAGAAAAGGAACGACATTTAGTACCGATTAGTAAAACCAATCGAAACTAAAGTGCCATGCGCAACAGTGCGACATGGCTCGCAGTTTAAGTATCGGTTGGTTTCACCGGTTGGTACTAAATGGTGTGGTATTTAGAACGTGCTTGCTTCCCGGCCATGGCTCGCCACGCCATGACCTGTGGTGCCAATTTAGACCGCCACAACCAGTGGCGTGGCATGGCCGGAGACCCAATAGGTCCTTAGTACCGAACTAGAGCGCCCGATATTGAGGGGGGTTACTGACCGGTACTATAGGTTGATTGTCCAGCAGTGCGTCAACTCAATCAGGAAAAGGTTAGGAGTAGTGGCGTGTCCAGCTCGCCTAGGGAATCGCACCTCAAACATGAATCTGCATATTCTTCATAGCATGCATCAAACGATTTGCAGCTGAGGTCCTGTGTGGCGCCCAAGTACAATCCATCCCCGATTGGTGGAGAAAAAGCCATGCATGCATGTGCCGCGCAATCACCCGGTCAGATGGCTAGCCACCGGGTACGAGGAGCGCCAGCGGCTGCTAGTGAGAGGTCGGGCCTCATGTACGAAATCCTAGTCACCGCAGCCAAGCAAGTACAGCAGTGACACCACCAGACGATGGACCTTTGGCGTGACCAAAGTGTTGGAAAATTTCAGAGGTGGTCAAAAAGCCGAGAAAAGGAAGAGGATAATGGAAAAAAAACTCCTGACTACTCGGACTCGCGACGGGCCACTCGCGCCTTGATTGGAGGCACAACCAACTCGTGGTTGCGGCCCCATATCACCCAGTACTATAAAAAGAGGGTGGCCCGGCTGGTTTTGATAGGCCAACGCACTCCAAAACCCACGCACGTCACCCTACATCGCCACCCCGATCCCTGGTGGCGCCAGAGCCATCTGAAGGCTGCCACCAATCTACTCTCGCCGTCCTTGGCCAGTCGAGGTGGATGCCAGAAGCAAGACGAGATCTCCTACGCGCTACCCCAACACCGGCGTCCCCTTCACCAGTCCCTGCCCCAACTCAGATGGCCGGCTCATCCCATAACGTCACCGCCGGTTGATTACTTAACCTTTTACTAAGATGTGTTCATGTTCTAGATGTTTAAGATCATGTTTAGCTAAGTTGAGCAATGTAGATTCCTACATTTGGTATCAGTTAAGCCAAATCGCATCTAGCATGAACCCTAAGATCAAATTTAAGATGCAATTAGCCTTGTCGACTAGATTTTGATGTGCAATTAAGTTAATTGTGCTCGTCAGTGTGCAATTCAATCTATGCTATGAGTCTCTGAGTAAGAAATGCAGGTGAATCTAGTTGATTAGATCGTAATTGTTGTGAATCAGTGCCTAAATGTGCCTATCAGTACCGGATTAGGGTTAGTTTCCAGTTTAATTAAGAAATTAAGTACCCTTTTTGTTCGGCTTTAGTCTAAGTTACTATCTTGGTCTGTTAAGTTGTCTAAGGCCAAATTAGAAATGAATTAAGTCTAAAATCAAGGTTAATTAAGTTCAATTTCATGCCTAAGTTAAGTTATTAAGGTTAGTTCTTCTCTAATTTTACCCAAATTCCCACTGTCTAGCTACAATCCACGTAGGTAAGCACTAACATTGTGAAATTAAGATGTGCCAAAGCACGTAGAAGGAGGGTATCGGTGAATTTCAAGCTAAATTAAGATAATCCCAAAGAAAATCCCCAAATCAGAACCCTAACCCTAGGGTTACGAAACTTACGTGGCCATCGTCGCGCGAACCGTCAGCTCACCGCTCGTGGATGACGCTCACCTTCCCGGCTGACCTTCAGAGTAGCAGAGGCGCGCGCGGCTTGAGTTACCGCATGCTCCCTGCCACATCAGGGTCGGCGACCCTCTGCACCGTCTTGTCGACTCCACCCGCGGCATCAGATCTGCCCACCAGTCGTTGAGTGGCCTTCAGTTCTTGGCCACCGTCATCGTCGGACTTGATGCCGGCCGCACCCATATGCTTGGGCCACCCTGCCGTGATGAAGCGCTCCAGCGGAGCCCCCCGACGATGCGCCATGCGACGGAGGCGCTTGTGGCAGGATGGCGGTGCTCTTGACTGGCAGCAGACTGCTCAGGGTTGGGGAAGGAGGCGGAGAGGAGAAACAGTTGCGCGGAGGTGAGAGGAAGGAGGAGAAATGAACTAGGGTTCCCGGGCGGCGGCCGACGAGCGGTTTTGATCCTCCGATCTGCGCGTTCAGCTGTCGGATCTCATGGACGGCTGCGATTAAGGTGGGCAGAGCCCAGCACGCCGCTAGGCTGAATTGGCGGCCCAGCCATTGGCTGCTGGGCTCCAGGCCCAGGTGGGCGCGGGGAATGTTTAGGCAGCCCGCTGGAAGGCCGTCAGCTGGGCAGCGGCTTCGCCGCCCTGCACGCCAGGCCGCCTTGCTAACCAGGTTGCTGGCAAGCCGAGCTAGGCTGCTTCGCGCGTTAATTGCCATACTGAGATGAGCCGCTACTAAGCGAGCTGGGCCAAAAGGGAGATGGGCCGTGCGAGGAGTTGCTGCGCGTCCGCATTGGGCGGCTGGGGGCTGAAATCAACTCTGGGCTCTCTCATGCCGATAAGGGGATGCGCGCTGCGCACATACGCCATGCGCCGCTGTGGACCGATTCAAAGCCTGGGCCATTAGTTGTGTTACTTAAGTTTGGCCATGCGCACCTGGGCTGTTTCGGGATAATAAGGGGAGGCAGCTGTGGACTAAATTTTGTGTCTAGGCTAGTTTAAATTATACTGGCCCATCTGTAGCTTGTCCTTTAAATTTTTTCCTATCCCCTTATTTTAGTTGTTTTAATTATGCTAATTAATTTCTAAGTTGCACATAATTAAACTAATTTTAAGAGATAAAATTCTGAATAAATAGAACCAACATGAAATTTATTCAAAATTGTTTCATATTTATTTGGGCACATAATTAATTTATGACCAATGTCAACGTTGTTATTAATTGGTTGTTTATAAATATTTTACTTAAGTTTCAAGTTATTTTGCTTCTGCCCATGGTGATGCAAAATTAACTCATGTCATTTTAATCATGTCTTTTTGCCTTTGCTTTCTGCCCAACAGTGATGCAAAGTTGTTTATTTATGTTTTTAATTGAGCCAACGCAGATTAAATTCATTGCTTATTATTGTCATCATTACTGATTAAAATTCTTTCATTCAGACTTGACTCCATCCAGCGTCATAAGCTATGTCAATGGCATAAAGAAGCTTGGAGGAGACAACTTCACTAACTGGAAGAATCACATTGGCTTGGTCCTATGCATTATGGATCGGGACCACTCCATGAGGGAAGATCTTCTTGTTGCTCCTACTACTCAAGGGGATAATGATACTACCCTTCCTGAATGCATTGCTGCCTATGAGAAAGAAAAGGAGCGGTGGGAGAGATCAGACAGAGTGGACCTCATGATAATGGAGCAGACCATAAACCTTATGGAAAAGGTTTATTGAGAAAAATCCCAAAAAATGCCAAACACTTTATGGAAAAGGTTGAGGAGTATTTCAAAGGCTCTACTAAGGCTAATACTAGCATCCTCCTGTCTAAGTTAATGAACACTAAGTATGATGGGCAAGGCAGTGTCAAGGAGCACGTCATGAGCCTTGTTGACCTATGGGATAAGCTCAATGACTTGAAGTGCCCTCTTAATGATGATATATTGCTTCACCACACCATGCTTTCGTTGTCCTCAGTGTTTGATCCTTTCAAGATCAACTATAATGGCAGCGACGCGAAGTGGGATATTCCCACACTAATCGTGAAGTGCAGTCAGGAGGAAGAGAGGCTAAGATCTGAGAAGGATGATTTTGCCAACCTCATTAGGCACGAGGTGAATAAGGGCAAAAGTAAGCAGATCGTCCCTTTTAAGAAAATAAAGAAAAAAAAGAAGCCTCATCAACCTCCTCCAAAGAATGATGGGTCATCTTTGTCTAAGAGTCCTAAATTCCATCACTGCAAGGGCTTTGGACACATTAAGAAGCATTGTGATCAGTTTAATGAATGGTGCGTCAAAAACTGTAATGATGACTTTATTTCTACAGTTGATGAGTCCCTTTATGTTGAGTTTCCATTAAGTACATGGTAGATTGATTCTGATGCAACCATTCATGTTACTAATTCCTCACAGGGATTAAGTGGCACACGGTCTATAAGAAAGGGGATTCGCACCATTAGAGTTGCAAATGGAGTTGAACCTGAAGTTGAGGCTGTTGGGGATCTCACATTAGAACTTAATAGTGGCTTCAAGCTTCATTTAAATAATGTTCTTTATGTACCGTCACCTAAGAGAAACTTGATTTCTATTTCTCATTAGAGTGTGATGGTTATTCATGCAACTTTGGGAACAACAAGTGTGTAATAAGTTTTGACAATAAGATTATTCGTCATGACCCTTTACATGATAAGCTTTACTTGTTGCCTCTAAGTATTAATTCTTCTGTGATGAATGTAAGTGATGTCAACCATAAGCGAAAGAGAAATATTGAGACTTCGTCGAAATTGTGGCGTTTCTGCTTAAAACACATTTCGAAGGGGAGGATGGAGCGTCTCATTAGAGAAGAGATACTTCCAAACTTAGATTTCTCTGACTTAGATCAATGCGTTGACTGTATTAAGGGAAAATTTGCAAAACAAATTCAAAAGGATGGAGCTAAGCGTAGTTCAGGAATATTAGAAATAATTCATACTGATATATGCAGTCCATTTAATGTAAGATCAGTGGATGGTTATAATTATTTCATTACCTTCACTGCTGGCTTCTCCCGCAATGGATACATCTATCCCATAAGCGAAAAGTATGAAACACTTGATAAGTTTAAAATCTTTAAAGCTGAAGTAGAAAATCAGCATGACTTAAAGATCAAAGTGGTAAGATCAAATAGGGGAGGGGAGTATTATGGGAAACACTCCACATATGGACAAATCCTTGGACCCTTTGCCAGATTTCTCCAAGATAATGGCATAGCAGCTCAGTATTCCACTCCTAGTGAGCCTCAGCAAAATGGTGTTGCTGAGAGAAGAAATCGCACCCTTATGAACATGGTGCGTAGTATGCTCAGTAATTCTACGCTGCCAGTGAGTCTATGGATGGAAGCTTTAAAGACTACCGCACACATTAATAATTGTGTTCCTAGTAAGTCAGTCCCTAAGACTCCTTATGAACTTTGGACTGGTAGGAAGCCCAGCATGAATTATTTACATATATGGGGCTGTGCAGCTGAAGCGAAGATATTTAATCCACAACTTGGAAAATTAGATCCTAAGACCGAAAGTTGCTATCTTATTGGATATTCGAAAAAGTCAAAGGGGTACCACTTTTATTGTCCTAAGCATACCACTAAGTTTTTAGAGACAAGGCATGTTGTCTTCTTAGAGGAAACTGGATGCACCGAGGTTAGGAAAATTGATCTTGAGGAGATTCGGACCTATGAACCGTTACCCATGAGTCAGCCTCATACTACAATTACATCTCAGGTAGTAGAACCTCTAGTAGAAGATGTGGAAGTAACACCTACCACAAGTGAAAATGTACACCTGTGATAAGTGAGCATCAAAGTGAGGATGTGGTAGAACTTGCTGATGGATTGCAAGGGGAGGCCACTGATGAGCCCAAGATGGTTCAGCAGGAACCTGCTCAATTAGAAGCACCACAACCTCTGAGAAGGTCAACGCGTGAGAGGAAGTCCACCTTTTCCGATGAGTATGTGTACATAAGTGAAGAGGGACACGACATTGGGAAGGTGGATGACCCAAACTCATTTAAGGAAGCCGTAAGAAGTGAGCACTCACATAAGTGGTGCGAGGCCATGGAAGAAGAGTTGAAGTCCATGGAAGAAAATAGAGTATGGGACTTAGTAGAAATTCCTGAAGGAGCTAGGCTATAAATAGGTCTACAAAACTAAATATGACTATAAAGGGAAGATCAAAAAGTTCAAAAAGACTCGTGGCAAAGGGCTTCACACAAGTAGAAGGAGCCAATTATAATGAAACCTTCTCGCCTGTCTCAAAGAAAGATTCATTTAGAATTGTTATGGCTTTAGTAGCTCATTATGACCTTGAACTGCATCAGATTGATGTTAAAACTGTGTTCCTTAATGGTGACTTGCATGAGAATGTGCACATGACGCAACTTGAAGATTTTGTCGTGGAAGGCAAGGAACATATGGGATGCAAACTAAGAAAATCCATTTATGGGTTGAAACAACCGTCCAGACAATGGTATCTTAAGTTTGATGAAGTGATTAAGAGAATTGACTTCACTAAAAATAAGAAGGACAATTGCATATATGTTAAGACTAAGGGGAGCTCTATAATCATCCTAATGCTTTATGTGGATGACATTCTATTAGCGAGCAACGATAAGAACTTGCTGCAAGAGACGAAGGGTTTTCTCTCATCGAACTTTGACATGAAGGACCTTGGTGATGCCTCTTATGTCTTAGGCATTGAGATTCACCGAGACAGGTCCAAAGGTGTATTAGGACTCTCTCAAAGAGCTTACATAGAGAAGTTCCTCAAAAGGTATAATATGCACCAATGTTTAAGCACAGCTGCTCCAGTTGTTAAGGGCGATAAGTTTGGGGCATTCCAAAGCCCCAGGAATCAATTAGAAATTGATCAAATAAGAACGATTCCTTATGCTGCAGTTGTTGGAAGCATAATGTATGCACAAGTGTGTGCATTCCCTGAGTTGGCCTTTATTTGCGGGATGCTTGGAAGATATCAATCTAATCCAAGAATGGACCACTGGAAAGGAGTTAAGAAAGCTTTGCGTTACATGCAAGGCACTAAGAATTACATGCTTACGTATAAGAGAACTGAGAAATTAGAAATAATCGGCTATTCAGATGCTGATTTTATGAGCGTTGATTTTGCGGGTTGTGTTGACACCACAAGATCTTCACACTCGCAAATGGGGCTATATCGTGGAAAAGTTCCAAACAAACACTGACAGCTGCATCGACAATGCAAGCTGAGTTTGTGGCATGTTATGAAGCAGTGGGGCAAGCTGTATGGCTTAAGAGTTTCATCCCAAGATTAAGAGTGGTAGACAGCATAAGTAGACCACTAAAATTATACTGTGATAATAAGTCAGCAGTTTTCTATTCGAATAACAACAAGTCAAGTGATGCTGCAAAGCACATTGAGATTAAGTACCTTGTTGTGAAAGATAGAATCCAAGATCACACCATTAAGTTAGAGCATATAAATACTAAGAAGATGCTTGCGGATCAATGGCTTACCTCCCATTATATTCAGTGAACACGTTGCTGGCATGGGATTATCAGATAGCCTGTGATCTTGGAGGGTCATAAGACAACTGCCTCCCATTATGATAGGTAGTTTTATACGTTGTGGACCACTATGTCATAGTGGGATTTTAATCACCATTGTCACACATTGTCTTCCTGCATAATTCTGCTTTAAGAATGGCATAAGTTATAGGCCTTTAGACCAAAGGGGAGAATGTTGGAAAATTGCAGAGGTGGTAAAAAAAGGCCGAGAAAAGGAAGAGGATAAGGGAAAAAAAACTCCAGACTACTCAGACTCGCGATGTGCCGCCTCGCGCCTTGATCGGAGGCACAACCAACTCGTGGTTGCGGTACCAGATCGCCCAGTGCTATAAAAAGAGGGTGGCCTGGCTGGTTTTGATATGCCAACGTACTACAAAACCCACGCAAATCACCCTACATCGCCACCCCGATCTCTAGCGACGCTGGAGCCACTGAAGGCCGCCACCGTTCTACTCTCGCCGTCCCTGACCGATGGAGGCCAGAAGGAAGACGAGATCTCCTACGCGCTACCCCAACACCGGCGTCCCATTCACCGGCCAATGCCCCAATTGAGATGGCCGGCTCGTCCCACAACATCGCCACCGGTTGATTACTTAACCTTTTACTAAGATGTGTTCATATTTAGATGTTTAAGATCCTGTTTAGCTAAGTTGAGTAATGTAGATTCCTACGCAAAGCTCTGGAGCCGCTAACGACTCCTGGGCGCATGGGGCTAGCCAAGCGTGGGGCTAGCGGCAGCCTGCAGCACGCCGGCGGGCGTACGCTCGGCGCCCACGGGGGCAGCAACCCCAGCGCTACGGGCCGCTGGGTAGCTGGGTAGCCGGCCGGCCGGCCGCCAGGAGCCCAGGACGAGCCACTTGGGAATCAGGACGACCTGGGAAGGGTGTACGAAAGAGGCACACCAGGCCACCACGGTGCAACGGGCAAGCCCCTCTTTTTCTTTCCCCCATTTTCCCCTTTGGACCGAAGAAGGGCGATAAACGAGTTCAAGACTGTAGCCACCAAATCGGGCAGCAGTGTATTTACTACTACGTGGTACCATGTCTGCTACCATTGCTTACCTAGGCTGCAGCAGCTATAGCATGCATGCAGTGGATATGGACCCAACCCAACAAGCACTCTGGAGTCTGGACCAGGCAGCAGAAGCACCTAGGCCTCTACCCAGAAACCTCACAATGTACAGTCAGTTACACCCTCCGATATCAGGAGCTCTCCAGAAAACACCTATGCCTCAAGAACCCCAAATCGGTAAATACCGCTGCCGAAAAGGTAGGCCAGGGACTATAGGAGTGACAAGAATGCACGTTTTTTTAGGGTGCTCCGAGCTGCACATGCAGCTTCCAGGAAACATAGAAAAGGTAGCTACATGCGGTGTCCCAACAGCCCGATCGAAGCGCTCGGCTGTTCGTCAAACATGTCCCCCGTCCATATGTAGCCCAGAGCAAATAAAGCAAACTGCGCACGAGGAACCCAGCAGCAGCACACAGTACTACTGCTACTGATAATTGACCATGTTTGCAGACCGATTACCTTCACCTTTTCTCGATATAGGTCCCCGGCCGGCCGGCCGCCCGCGACGATCAAAGGCTGGACGATGGCAGATGCAAAGGTCCACCTCCGCAGCAGCCTGGTGAGAGGCTGAGAGCGGGGAGGCCACCAAACCGGCCAGAGGACCATCCCATTCCCCCCGCGCTGGCGGGAGAATCTCGGGTCCACTGTCACTTTTGCTCTGTGCATCAGAAAAATCATGTACATCCACAGGTCAGGATCTAGCGGCTTCCTTTGCCAAGACTTTTTTTTCCGCTCTGCTTGTCGAACTGGACAGTCAGCAGAAACGATTGGGACCATTACACGGCTGTTTTGTTAGAGTCCGGTGTCAGTGTAAGGAAAAAGGGGAAACAGGACGCACAACTGCTGCAGAATCAGCCGCAATTGCACGCTTCAGCGTCTTGCTTGAGTGTTGTTACCCGGGACACGCCAGCGTCGTGGATGTCTGGTGAGTAGTCGCCGGTGAAGTTCCACAGGATGGCGAGGGAGAAAACCCCCAGGGGCCTCGAGCTCGATGTGTAGCTGCCTTCGTACATGTTACCGCTTTTCACCACAACCACCATCTCAGACTTCTCTCTGAGGAGGAGATCAATGACGTGCTCCACGGTTGTTGATGTAGGCACGCACAGCGGTGGTCCTCTCAACATTGAAAGAAGAGGCG
Source organism: Setaria viridis (assembly GCF_005286985.2). NCBI lineage: Eukaryota > Viridiplantae > Streptophyta > Magnoliopsida > Poales > Poaceae > Setaria > Setaria viridis. The sequence continues at coordinate 30,270,765 of NC_048264.2, read as the reverse complement.
CGTCCAGCTGAAAAAATGAAAACGAAGTTAGTCTAGAATCACGGGAGCATCGGAAACACCAATTATTATGGTGTTCTATTGTAGATTTGTAGCCTGGTACGCTGTTTTACAGTGGTGAGAATCTTTAGAGCCAAATATTATGCATTTGAGCTCTTTAGTATCACACATATCAGTATCAGCCTAGCCTATGATCGACCATAATTACATGAACCCTCATGTCCCCGGTTATTTCATGTTGCTTTTTCCCCCTTCATAGAAATAGGAAACTTGGCCAAAATCATTATAGGTCACCAACCAACACGACAAAAAAAGGAATCTCTAGACTCTTTGGTTTATCAAATCATGGTCCCCGTCACTAAAAACAGTGCCAAACGTTTCATTAGCTTGCGTACAAGGATCAATGATATCTTGCTGACACGAATTGAAAGAGACAGCGCAGCGTACCTTGGTACAATCATCTCGGTGAACAATTCCAACGCAACCTCCCCAATCATCCACAAGAGGAACTGCACGATCTTTCAAGAACCGCATCACAACCTTCCGCAAGATTAAGTCAGCAGGTAATGGTCGGGATTCTTGAAATGGAACCATATACTTCTCAACTGGATCATTCAAGATAATCTACAATTTCAATGGACAGACTTCAGGTTTGAACAGGCAGAGTAAAGCGAAGAAAGGGATACAAGATAACAATGTAACAAACAAAGAAATGAGCTTAAAGATGAGCACCTGTGGAAATACATGGGGCCTCAGAAGAGAGTTGGTGAATCCAGATAAGCTTTCAACTTTAACAGCAACCTGTTAGCAACAACAAAGAAATGAGCTTAAAGATGACTGCGCTTTCACTTTGATACATTCAAGTTTTAAAAAACTGGAAAAAAAAAGGTACATAAATATTTGTCATATGCTCATAGATCCTGGTATTAGTCCCAATATCAAATTAAATTTCCAGTTTATCGTATCCTTGTACACAACTACATGCAACAATTTAATTTTCATCAGGCTTTCCATACATTTCAACATATGAGAACTGTTATGAAGTAGATATTGCCAAATGCTAACTACATTTCAGTCCTGTATTTCCCTGACAGATGCGGAGGTTAAGTCATCACCATAATAGAAGTATTATTATAGGTAGTGACTTAATATTCCTTGACCAATATGAAACATTAAGCTGTCTTGAAGTTATGAAGTTCACATGAGTGATATTATGAATCTTCAATGATATAGATTCCATGAAAGTGCCATTTCAATCTACAACAACTTAGCAAAACAAGGCATTTACAAATTTTAGAGTGGGAGGAAATCTTGTCAGTGGCCATCAGACTGGACGTTCTAATTTTTCAATCTTCTTCTAATACTAAAACAGGGGCAACAGCCTCCTCAATTGAAGCGGTCCAATAATTAGAATTATATACTGTGCTAATATACAAAATGAGCACTACAACTGTTGTATAGCTAGAGGCATAAACAAAACAGTAACAATAAAACAGAATCTGAAATGGTTTTATATGTTCATTTTTTTTTAAAAAAAGAAACAATTTTCATATACATGCATTTTAAAATCAAGTAGCAACAAGACATATGCCAATAACATACATTCATGTCAGAAAACTAGCTCAATATAAAATAGTTATTTCATGCATGTAACAAGCTGAAGAGTTGGGGGGGGGGGGGGGGGGGGGGGGGGGGGGGCTGGAGGAACTAGAGGTAGATTAAGGTGCCAAAACATATAAGAAAGAATCACAAACTACACTGTTAATAGAATCGTTGGGAATAAGACCATAGTTCCAGGAAATGAAGCATGTAGTATTTAAGAAACAAAATCCAAGGAGAAGAAACATACCAGACCTACTCTACTTGTCCAAGAGAAACATTCCTTCTCATTCACTATTCTTCTTAGAAGCCCTCTAGCCAAATCTATCTGAAACGATTTAATCAGGGAGCTATAAATACATGGGCGGCATGACCTATTGAAAATGTTAAAGACTAAGTAAAGTTAGACATTCAAGAGTACAATAAGCTAGATAAATAAGCATAATCATGCGCGCAGTGCAGCTACCTTGAATCTGGTAACATGACTATCTGACAACATATAGGAGGCAGTCTAACTGATCAGTGGACCCGTCATTTCTACAAGCCTTAGTTCCCCAAGATTTTTGACCTTATATAATACTAAGTTTTCATAAGATCATAAAATTCAGAATTGTATACTGAATTGTAACCATCTATTGCCATACGAAAAATGGGGAAATATGTACTTGTAGCAGCACAATGAGATCCCTTCAACCTAGGAAAACACTTCAACAAGAGATTTATATATTCCATTTCTTCTTACAAGTTAGACAGTGAATAATTTACTGATTGATACCACATGAGAATATGTTGGAAGGGCTTAGCAATGATGTCATCAATGCATAAGAACTCTCCCTCCAACAATAAATACATTTTAATAGCTGACACTTCCATAAATCCCTAGCAGGCATTTCAAATTTTCAAACGCAAAAACGCACTAGCATTTTGTTGTACTTTGCTACCCACTCTGCATCTCAATTCAAAGGACTTATAATTTTGATTTCCTGGTCAAATTTTGCCAAACTAATACCGAAAAGGAGCCAAGGCATTGCATATGTATGAATCCAAATCACATTGCCAAACAGTATAAATCCATCCTAGGCTTCATTTCCACCTGATTATCATTTATAGCAGCTTCCATTAACAACTCATGTGCCTCTTCTTTTGCTGCACGACTAATGGATCCGACTGAATCTGGCCACATGCGCTTGTTCAATCTCATGACCATATCAACATCACCTCTGGTAGCAAAAGCTCTCATAATTGAAAGATACAGATGAGGTTTAGGTCTCAGATCTTTGTTTTTGCCAGCCTGCTTTATTATGTCACCAAAAATGCAGAGGGCCCCTACGATAACCACCAAAAAGATTGAAAGCATATGAGTACAGAAATGTCGTATACCTATCATAAACAAGAGAGCTTTATCTCATAAACAAGAGAGCTTTCCCTCATAAACAGATTTTGGTTGCTCCATCCACATGTATGTTCACTTAAACGAAGACCAAGAGTTTCTACACTAAAATGTAATACATCTAAAGTTACTCTAAGCTTGATTGGTTGGCTTCCAAAATCCGCCCAGCCAAAACTAGGGCAAGCCCATAAATTTTGGCACTCATTTGGTTGTCACCCAATCAAGTGCTCAGGTTTTGGTAGAAAATTTTTGGCATGCCCATGTTTTAGCCTGCCCGCATTTTGGTATGGCAAATTTGGACACCAACCAATCAGGCTCTCTGTACATTACACAGTGAAAAATTCATAACAAATTTATACTCATACTTCATGCTATAATTTGTATAGTAATTTGTAGTTTTCTTTTTCACACAGTCCACATATGAACATTTTTTTTCAAAATATGTAGGTGCACATATATTAGCACGAAGTATATGTGTGAATTATTTGAGGATATTTTGAACAAATATAAAAAAACTAAACTCAGGTGTACTTGAGATAATATTGTCATTTCAGGACCAACTAGGAATTAAGGATTATGGATTACAGAGAAATCAGGGCACAGTGGATATAAGATAGAGATAAGTTGTCAGAATGTTATGATAGACCCAGTGGCAGAGCTTGGGCACAAAAGAGAGGGCCAACCTAAGAAAAATAATGCTAGTTTTGATATTTTTATTACTATGCAAGTGAAAAAATATGAAGCACTTGCTTTAAATAAATATGAAGAATATTGCGCCTGCACGAAGCTATGCCATGGAGGAGCTTCATGGGCCATAGCATTTAAAGCATGGGCCTGAAAAACCAGGTCTGATCCTAGTCCAATCGATTGACAATACTAGCTCTAGTAGGCAAAGACATCAAGTACTGTCAAGTAATTTGCCTCTGCATAATAGTAATGTAGAAATCAACCATACTAACAGCAAGTTAGCCATAATTCACAAAATGATTTTGGTGTAAATTTTAATCCCTGTATATGATTATTTAAAATGTACAGCTCAGTTAGACATATTGGTTAAGTTACTATAAATGTTTGTGCCAACACCGGACCAAGAAAAGCTATAACATTTAGGTATTTTAGATTGGTGTGCCACTTGGGCAAACTGGGATATAAAAGGGTAAAAAGAAGGAAGGTTAGCTTGTAACACTGCAAAAGATGTGCTTGGAAAAATCAAATCTGAGGATGAAAAGTGGATGCTAAATCACTTGTTGATGTTATTTTAGAACTTGCAAATTCAATGCAATGTTAGCGTGAAATTGTGCCTCTAAAAAATATGCTATAGAGCTTACCATCAATGGATCCACAAGCTAGTAAGGCATCTATCATAGCAGTGTACGCAGTCCTATCGATTGAAAGCAGTGAAGATTTCATCTCCACAACAATCTTCACAACTGAATAAAGGTCCCGGCTATTTCCTAAACCCTGCACCATGCTTCAGTCACTTGTAAAATTAAGAACAAAAAGATAGCGAACAGCCAAACACAAAGAGTGATCAAACTTCTTATTTACGAGGTTAAATGCATTCTTTGGAAATTCAATCATGTTTCTTGATTTTAAGTCTGTAACACATTTTCTACAATGTCTTATTTTCCGATGATGATGAAGCGTTCTCAAGAGTAAAAAATGAAGCAACAAAACAACCACTCAAGCTGTCAACAAAACAAGTATAGAGTAGATACTATTATTTTCTGTCGTGAAAGCAAAATAAATAATACAGTGTAAGAGCCACTATAAGAATCATGTAAAAAGGAAATAGAGTGCAGCAATAAGCCTGTAATTGTTATAATGAAGACATCATCTGTTGTGCACTAGCAGGCAACGCACCTTAAGCAATGTTGTGTAAGTAACAGCATCCGGAAGGAGTTCGGGATTACTTTCCCTATTAGCTTCTTCCTGCATTGTAATATAATCAACTCCTTTTCATTACACAATGCAATTACTTGTATACCAAAACAATTTTGTGGCTAAAACTGGCCTTTCCAACACTTGTGTGACACCTTCATATCTTCAAGAAATTGGACAGCTTTATCAATCTCCGCCGATTTTACACAGGCAGAAATGATGGTGTTGTAGGTCAATCTATCAGGCTTCAACCCTTGACGCAATATCTCATCTTTAACAGTCAAAGCTCCAAGAGGGAAGTTGCTCTTAATGTATCCCTGGAGTATGTTCAGTTGAGAGTTTTTTGTAATTACGGTAGTGCTTCTGAAAACAAAAATAGCCATATTAACAGTAAAGGGAAACTCAATCACATCGTACCTTCATCAGTAAGTTGTATAGCAAGACAGAGTGACCTTCGTAAAGGACTTTGCGGAAACGGGCGACAAGAGCATTGGCACGCCTCATATCTCCTGGATAAGTTGAAGTTCAATTCCATCAGTAAATGGCAGCTATAGCAAGTGTAAGTGAGCAAAGAGCATTTGATGAATATTGTGGCTACAGTAAAGTAATTTGTAACCAAAATGTACACATGAGAATAATTGACCAGTTCCTGTTCAAACTTAGTCAGAGATATACTTTGGGAATTGAAACGATGAAAACAAATATATTCAGGTCATAAGAGACTTAATACTTTAGTGATTAGTGATTACTACTCTTGTTATACTTATTTCAAGTTTTCAATTATATTAGTTAGTATCTGCACATTACACTAAAATAGAATCTAACCAACACTCTGTTTCACGGGCGCCACTGTGGGATCATGAAGCTTAAAAGATCAATCTTGTACCAACCTCCTTCAATAAGGGCATTTAGAAAACCACAAATAAGATGAGGGGAGAGCCTGGGGCTTCCAATCGAAGAATCTTTCTCAATTGACTCCAGTATTTCGAATGCTTCATCAATCCTTCTCGCTATACCCAAGCCCTTCCATGGATAGCAATGTAAGCAATAAACATTTGCACCATAAAGATTCCCTCGACTGCTAAATTTAAGCACATACTTGGAAAAAAAAACTTCTAAAGGGTGAAACCCTGAATGGAACAATAAGAAGGCAGTTGATGATTAAGAGTTGATATGTAACATGTTGGGCGTTAAGACAATTTGAGATGTAAGTTTAATAAAAGGTTACCAGGGGGTACAAGAGTGGAGAACTCTATATTAGTAAGGAAATTTACCACCTTACTTTCAACAAAATAAAAGGGAGGCATAATAACCATAAATGGAAGTCCGGAACTTCAGGTTCCAAAGGTTCTGAATTGGTTCTTTTTGCTGACAAATGCGTTGTTTAAAACTTAAGTTGATCGAATATTAATGAATTTTGATTATCATCACACACAAGCTCAAAAAAGCGTTAGAGTTTAAGTCTCAGCAATAAACATAAGTAATGTACTGCTCCTAGATAGCTCTAGCAAGCCTTCTAGTATAAAAGGCCTTGATGCTATAGTGCCCAAACTGCTTCTGGTCAGAGAACAGACTTCATGATAGATTTTAGGGATATTCATTGGGGAACTGTGAAAGCAAGCATAGAAGGTCAAAATTAGAGGGATCCTGATTACTGAATTTACCATCACGAACGTAGTAACATGGTAAACAAACACCAGTTTCCTTGAGTAGTTTGGGATATAATCTAACCATACTTTAGGAAGGTGGTTGTTCCCTGGTCTAGCAGAACTGTTTCTTCAGAAAGGAAAAGGAATTTACACATGAAATCCTATCGAGGGTAGAATGTACATAATTAATGTGTTTTGCTCCAGAGTAAAGTAATGCTCCTTTGTTTGACAAACAGGTTTTCTATTTTTTTTCTCCAATACATAGGAGAGTTGCATATCATTTCCTTAAAGAAGGTAAATGAGTACAAAACTAGAAGCTTCAAACACATGCATGCACACCAGAAGCTTAGATCAAAGGTGCCACTGATCAACAGAAAACACAACCACAACTTAATGACCCTCGAATTTTCCATCCTTCTAACAGTAGTTGAAACAGGTTTTCTATTAAGAGCAGCAGTATATGTATGTACATATTTCACGTATGTTTACTAACATGGGGGTTCCAGCAAATCGACGCATTATCACTAATCAGTCAGCAGTTAATGCAGTTCCCAACTTACACATTGGAAGAAAACCATGGTAAACGATTAATAAACAAATTTAAGTATATATACCATTTCCCTTCTATCAATGTCATACACATTCTTATCTTATCACAGATTTTTAGGATAGGTTATGTTGTTGTTCTTCAATTCGCCTCCCCAATTCCACCACTACTCACAACCAGCTAGAACAAATAATTGAACTCATGAATTTTTATGCAAAGCGTTAAGGCTGCGCACCTTGAGCAGGATGCCATAGGAGACGCCGTCGATGCCGCACCCCCTGGGCCCGCGCATATCCTCGAAGAGCCGGAGCGCGCGGTCGACGTCGCCGCAGCGCACGCAGGCATCCAGGACAGCATTCATGACGATGGTGTTGAGCGCCCCACCCCCACGCACACGTCGCCGCGCCGCCTCCACCTCCTCCATGATCTGCCCCACCACACCCCCGCGTCAGCACTGGCTAAAAATTTGAACAACCCGACAGCGAGGAGTAGACTGAGAGGGAGGGCACACGAGGCAAACCTGGGCGAGCTGCCTGCGGCGGGTGAGGTCGACGATGCGGGCGGTGAGACGGCGGAGGTCGGTGGACGGGGGCGCGGCCCGGGTGCGCGGGCGGGGACGGCGGCCGGGGGGACGGGGGGAGGAGAAGATTCTGGAAGCGTAGAGAGGCCGGCGGAGGCGCGGCCCGGGCGCAGGCGACGGTGAGAGGAACCGCGGCGGCCTTATCAGCATCATCCCTTCTCTCGCCGCCGACCACTGGCAGTCTGGCACCGTCTCGCGAGCACGAGCGCGCGGGGGCGAGTGGATAAAGCGGGGCCGCACCGGCCGGGGGTTGTTAGTTGGGCTGCAATTGCCGCGGGTTGTTAGTTGGCCAAACATGATGGGCCTCCGGACAAGTAGGTGCGGCTCCATTCTGGCCCAACGATGGCCCGTTTAATGGTGTCCCTACCTCTCTTACAGTGGGTCCAGTTGCGGCCCGCGTCGCAGGCGGCCCCTCTTGACCTCTTCTGCGAAGCTGCTGCCGTCGTCATCGCTGACACCTATCGCCGCTTCCAGAGTCGCCGGCGGCGGGGCGTTCTCCCACGGTGAGCGCTGACCGTCGCCTTTCTTCTCAGCGATCTGCGCGATTCTAACCGTCGGATCTTACCAGCTGCTCGTGCGGTGAGGGCAGCGAGGCGGCGGGACGTGAGGATGATGGGCAGCAACAGCAGCGGTGGAGGCGGAGGCCCTGGCGGGGGCATGGCTCCGGGCATGGGCGGGCCTGTGGGTGGAGGCGGGGACGGGCGGCACGACGACGAGACCGCGCTCACCGAGTTCCTCTCCTCCCTCATGGACTACACCCCCACGGTATGGTGCCACCACCCCCCTCTCGCCTTCTCTACTTTTCTGTCTCTTGGCTTAGCCCTGATGCTTGGTTCGGTGGTGCTGAAGATTCCTGACGAGCTGGTGGAGCACTACCTCGGACGCAGCGGATTCAACTGTCCTGACCTCCGCTTGTAAGTGCTCATTTGCTTGCCAATTTCTCCCAGGAAGGCTTATTTTTCCCCTAGTAGACTTGATTGATGGTAATAAGCTATCAGTGCTTAGATTCATTACAGCTAGAAGTAGAAATTGCTTAATTTGCTGCTTACGTTATCTGATTTGTGTTTTACAGAACGAGATTGGTTGCTGTAGCCACCCAGAAGTTCCTTTCAGACATTGCAAGCGATTCTCTTCAGTGAGTTAATCTACAGTCACTATTATTCTGTAATTATATTCTTAGTATCAATGATTTGCAGTCCTCATGCATGTTCAAGAATAGAGCAGTCTTGTTCCTTTCTTCCACGTAAATGCAAATCTTATGTTCAATTGCATGCTTTGGTTTGTTTCTGTGTTTATTAGGCTTCAATTAAAACCCTTTCTCTAATTGCATGTACTATTCTTGTGGAATTATTCATTCATGATTAGTGTAATATCCGAATGATAGAAAAAAAGGTTTTCAAGTTATGCTCCTCATTATCGTTTAATTTGCATTTATAATAGTTATAATTCTAGAACCTGCCCAGCTACTGAAACACTATTCATTGTGTGCTGCTCCTGCAAACTTAACATGCCACTATAGTGATGGATAATCATTTCTATATTTCTATGCAGACAAGAAAATGCCTTCTTTTATAGTCTGGTAACTGATAACATCCTCCATGAGAAATATCTCCCTTTGGAACTTACTAAACTGTCCGAGTGTTCCATGGATCTCTCTGCCTCTACTGACTCCCTCTCTGGGTTCTTGGTCATTGAAGGAGTTCTTTTTTCTTAAAAAATGAGATTCTGATACATAATGGATGTGCTTATACTAAATACTTGATTTGTGAGAGCTATCCTCATTTCATAGTTATGCTGTCTTAATGTGCTTCCTTGGTAATATGTTTTGGTGTGTTCCCAAGATTAGTATTTATTTGTGCATGTAGGTTTGAGGCTTACATGTTCTTGTGCCATTTGGGGATTGCATTGTGTAAATTTATCAGGGGGTCTTATTTTGTTGTTTCTTTTTCGTCATTGTATGACATTCTCTACTCTTCACTATATAGAAAACTAGTTTAAGGATATCATTAGCAGTATGCATTACACACTGTTAGTGTATCATAATTATACACTAATTTGATTATTACATAATTCTTTCCCTTCAATAGGCACTGCAAGGCCAGGGTAGCAGCACCTATCAAAGACAATAAGAGCAAACAGCCTAAGGTGAATAACTCTAGTTGAACTTTTCATGTTCCTAACATTAAGTTTTGTTTAGTAGTCGTAGTGCTTACTTATCACATTCTCTAAAAATATATATATAATTTTCAGGATAGACGTCTTGTACTGACTATGGATGATCTTTCTAAAGCCTTGCGTGAGGTAAAAAGTTTCCATTTCTGCAATTTTTCTTTTTGTAGGCAGCAGCTTACCGTTTACTACCTTTTTCTCATATTTGAATCCAGTTGAGAGAAAAGTGAGTCAGGAACACATTATTTTGCTTAGACACTATAGCAATTAGTTTTCTCAGGACTGGAATCTCCAAGTGTTTCCTCAAACTTGAACAGGTTATGTAGATTCAGTTTGATATGCTCCATGGTCCTCATGAATTACCCAAATTCATAAGGATGAAACAACTGTTAACGGCAGTTAAACAGAGTACATGAACAAAGACTTAAACAATACACGAAATCTGTGTGAGGACATACCTTGGGCTGCACACTTGGAGATCTTAATGATGATTGATTTCCTTTAGTTTTCCATTCAAGAATGCTGGACTAGATATATTCATATAATCAATTCCAGCAGCCCAGTGGCAGTGAAATCAAGACCCAGATGACCTGTATCTTTTTCGTGAGCTCCACAACATCTTTTGTTACTGATACTTCACAGTTCACACGTGCCTAAATAGACAAGGCCACATGTAGATCAGAGATCAGAACATCTTGGTTTTCTTTGCCCATACTTATTAAACCAAAATTATCAACCTAACTGACATTGTAAGGAAGAAAACTGGGTTGTGAATGTTACTAAGATTTTGAAATCACAGTCCATCTCCCATGTAAATGTGTCGTATATGCATGGTGCAATCAGTAAAAGTGTAAAACAATGAAGCAGCCAATCCAACCTTGCATCTTCTGATCTTCTTAGTGACAATACCCTATAGGTTTATGCAAAATCATTGACAAGAAGACCATTATATTCATGGAAGTAAGCACTGCAAACAGGAATAATTTCCACACAAATGTAATGGAACTTCCATTTTCCCAATGTGGCATAAATTTGTCAGTTCAATTAGAACTACTCGTAAGGCTATGTTGAAGCCACGGGGTATCTTCTCCATACCAGTGCATCTTTTCTGGTTGACCCTTAGTAACCAATCAAGGTATATTTTGTACCATGCCATGGTGTTGTTTCCATTTTTTCATTATGTTCCGAATAGGTCTACCTTTCGTACAAACCTTGCACAAAAGGGCATCCTTTTCGTGCTCTATACCATACATGTTCATGATGTTGATAGAGGGATTCTTCAGCGTCCACCATTGAGAGATCCTTCCAGAACTTATATTTGATAAAATCCTGATTCTTCGTAAGACATGCTTCTTTAGCGTGTCTCTAATTTGAAGTTTCCACATTTTTTTACCAACACCTCATGGCATCATTGTTGGAAGGATAAAGTAAATGATAATGCTAACTGTAATCTTAATTCTTAAAATATCTATCCTGATTAAGCTTAGGTACTTAAGGGGATGATCCTAGTCTACGAACAGCACTATATTCTTTTAATTATGATACCATGCAATTTGAAGATGATTGTAGCATTCCGTACTCCCATGGAAAATGTTATTATCAGAGCAATGAGCATCCAACACTGCAGCGAACATGGTCATTTTAGGTCTAAAGCCATATTAGTTCCATAGAAACTGCCGATGATGGTTGCTTGACCACTTTCCGCCACATCTGCATTTGATCCATTCGTGATCTTATACTCGCAACAAACTTTTTTGCAGCATGGTGTGAACTTGAAACACCCAGAGTACTTTGCAGACAGCCCGTCGGCAGGAATGGCTCCTTCGACAAGGGAGGAGTAGGTTATATTGAGTCAACCTGTAGCAAGTGTCAAGTAGAACTTGGAATCATATAGGATCGTGTCAATGAATGGCCTGTCCGCATTCTTGCCCGATTCAATGTAACAGTGTACTCCTAAGTGTGTACTACATTGCTATTCGTGATGTATTATTATTGACCATCAGAGTGTGATTGCATACTTACTAAGATGGTATTATCAGTGTTGATTACTAACATCTTGAACATCTGAAAGAAAAAAAACATAATTTTCTACTTATAAATTCAGGGAATAATTTGCCAGAAAAAACAATGGTATCACTAACCCTTGAGGCAGGCCTTCACAGGGTGGCAAATTGTTAAATTACCTCTGGCCCTAGGAGACAATCTGTTTGGACGATTCTAGTAGATCCATTATTCTTCCATCATTGATCGACTGATTAGTGTGTACTTTCACATGACCACTGATTGATTGTGCCCTTGCTTTTGTCTATAGCACATCACTAGAAAACCTAAGCAGAGGCGTGAAAGGTCGCCTCATGCTACCATCGACCGTACTGATGTACCATGCACGCTTGACTTTGTTTTGTTAATTCGTCAACACGAATCAAATTTCTAACCACACTTTTTTATAAAATGAATTAAAAGCTTGACACATTTCCTCTTTTCAATGCAGTTTGGATCTCTGAAAGGGACCAGCCCTAGTATCATAATTTAGGCCACCAACCCACCATTAGGGGTTTAAACTTTGCATAGTGTGGTCACTCTCCAATTTCTATATGCATGACCATCGACATAGACATTTATAATCACAAGTTTCTCAGGTCTATCTCAGTGTTTCCACTTGCATAATGAAGTGACAAAAAATAGAAGAGAAAGCTTTGACTTCATCACAACCATTTTGTGCTGACGGTCTGGGAATGATTAACAAATCATGGCCGGCGCAATGATATGGTTTAACAATAAGGACAGTAACTGATCTATAGTATGAAAGTGAAAAACATTGAATCGATGCAGTAGAAAAGTTGCACACTTCGAATATCCTTCTAAAAGTTACCGGTATCATTGGTTAACTACGTACATCAAGCTGATTTCGCGCACAGGACAAAAGGAACTTGGTCAAGTTCAGTTCGTTTAACTCGTCTGTCACATCCAAATGAGTGAAACCGCATAGTTAACCTCACAAGTGACTGTCATGATGATATTAGAGAGGTAAAATCAAGTAACAAGTTACCTCTATCCATCGACAAACTAGAATATCATAGAGGTCAAGTGGGTAACTTGGATGTCTAACTCTGAAGTGCAGAAACAATCATGTTGTTGAATTGCCTCGCAAAAAGAAGTCTCAAATTGTTCACTTGGTCGCTTTCAATGTATTCATTAATGTGCATGTTCAATAAAAAGTATAATGGCTTGCTACAATATGTATAGCCCGCATATCACAGCGAGCATATGTATTCATCATTTCTACAAGACTGATGTCAATCAATTTCCACCCTTATTTTTTATACAAGCTTTTCTAACTCTGCTATTCATCCACAGGTCAAATCATTCGATGGTAAAAAAAAAGGGTAAAAAACAAGAGCTTTTGACTTTCCCGTGCTATCAATCTTCGCTAATCTTTTGAATTCCCATTCGCCATCTACTACTAGGACCAGTAAGAGCCTAAGAGGTCATGACATGACAATGTGTGAAATGAAGTCATACATGGCTAGGTCAGCAGGTGCAGTCTCTACATGGTTCAGGCAGGCAGCAGCTGGTACCTTCAGTTTGAAGAGTTCACAACAAAAAAAAAAAGAAGGAAAGGATAAACAAATCCGAGCTTATCCTAACAGCGCAATGACAACCCTTTCTGCTGCCATTATTGACGAGATTACTCATGACACCTTGCTGATGGCTGCCCACTGTTGAGAAGAAGTGACAAAGCGCCATGGGATTCCTGAATCCAAACGCTAGGTCAGGCGAAGACAAGGAGAAAAGGCTCAGAAAAAACCACCACCATCCCTTAACCAAGTCCACCACCACTTTGATCACTTTTGAGTGAAAAACCACGATCGATGGATGGATCATTCCGGTGTCACATTCTTTTTGGAAAAAGATGGCAACGGTACCGCCTTTTCGACCGGGCGTCGCCTGGCTGCCTGTCTTTTCCTCTCGTTTCGAGCACAAACCAGGTCAATGCGAGCCTCTTTTTGTGCCGGCTGGTATATGTGGTATGGTATCCAGGAAAGTGCCCGGAGCTGCAGGGTGTTCTCATTTGGGGGGGTTCCTGAGCTGGTTGTTGGGTAAATTGGTGTGAAGCTCCATCCACTTGTGATGTGTAGGCTGGCGAGGCTCCAATCATTCCTCAACATTATCTTGACACTTTCATTAGTGACTAATTCAGTCTCATGTGGGATTGGGAGCAGTATGAATTTACAATAATTTTGTTATGAATGCTACTTTCCTGCTGGTCCATTATTAATAAAAATTTGTGATTTTCTAACAGGAACCAACTGTGCTCCAAAGTATCTCCATATATAAAACCCTCTAATCCAAACGGCCCTCAATCAAAACTGTTTACATGTCACCCACCCAAGTGAAAACTCGAACTTTATTCCTCAAATGTAATGTTTTTATGCATATATATGTCTGTACTTCTTGCTAACCCTAAAATTTAAACAGTCTCAACTCTCAATCAAACCCAAGTTGACGCAATTTTGATATCATAATACAATAATACAATGATATGTTGCTCTCCTGCATATTCGAGAAAAAATATAGATAATCATACTTAGGGCATTATTGTTTGACTATTTACCCAAGCACATATATGTAACGGGAGCTGGTTAGGGAATTTTGGGTGACCATAAGCAGAGAGCTACTATACATTTTTTTGGAGGGAAAGCTACTATACATTCGCCCATGTTGACTTGAATTTGATTGTTGTAAATTGAAAGCTAAGTTGTCGATCGATGACAGCGATTACAAATTCACAGCACTCTGGTGACAGATTTGTCACGGCATACGGATCAGCGTCCCCAGCTAGGTTCGTCACCTCGTTTGAAGAAAGTGATAGTGATCTTGTCCGATCTTCTCATTCTAAAGGCGGAACAGCTTGAAAGAATTGTCACGCTCACATGGCCGGAGTGTGTACGTCGGCTGCACTATGCATGTAGATGACTGTAGAGCCAGTTGTCTGAGTGGCTGCCTTGGGCGGGTTTTTTTCTTCTTCCCAAAAAGCAGCTTTTCTTGGAAGCAGAATGGTCTTGCCGGTTTGTCTTCTGACTGTTGAGTGGTTTAGGGTTCACTCGAAGGCGGATTTAGAAACAATAGTTTCACATAGCTTTTGCACCTGCATTGGAAAAGGCAAGAATGGAAAGCTCCTCCAAATAGGACCTGGAATTGATCATATCATGTGTTTTCAATCCTTTTAGTGAAAGTAATACCTTAAGAGTCGGATCAAACTTAAGTGGGGATGCAAGTGTGAAGCCCGCAAAAAATGGCCTATTTGCAAGTTTGCAGACAAACCCACTTGCCTGCTGATGTTTTCACTGAGGGCTACAGTTCGTGCAACAAGGAATTAAGAAGTCAGTAGATTTTTCATAATTTGATCGTGTTGAGTTTTATATATCCAAGAAATGAACTAAATCTGCGCCTTTCAGAAAACGTGGATATATATTGGAACAAGAGCAGACTAGCAATGGTATCAAATCCGTACCAGCAAGGGAGTACGGTTGGGGTGTGTGAACCCATGATTCAGTGGAATATACATCGATCGCTGTGATATCTGAAGAACCATCAGACTGAGAATGTTTCAGGGAAAGGATCAAAGCTACCGGTGCACAGCCAAAGTCGCTTGTGGCCGGCTCCACTATGCACAAGCTTTGCGACATTTCCGTGGCATCTTCTCCAAAACGGTCAAAACACGACAGAAGGGACGCCGCAGCAACTTTTTATGCTGCGCTGGACCTTATTTTCTCACTGCAATTCTCGTGGAAAGGGTCTCGTGCATTATGCAGCGACTATTGGTGGTAAAGGCTCTAGCTAATGCTAATAATCTCTGGTCTGAAAAGTTTTGGCAGACCTTTCTTTTTCACAAGTGGCTACTATAGCTGTGAAGAATGTTTCCGCTTTCACAAATGACGGGCACTTGTGCGTTGAAAGAAACTTCGAATGGACCAACTGCAATTATGCATGGTTTTCAAGTGTGTGATTGCGATCAAGTATTTGAATATCGTGGAGTAATACTGAAACAATATATTGTTTCTTGAGATAGAGTTTAGTACTACAATTTTTCGAACCAATAACATGTAACTAAAGTACTCTGTGAGGGGTTTTGTAGTTGCCAATGGTAATATTTGGGAGAAGAAACAGAGCCACCAATGTGAATAGTTGGGCGACTGCCCGGATTGGTAGTTATTTACCTCCTTTTTAAAAAAAGATTTATTTACCCCTCTTTTGACCTGATTCAAAGTCCTCGGTGGTGCATGGGCTTCAAAAAGTTAGAAAATTTACATATGTTGCAACCAAAATTAAGCACTTTCCTTTTCCTTTTCCTTTTCCACTCTTCTCTGGGTACTAATATCAATTACATCCTAATAAGACTCCAAAATTAAATGTACACGTATTGTATATTAAAATTTTCTTGCCAAGATTCTTAGAACCTGAGAGACAAGGGAAGCACCAAGGTTGCAGCAGAGTTATTCAATAGCTTCTTGTGGAGGCTTGTTGGACAGAAGAGACATGGTGGGTGAGATGGGACTAAAATGGATAAAATAGCCACCTGGCTTCAAGCACCATTTAACATAACTGATCGCAATGGGAAAAAAGAAATATGCATGCAACAGATTAGTGGGAAAACAAATTGTGCAAAATGAAAATGTGGGGAAAATGACCATATATTGAACATGTGGCATTCCTTACTGCCAAAAAGAAAGCTTTGCTGTAAAAAAAATTCACCATATATTTGTAAATGTCCTGCCTTTTTTTTTCCCCTCGCGGAGTCGCTGTTATTGCCTACGTGGAACTCTTAATCCCTACGTACAGCCTGCATGGCCCTCCCTTCTTATGATTGTGTACTCTATCCCAACATGATGAAAGAGCTCTGGAACATCTCTTTCTTCAGTGCCCTTTTCCCAAAAATGTTGGATGCTCCTGCATGGCTGCATCTACACATTGTTCAATGCTCCTTTTTTAACCCTCGCCAGTTTCATAGTACACCTACAAATTCCCTTCTTCATGGATGTGATCATTCTCATGAGTTGGAGCATCCAGATGGCTCACAATGATCTAATTTTCAAGGGGATACAGCCATCTGGATGGCAAACTTGCAAGGCCTGCTTTAAATCTAAATTTGCTTTCGTTATTCTTCGAGCAATAGATACAACTAATGTAGTTTACCTCATTTCCTCTGTTTCGTTCTTTGTATCCTAATTGTAATTTT
Organism: Setaria viridis; assembly: GCF_005286985.2. Classification (NCBI taxonomy): domain Eukaryota; kingdom Viridiplantae; phylum Streptophyta; class Magnoliopsida; order Poales; family Poaceae; genus Setaria; species Setaria viridis. The sequence goes on along the minus strand of NC_048264.2, from coordinate 30,253,713 downwards.
GCAGACTCTGCTATGCTACTTCTTTCCAATATATAATATAACAAGTTGGAGCAACCCCTCCTGTTTCAAAAAAAAAAATATCCAGCTTATTGCCAAATAATGATTAGCGTACTCTATGGTACCGTTGCCGACTATACATGTTAATCGCGGCGCTAAGCAAATATATACTTTGTTAACTTGCTGCAGCTATCTGTGTATGTGTTTCTGTGTGAGGTCACCATGCTTCCAAATGATAAGGATCTGGTTTTATACATGTGCAGTTGACAATATAACTTAATACTGTTGTCGATGTGCTATTGGTGTAGAGTAGAAACACGGCTGACTTTTGCTTGCTCGGTACCTATACGTAGGCCGTAATCAACATAATGTTTGACAACTGGGCACGATTCTTATACTGATATTCTGTTTGTATGTGTCTCGGAGGAAAACAAATGTAATTCTGTATAAATTTTATTTGCTTCTTTTGGTAGCCTATATGTTAGCATTAGTTGTCATTCAACAAAATGTGTGGGTGGCTCCTCATCAGTATAATTGCCTCTGGCCTCTCGAAACTAATTTAAATTTACACCTGAATTTGCAATGTTTTTTTTGCCTAAACAAAAACCTTGCAATTTCTGAAAACACTACTTATGGTTGACTAGCGAATAGTCTCTTTGGTAAGGTTACCAATGAAAAAAATAAATATTTCTCATTGACGCAAGATATACAATTTTTTTTTGAGGGAACAGGAGAGGAAGACCCATGCTAGTTATATATTAATTATAAAAGGCAAAAGGAAGGTACAAAAGGTTCAAATTAGGAAACAAAGAACGAAACAAAAAAAAATTAAGAAGATTACAATGTATGCTCTAGCCATTCAGCCATAGGTTGCTTCCAAAAGTCTTTTACTCGGTGCAAAACCAAAGTAAACAAGTGCTTGAAACGTATTGTTGTTCCTTGACAAGTAGGATCAATTGCCTTGAAGATCCAATCATTTCTTGCCATCCAAATACACCAGCTCATAATAACAATGATTTTCATGAAGAAAGGAACTTGTAGCTGGTTGTTGAAGCTAGACAAAATGTCATAAGGTTGCTGTTGCAAATCTATGAACAGACCGAGATTGATCCGGCACACTTGAGCAAAAGGACATTCCAGTAAGAGATGGAAAAGAGTTTCCTCCTTGTCATGGGTACAGAGGACACAGGAGTAGGATGGTAAAAACATGTGTTTCCTTTTAAGAACATTTATTGTGCTCGGTCTGTCCTTTAACACGAGCCAAAAGAAGACTTTATGTTTATTTTGGCATTTCGACTTCCAGAGCCAAGTATATACCTGATAAACCTGGCGATGTCCAGTTAAATGGCGATATGCTTTGGAGGCTGAGAAGAAGCCATTGCCCCATATATAAGTCCAAATGTCGAAGTTGATCCCTTCCAGATTGGTTGCTAGTAGAAATAGCTGGTTAAGAGCTTGCCTGGGTAGAGGAAGGTGAAAAAGTTGCTGCAAATCATGTGTCAAATATGCCTTCTGCAAGGAAATATCTTTCTTTTTGGCAAAAGAGTATAGGTGTGGATAAACTTGAGATGATACTTGTTGATGCCACGTGTCATGCCAAAGGTAGCATGTGCTACCATCTTGAACTGCAACAGACGCTAATTCTTTAAATTTGTCAAGCAACTTAAGAATATCTCGCCACCAGAAGGATCCTTTTTTGATTTGTCTAGGTAATTTTCCATTGTTGTAATACTTTTCCCATATAAGGTGTACCCAAGGTGTATCTGATCTATTGAAGAATTTATGTAAGTATTTTAGCAGCAAGGACTCATTCTGTGTCTTAATATTAAGAACTCCCAGACCTCCTTCTTTCTTTGGTAAAGTTACCATTTCCCAAGCTGCTTTGGGTGGCTTTTTGTTGTTAATATCAGAACCTCGCCAACTTTCGGGAACTAAAAATCTAAGCGTGTAATGACATGTTCATGAGATCATAGGCTATCAATCTCTTGATATTCCTTACATTATCATTAAACTCTAGAGATATTTGGGTGCAACTTGAGAATACTTTGAGAGAAGAACCACCAAAAATGCGTGTCAAGGGGCCCAGCAAGTTGCAAGGGCCGGTCATATAGTAGACCAGGCTTGAGTGGCTGCAAGGTAGAGAGTGGTTATAAGATTTCGTGACTATATACGGAGAATATATGTGTGTGTGTGAGAGAGAGTACCCCCAAATCAAATTGTGGTAATGCAAATAGTAAAGTAACTTCCGGTAACACATTAAGATTCGTCGTCTACAATGAGGTGCATATATATGTGGCAAACTGGCAACTTCATCAATTTTAATATATATCCTGGTCTAGTTATTTGGAGATGTTCACAAATTAAAGGTGTACATTGGACGTATATGTGTTTATAGGGAGTGACTGAGTGAGTATTTATGTGTGCATATGAAAGTGAAATGTGTGTTTTGGAAAAAAAAACCTAAGAATCGAACTGATGCAACATGGAACAGCGTGTGATGTAAGGATTTTAGTTATAAACTGGCACCGATCACTTAAAGTTAAAATCCTGCCAGATACTTATGCAACTAGTACAATCTTAAGTAGACTCCTGTGGTCTATAAAATTACATATCCTCTAGTTCTTCTATCTCTTACTCCTATTATATGCAGAAGCACAGCTAGCCTGGAAAATGCTGCAACTATATATCCCCTGATAGGCTAATGATTACAACAAAAAAAGAGTAGAAATATATGTCGTGTCGACTGACTGTTGTATAGTGAGAAAAAAAAAGTAACGTTGCACATCAAGGTCTCTTCCTATAAATAAAACACCCAGCCAGACCTGGCCCCAAGGCATCAGCCACACGCCGCCTAGAGCAAGCTAGCTGCTGTGCTGCTGCCCCGCCGCACTCGCTGCCATCTCCTAGCTACTCCGGAGAGCTCGGCCGACCTGACCGCCGAGCAGCAAACAGAGCGGAGATGGGCAGGGCGCCGTGCTGCGACAAGGCGACGGTGAAGAAGGGGCCGTGGGCGCCGGAGGAGGACGCCGTGCTCAAGGCCTACATCGACGAGCACGGCGCCGGCGGCAACTGGATACAGCTCCCCCACAAGATCGGTAGGTGCAAGCACCTTCATCGATCGTCTGCCTTGCCTTAGCTGCAGAAGATCAACTCGATCGGTTATGGACGCTGGCTGGATATGGGATCGTTAAGCTTTTTGCTGGTTTAATTTGTAGGGTTGAACAGGTGCGGCAAGAGCTGCCGGCTCCGGTGGCTCAACTACCTCCGGCCCAACATCCGGCACGGCGGCTTCACGGAGGACGAGGACAGGCTGATCTGCAGCCTCTACATCAGCATCGGGAGCAGGTGAGCATTAGGCGTACAATTCAGCCATTCAAATTCCAAGCACCTTTCCAACTACTGCAACTCAGAGTTAGTAGAGATCGTCAATAATCAGCTGCCTAGCCAGCTATAGCCTATAGCTAGCTGAGGAATTCTTCCATTGATGATCTTGGGTTCTCGGCAGGTGGGCAACCATCGCCGCGCAGCTGCCGGGGAGGACGGACAACGACGTCAAGAACCACTGGAACACCAAGCTCAAGCGGCGCCTGCTCGGCGGCGGCCGGCGCCCGAGGGCGGAGACGCGCCTCCAGCTCCTCATGAGCCCAACCTGGCAGCAGAGCTCCTTCGCCGCCTCCTCGTCGGCGCTCGAGAGGATGCAGGCGAGCATGCGTCTGCACCGGCGCCACCACCAGCAGGCTCGCCTCGACATCCCGGCGGCCTTCACCTTGTACAACTACGGCAGCAACCTCGGTGCGCCACTGTGGCCAAGCCCGTCCCCGTCCCCGTCGCCTTCTCCTTCACCGACGGCGAGCGAGGGATCAGAGATGCGGCCGCGGCAGCTGCCCGGTGCAACTTCCACCGCTGGTTACTCCGGCCTCTGGTCTCACATGCCAAGCAGTTTCAGCTATTATACAGGAGCCGGAGTGCAAGAGCACATGGACGGTGCCTGCACTCCGCCACTATCGACGAGCACCGGGGGAGAGACGATGACGGCGGTGGGCGTGGAGAGCTCGAGCTCGACGCCGACGACGGCAAGCTCCGCCTCCGCAACGTTTGGTGATTTCGACGATGAGATCAACATGCTGCTCCGGCAGATCCAGTGCTTGCCGGAGAACGGCCAGATCGGCGACGAGGCGGGGGACGGCGTAGACGGCTGCTGCTTCAGGGCAATGAATCATGAGGCGGTGGACGGCAGCGTTGTTGGTTCTTGGAGCTGCTGCTCGACTCCTGGAGTGGATTCAGTGTTCGATGACTACGTGCAAGGATACAACCAGTAGCCAGATGCTTTGCAGACATGCACTACTAGTGCACATTAGATTGCTTAGATTACTGATGGAATGCATTTAGTTTTGTGAACGTGTGATATGATACTGAGAGTAGGTTTCATTCTGAATATATCTGTGTTTCGGTGTGTGAGAATATGTATCATAGTTCAGTAGTTTTCATTTCTGATCATTTAAATATATAGTGATTATAATCCTGTGTGTTGTAAATGCTAATGGGATACATATGAATCTGGCTACGCATATACACCGATTTCCTCCAGAAATTCAGGATCAGAAACATCGACTTAGTATGCAGTAGTCTGCAGTGAATAAAACCCGGTTGCCTACTTGTGTACATGCAAGCAGGAAGATATGTTTGGTTTGGCGTTTATCAGATGCAACTTATGAACAATCAAGAAGCTTTAGTTCAGATGCAATATTCCACCAATTATTCAAGGGCGACGAAGAGGTAGACTGGAAAGTTAGTTGATTGGTACTGGATTTAATGTTCTGGTAAATTTTCATGATAGATGATTTGTGATAGCACTTGGAAATAGCAACAGTAAGTGGTACATTGCAATAGGAAGTGTTTACGAAGTTTGGTAAAATTCAGGATATAAGAAAAAATAAATTAGACGAACTCATCAGATCGGTTCCTCTCATATGCCTTTCAATAATGAATGTACTATGCTGAATTTTCTACTTAACTATTGATGAAAACAATCAGCAGTACAGGTTAATACATCTGTATTAATGATGAAACTAAAAGCAGACTATACATCTGTGCATCAAATGAATCAATTACACTGAACAGTATGCGATGACCATAGAGTCCTTTGGTGCTTCGCAATGGCAAGAGATAAAAGAATACTACTCCATTACCCCCTCAGAATGCATGTACGCAAATGATGGTGGACCAGGATCTTGATTTGAAACTTCCCTACCTGGTGTTCCTTCTCCTTCTGCTGGGCTTCCCGAATCAGTGTCTGAATCAAAGTTCTCGATGATGTGATTAGACATGCCCCATGGGCTCTCAACTGTAGGATCAATGTTAGCAATTCTGGTCTCATCTTTATCCGGAGTATTGGAGATATTGTCATGCTCATGAAAAATCTTGAAGAGAATGGCAAGCAATGCACGCCATGAACCCTGACTGCAGGCACTGATCAAATGACTCCGATTATTATAAAGCGTTATGCCAACATGCAGAACAAGAGCCAGCAATGAAGATGCCCCTGTGATCATGAACAGCCCAAGGAAGCTGTGCAGTGTAAGGCTACTTGAAGTTTGGGAGTCAAGTTTGTCTGGGCACATTGTATCACGGTACAACTCTTTCTCCAGTTCAGCCATTGTGTCGTTTGACGCCAATTCCAGTATTCCCCTTGAAATTTCAGGTGCGAGTGGAGAACCTCGAGGGAATGCCTGTAGAAATAGTATAGAAATGAGAAACGTAATGTCAATAACACAGTGCTACAAAATGATAAGATAATTTATTAATCATTTCTAGAAGCCCTGTGTGTCAGTGAGCCAGTTATATTTAACATTTGCACAAACCCTGCATGATGATGGGGAACAATTATATTAATCATAATTTTCAATTACAGTGGCCAATATAACAACAAACATTGCACAAAATTAGGAACAAACTGCATGACAATCTCCATATGAATGGTTGAGTTTTTTTTTTTACTTTGGTTCACCAAACCTTACAACCCTCACGATTACGGGGAAGAGACCCCTCCTCCTTTATCTGGGCTTGGGACAGCTATGTTGAAACAACATAGGCGGAGTTATTTAATTTGGCAGAGTAAAATTATTAATGTTATTTAATACTTCTAGAAGCATGCAATCATTCAATAATATGATCATGATCTTGAATTTTTCAATCCCACCAGAAAACAAATCTGATCATCCATCTCATCCTTAGCTGGGCATTTTTACATCTAAAAGATCCAGGAATCCAAAGACCACAATAATTGATATCATGGCACCAAATTTATAAAATCATGATCTAGTAATATAGCAGAGTTCTGCAACCTAGCTGTACTGAAAAACAAAAGTATAAAAGTCACTTACATAACCAAATCCATCGAATTTGTAAGTTGGCCCAACCATAGTGTAGTTGTGGCAATACTTGGAGAGAAACAATTTGAGGTATGGTATTTCATCAACAATGACGGCAACTCTTCCAGTTGTTAAGGCATCATTGTACTCCTCAGGAGAGTTGAATGGGATCAGTTTTGATTCATTAATTTTCAACCGTTTCAAAAGCCCAGGCATGAAAGAATCGGCAAGGTAGCCAACATAATCCCCTCGCCTGATAACTTCATCTAAATTGGCGACTGTTGGCTGAAGCTGTTCTACCGTGAGAATTGAGCTTAAGCTTGCAGTATAACTCTGCTGCAATATTAGCACCACGAAAAGCCAAACTACTACTGCAATCCTTGATAAGTTGTTCACAATACTCTCCCTATGAGCAAATACAAGTGTTGAGAAGGAGAAGTAGAAGGTAGATCCAATTTGACTGGTTGGTGGTCCTCTGAATTCATGATTTGTTCTGTGCTCCATAAACCAAACTATAAAACCTGTGAAGACAAAGAAGGCCCCAGCTCCTAACCATAGACCAGCTGACAAAGGCTTGAGGAATGTCCATGCAGTCTTCTGTCTCTGGTCCCTAACTGGAACCAGCATGCGTACGCCTGACTCGGTATAAGGAAGAGTGAAGTCCACATATAAAGAACGGTTGGCTAGAATTGTTATATCACCAACTACTGCATCAAATTCCTGCCAGCAAATCACATAAAACTGGTTGAGAAACTTTAGATAGAGGCTACGAATGTCTACCACTTTGTACATATTTATACGAGTAGAACAAAATATTAGGAATAATATTTACACAAAAGCATTTGACTATGACTTAAGAGGGGGTAACAAATCCTTTTAAGAATTGAATGGAGGAGGAACTATGTTCTTTTGGTGACAGGAGTTTGTAACCAAGTTAATAAAGTTGATTTAATTAATAAAAGAGATACTGCCTTCTATTTGCAGTATTTAGATAAATCACCACTTAGAGTGTTGCAGTTAGCTGACAATATACATTCCTAAAAGAGAAATACACATGCTGAAAAGTTACCAATCAGATTATTGCACAAAAGCAGGAATATGGCCCAGTGCAAAACGAAAATTGTAAGTGACAATGAATACTGATCTTTTGTGTGGATTATGCATATTCATAGTAGAGAAATATAGAATTAAAAAGTGCATAGACTTAGTTAAGTTTATAATCTTACATATTTGCATGACTGATAATCAATAAAAAGTAATCACATCCTACCAGTTCTATGTACTCGAGAAGATCATAAAGGACAGAATTTTGCAGATGATTCTGGATAATTACTAATCAACTAATTAATTTGTATCATTGGCTAGTTTGAGCACCAAGTTTAACTCCTCTGGCTTGATCATGTCAAGAGCAAAATGGAACAGAGCAAGGTTCAAACATACATTAAGATAAACTTTGTAGACAAGTGAGTCATAGGTTCCATTGCTTTCTCCGTTACCATCTCCAAACTCTTCATAGTGAATGGGTACTTCATAAGGTAATGCACGAATAACTTCCTCAAACACACGGACACAGAACCCGGTGGCTTTACCATTTGCAAATTGAATAAAATTGCTAAACCCAGGTTTAAAAGGTACTCCTATTTTGAGTGTTTTATTTGCAGGCAATAGCCATCCTCTTGGTGCCTTGTCACTGCCACCTGGCCATATAATGTTGTAAAGATCAACCTTCTTTTTCAGATTTCCGGATATGTTCAATCCTGGAGTCCAAAAACCAACTACTTTTCTGTCCTCACCAACTGCATTTATTATCTTGTAAGTTGTTGATAACAATTTCCAGTCCTGAATATGGAATGTCCCAGTCATGCCAATGAAACTAGTCTTCAACAATGCACCATGCAATTTCTCGGCAGCCTTGGAAGTACTAAGTCTGTCAAAGTCGGTGGATCCATTGTTTGTTTCAGACACCATGATGTCTGAACTCACATATCCAGCCTTCTCTGCAGCTAATGCTAATGCCCATACAGTATCATATGCATACAGACCAGAAAGTATAGGCCCATTCAGTTTTGTGCCTGGATTTTCCCTTTTGTATTTCCAATGCCATCTCTGTTTAAAATCTTGAAGTCTCTCAGTGTCTTCAACATAAGGTTCAACCCCAACAACACCATTCATCACATCAAGTGCAGGAGAACCAATTACGTCAAAAATATCTGTCAAACCATATGCTGTAATCCATACAAAGCCTTGGCCCATCATCCCCTCATCCTTGGCAAACCGGAAAAACTTAAGGGCTAACTGGTATGACATGCGCACAACAAATACACTGGTCCAATTGCCTTTTAAACTTGAGATAGCTCCCTTTATCTCATCATCTCCAGCTGAAGAATGGATCTTGCACCTGTACGAAACACGAGTACCAACATGTCTCAGGGCATCAACAAGATCAGGGATGAATCTAGTGTTGGTACCATCATCCTCGATGACAGGAACGACTTCCCTCCAATTGAATTTCTGGACGAGCGAGGCGATAGCTTCTGCTTGAGAAGAATCATTCCATGCCATCCGGATGAAGTATGGGGTCTGACTGGGCGACCAGGATGGGCTATCTGCAGAAAACGAAATGATTGGAACCGATGACTTGTTCCCAAGCTCTGCAAGAAATTTGGCTTGAGTTGATGTCTGTGGCCCCACGATTGCTTGTACACGAACATTTTTTAGTAGATCGACACCTGCAGTGTTTCCCAAACATATGTAAGCAACGGTACTGAAAAGAGTTCAGCGGCGCTCAATCATTCTACGTTAACACGAAAATTTTCGGTTTCAAACCTGCAGCAGATGCAGGGATTCTAAGACTAGGTAGCAAACGATAAGCTTCAGAAACAGAATACAATGCGGGCTCTTGTTTTGGGGGAGAAAACAAGATTCAAAGCACACAACTTCTGTCTTATCCTAACTGAAAGCGGGGGTGGACAGCGTTCGCAACCTATGTATTGGCCAGTGTAAGTTTCAGGCGTCCATAGGAAAGCCCCGATTTGCATACTATACAGTGGCGGCATCTTCGCAACATGGATGGATCCCAGGATATGGCATTGCAAGGTTTCGGTGATTCAGTTATCGCTACAAAGTACAAACAAAACGCGGGCACGGGATACCTTCTCCTTATGACGCGGAGCGGAGCTCGGTGGCGCGGCAATCGGAGGGGAAGGAGCCGACGAGGAGGGCAAGGTCGGTAGGGCCCCGGCGGCGCGGGAGGCTGCGAAAGTGCCGCCACCGGAGGACGCCGTCCGCAGGTGCGCGCACGCTGCACTGCACGCAGGGGGGATCCGGCAGTGAGAAGTGGGAAACTGGGAACAGAGAAGCCGTGGTGGTGTGGGATGTGGGCTCAAATTCACTGGGCTGTCACGTTGGGCCGACATCGTGGCACGTTTAGATTTGGGCCTTCCCGCCTTAGGCTCGCACAGTTGCACTAAGCGTTGTTTGTCGAAAGGCCGACAGTTATTCATTATTTTTCTTAATCAAATTATTTCAAATAGTCAAATTCTCTATTAGTATAATTGAGGCAATCTCCAATGCCTATTCGTCAAATGGCCCACGATACTTTTATTTGATTGTTCAAAGATAAATATTTTTTTCCTCTCAAGAAATGTCCAAATTAGGTTGAAAAATCCTCATCCGTCCGTAAGAAATTGTGAAGGATAGAAATTACCCTAGACCATTTGAAAAGAACACTCAGTAAATCTTTGGTATCACGTAGGGAGATAGAGACGCTGGCGCATGGTGTATTGTGAGCTCCATTCGCGTAGCCTAACAAGCTCAGGCGCATTGCGCAAGCTCAAACTCGGGTCGTGAAGGTGGACAAGCTCCCGTTCAGGTTCAACCTTCCTCTGCTCGCTTTGGTACCCGAACCGTGCATGCTCTGATCGGCCTTCGGTTGAAGAAGCAGAACAGGGATTTTAGCTCTAGGATCCTAGATTAGATGGATCAGAGGATCGGAGCCAAAAAGAAAAAGAAAAAGAAAACCCCTCCGCAAATCGCTCCATTGCCTACAACACACATGCATGCAAGTTTGGGTGCGACGCACGCGCTTAAATTGCCAAGCCTAGTAACGAGATGTGATCGCGCAAGTAAGCTGCGAGAGCTAGCTCGCCGGACTTACCTGCCGACGCGGCGTCGACGGCGCTCGGTCCGGTGTCCCTGAGGTGCAGCCTGACCCTGGTGCTGTAGCTGGCGTACCGCGCGTCGGCATAGAAGTCCTCGAGCGCCAGCTCCATGCACGCCCAGCTGACGTTCCCCAGCCATGTCGTCCGGTCCAGGATCACCCCGACGTCCACCCGCCGCCTCCCTCCCGCCGCCTGCCCCTCTCCCCGCTCGGCGCCGACGACGAGGCAGAGGAGGAGGACGGCGAGGAGGAGGCGAGACGAGGGACGACGACGGGGCGAGCGGGCACCCGCCACTACCGGCTGTTGAGCCGCCGCTCCAGCTTTCATGGATGATTGATGCCTAAAGGAGAAAGCGATTCCCTTTTGCTCGATCCAGTGACTGACGATGGCTAAAGGAGAAAGCGCCGTACCAGGCTACCAGGAGACGACTAGTAGCTGCCCGGGCTCGCACGGGGCACGGCGGCTGGCTTGCATGCGGTGCCGCGCCGCGCCATAGCGAGAGGTCGCCGTCATCGCGCGCGCGCTGAACCGGCCGGGTGGCGCATTGCCGCGAAATTCTACACAGCCATACCCATACAGCGCTGCTCGTGCCGTGGGAGGATGCATGCATGTACAGACTACAGAGGCACAGAGCGATCGGTCCTTCTGCGCGCGGCGCAATGCAAGCCACCGGGTAATTTCGTGTCCGCACGGCGTGACCACCCGGCGTCGGGCCGGGCGAGAAAACTTCAAGCCGGCCGTGGCTGTGGCGCCGCGTGTAGTTCGACAGGCGGACAGCGTGAGCGGGCAGAGAGGAGGCGAGGAATCTGGAATCGGGTGCTGTGGTTGAGGTCAAAGTCGTCGAGCGAGCTTCGTCCGCCCAGTAGCTGGATTATTTGAAAACCCGGCCCGGTGGTCCTCGCGAAGGAACACCGGCCGCACTGGGAGATCGCCGGGGGCGTCGTTGCTTCACGTCTCTGCACTGACGCGGTCAAGCTGGAACTGAATTTAAAACGGCAAGCAACTTATAATCTTCTGCGGCGCGCGGCTGGAGAAGTAGAGATCGATCGATCTCCTGCGAATTAAAAACGGCAGGCAACTTACAAGCTAGAATGAACCCGACAGCGACGTCGATCGTTTACCCAGAGGATTAAGCATGGGAGCGAGTTTTCCTGGTGAGCGATTTGTCACACATTTCTGGATTAAACATGCAGCTAATGGGGAATTTGTGGACGTACGCAGTGCGGCGACGAGCCTCTCCATTGATGATGGCGCAGCAGGCTGAGCGCGACGCCCCCACCGGATATTGGTTGATTTTTCTTTCTTCCACGCGGCCGGCCGTCTGGGAGTCGGAGGGGCCGGGCAGCGACTTTAGCTTTGACTTGTAGGCTTGTAGCCTGCAGGGCGGTCCAGGTCCTGCTAGTATTTTCATGAGGTTGTAAATATCAATATATACAGGACTAATATGACAAATAGAGTGTAATGACATTTTTAGATAGAGAGGTGTATTTATTCCAACTCAAAATAACGGTGCTGTTAAAGTTGAGTTGCCTGATATTTTGATAGTAATAGGCTAATATTTTGATAAAACATTTATTTGATATTGTAGATATTAATATATTATTTTTATAAACTTAGTCAAAATTAGATAAATTTGACTTCGGACAAAATTGAAACGATCTACAAGTGCATGGCTAGATGACGGCTCTACATTGGCAAAATTTTGAATCCTTCTCACGCAGATGCACTCGAAAATCTTGTTAAACCTCAGGATCTAGATGAAAGCTTTGGTGTAGAAACCTCAGAGGAATCCATCAACCCTATCTCATGTGGGCTTGGGCATCCAAATTGAGGCTCAGGAAGAGCCCCCGATCACATGTGAACCGACGAGTTCAATGGTTTTTGAGCCTTTTGAGGCTCACCTTCCTCATCTTCCTTCCTATATTGTTGAGTTCCAAGTCAAGTTCAAATCCAAAATGCCTAAAATAGACCATTTTACCTTGTATTTTCTATGAAATATCAGTTTAGTCCAAAACACAAGGTATAATAGAATTGGCGGCATATTATTGTATAAATATGATCAATAATGCCACTGAAATGAATAGCAAAATGTGTACATACAGTACGTCCACAATTGGACATTGCGATAGTATAGAAAAGGGTTGTGCAGTCGAGTGAATTGGGCTTCTTTGTAGGAACCTTTAAACCACTGCCATGGGAGACCCTCACATTTGGACCCACATGGCCTCACATTTGGACCCACATGGCATTGACTCAATGGCAGAGAATTCAAAAGTAGAGGATCTCATTCCTCTTTGTACTCTTGGGCTTTATATGGTGGTTGGATCAATAAGAATGTTGGCGGTATATTTATTGGAAGATAATATAGGAAAACTCGAAAATGGATTTTTTAAAAAATACCCCGGTAAACCTTTTTACCCTTTATTTCCACCCCTAAAGCAAAAAGCCCCGAAAGACTTGAAATTAGCCACACATGGGCCGTGTAGGGAGGCTAAAGTCTTGTCCAGTTTATGGGCCTAAACATGTTTGAGCCGGAACACAACCAGAGGGCAGGCCCACGAGACCGCCCGGAACGACAACCTGTTTATGGGACTCTGACTCTGTCAAACAGCGCTAGAACATGGGAGCGACTAATGCTAGATCATTCCACATGACATCGGCTCAAGCAATGATTGAGTGACGCCGGCCTAATCTTTCCGAAGGGACAGCGTCAGTGCATTTATTAACGAAGTTGCACCTCCTATATCCTAATTCCTAGATTCCAAATCGTACCATTATGGCAACAATCCAACAACACTTGAGCACTAAATTAGGCAAGGATCGCATGGTCGTGCAGAGATCATCGGCCTGCATAACCATGTGTTCGATCACCAGGTCAACTAACCGCAACCTTCCCACTTGGCTACAGTCTAATCCGAGAGCGCTGCTAGCACGAGGCCACGAGCTATATAAAGGCAGCAAACCAAAAGGCAAAGAAGGCCATGCATCCAATCCAAGCTCTTCGTCAGTCGTCACTAGCTGGAGATCGATTTACCCTGGAGGAATGAGGATGATAAGCCGCAGAAGTAATGGCGCCGTCGTCCCGGTGCTCGTGGTGCTGTCCTCGTGGCTCTTATACGTGCTTCTCTACGTGATGAGCCACGAATCCAAGCTCGGGGAGGCTCAGAGCTCGAGCACGCCTTCGAGGGCCGTGCAGGTCGGGGCGCTGCTCGACCTCGGGACGGCCGGCGGGAAGGCGACCATGGCGACCATCTCCCTCGCGCTCGAGGACTTCTACGCCTCGCAGCCGGGATCCACCACCACGGTGGCGCTGCACGTCGCGGACTGCGAGGACGACGAGATCACCGCGACTTCGGCTGGTATATATAGATTTCACCAAATTTCTTCTCCGATCCTTACGCTAGCTCTCTGTCGATTAATCATGCACGGACTACGCATCGATGTATTCGCAAGCGTGGTGTTAGTGTTACTACTGTCACAAACTTTCGTTCTGTGCACGGAGAGGGACCCTCTCAGGTACGGGCACGCACACAAACGTGTGGGGCTGTGGGCCTGGCATCGCAAGTCAACGTAGTATGTAGAGGATCCTCTGTGATTATTGACTTACCGGTTCATGATAAATGCCATTGAAGACGATAATCTTACCGGTTTATGATTATTGACTCAATGAGCTAGCTTCTGAAACTCACTCCCTCAAATGATTGAACACGAAGTCGCTCTTGGAGTTTGTCTAAATGAACAACATGGAATATCTAAAAAAGGATGTGCATTTAATAAGTTTGCAAATTGATGAGAGATAGCAGAGGGCCAAATAACTAGTTTAGCTTAAATAATTAATTGTTACGGGGTTGTGTTTATAAAAAAAAGACCCTTGATATTAGATTTTGTTTTGTCCAAACATAGCTACGTTTGGTGCCAACGATATACAAAACTTATGTTTTATTGGTCAGAGACTTGTCCAACAAAATTTTCCTTTCAAATGGAGGGAGTATCTTGTGCAAATACAACTTCCTTCTCTCTTTTATTTAACTAACATGGCATACTTAATTTTGCTAAGATTAACTTCAGACCAATAATTACTCTATCAGTACATACTTTTTGTGGCACAAATGTGATGCATTTATATTCATACTTTTGCGTCACATTAATGGAATTTTAATAGTGTAATTATTGGTCAAAGCCTTATCCAAACAAAATGAAAAAATGGAGGGGGTATTCATTAACCTTCAATCTTGGAAAGTATTAAATAGAGTGCATATCTTAGAACAAATTGGAAGCCTAGCTCCCGGTCACTATTAGATTTTTTTTTATTTTTAACCCTTTTTTAACTAAGATTTTAAAAATAACTCACCCAAACAAATATTTGCAGATCTGACCCTTTTGGTCGCGCCGGTCCGCGTGGCGCGACAAGAACACTCTGTCACGCCACATGCAATGGCGTGACAAGGTGTGCCACGTCGGAGAGTGTTGGGGGGAAATATTAACGACCTCCTAATGCCGCTTAAAGCAACAGTCATGAAGGCCAAGGCCACCTGCGGTAATTACGATTACCGCCGACCCAGTAGAGGTAGAGAACATCCCACTCCGTCTCGCCCGACCCCGGGCCCCGGGTCGGACAATCCCGACCCCTCGATGGCGGGACTCCGCCTCGCCCGACCGCGGTCCCAGGGTCGGGAGCGCCCGACCCCTCGCCGCAAGGCTCCGCTTCGCCCGACCCGGAGTCCCGGGGTCGGACGCTCCCGACCCCTTGAAGACTAAACTCCGCCTCACCCGACCCAGGGGACCGGGGTCGGGAGTGCCCAACCCCCACCACAGAAACTCCGCCTCGCCCGACCCTGGGCGCGGGGGTCGGACTCGCTCGGGTCCACTAGATGAATATTCGCCTCGAGCGCGGACTGGAGGATCAGGATGACGATCTCGTGGGTCCCCCTATCGACCTCGCCATAAATGCGCCGCGGCCCTGTCAAGCCAAAAGGGAGCGGCGTCCCCAACGTAATCGGTCCCGAATACCGATGCGCGGCCGTGCGGCGCGAGCTGCAGTGGCCGCGGCTCCTTCTGATTCGCCACAGAGTACTCATGAGCTGCGCCGAACGGCACAGGAGGGCGCATCGCTTGCTCCCGCGCCCCGTGCTCCCAACGGCAATTTCAGGGATGCGACGTCCGGGTCTTACGGTAATCAGTAGGGCAACAAAATCAGACCTCCTCCCCGGTGGGCACGGATGCCGAGGCTAAGGCTCATCATCATGCTCGATGGCGACGGCGACGACGACCAGGGAGATCATCGACGAGATCGGGGAGGAATCGCCCTTCCTCGTCGGACACGCTGACAGGGACCAGAGGCCGGAGCAAGAACGGCGGCCTTGGGGCCCTCCCCTTGTATTATTTTTGTACTTGGCTTATCCTATCTACCTCTTCTCCTAACGCCTGGCTCGACTGTAACCCCGAGCTCCCTCTTGTGCTATAAAAGGAGGACCGGGGATCCTGAGACGGGGGACGCAGACTCTTTTTCTCAAGCAAACAGTACACACTCACACTCCCTTAGAGCACAAGCATACTCAAGAGACCTGGGATTAGTTCCCTCTCTCGCCCATCTGTAACCCCTACTACAGAACCCCGCGTGGGCAACACGAGCAGCCTCGATACTGGACGTAGGGCCTCCTTTTGCCCGAACCAGTCTAACCCCGTGTCTCCTACGCCACCATCCGAAGCCTTACACGCATAAAAGAAATTTACTAGTCTGGAGTCTTGATCCGCAAATCTTGCAACGACAGTTGGCGCGCCAGGTAGGGGACCTTTGCGCGTACATCTCCAGCTTCGGATGGCCAGCCACGACACCAGCTTCGCTCCGGGCTCCCTGATCTTTTTCGGGAGTCTGGACTTCCTCGCCACCGGGGAGGGGATCGAGCTGATCCCTCTCCTCGTCTTGCCCGCTCGTCCTGCCATCCCCGGCTCCGCCGCCGGGACAGCGGTGAGCGGTCAGGCGTGCGCCGGAGGGTCCTTCCCAAGTGGTCGGCTCTTCGGGCTGCGCAATACCGCGGTGACTTACGGTCGCCTCTTGACGCGGTCCATGACCGTGTCGCCCGCGAGCAACAAACTCGCGGGCGTGGCGAGGACAATCTCCGACACCGGTTCCGACAGCGGGAGCCACCACCCCTCACGTGAGTGCTCCATGGCCGACGTGCACTCCGAGGGGTCCAACGACGACGGCGCCGGAGGGAGACGGAGGACTCCCCCTCCGCGCGCCGCGGTTATGACCGGGGCCCTTGGCAAGGCTCTGGAACGCCCTCGGCAGCCGGAGGCGCACGCGGCGTCCCGCGAAGAAGTCGAACGCCCCCGCCACGAAGGCGGAGCGCGACAGCGGGCGCGCGACGTCCAGCAGCGCATCTGCGCGGACGAAGAGCGCCCTCAGCTCTTCGCTCACGCCAGCCAGAACATCGCTGCCGCGGCGGTCCTACTCCGGTGACTCCCCGAGCCGGCGACGCCCGAGGAGCGATGGGCGCGCCAAGAGGTGCACGACTTGCTCGAGTGCGCCGCCGTCCAGCAGGCGGAAAGTTCCGCGTCCCGGCGACGCGGACAAAACGCCAGCAGAGCGACGCCCGACGCGCCCCCGGAGAGACGGGGGGAGTCTGTCCACCAGCCTCCTCCTAGGGCAAACCAGGCCGCGTCCGCCCGGCGGACACCACCACCCGTAGGAGGCGGGGCTCGATCCGTTCATCGACGCGTCGGCCCCGTCCGCGACGCCCGCGACACCCTGGACGCGCGGAGGCGCTCCCGCGCGGATAGGGAGGACGGGGTAGCTCGCGGCTACCACGTCCACCGCGGCGGGCGCTACAACAGCGAGGAAGACCGCAGCCCGAGCCCCGACCCGGCGGGGCCCCGGGCCTTCTCCGCGCGCATCCTGAACGCGCCGTTTCCGCCGCGCTTCAGGCAACCGACAAACGTAGCCAAATACTCGGGGGAGACGAACCCTGGGGTTTGGCTCAGCGACTACCAGCTCGCATGTCAAACCGGCGGGACGGACGATGATCTGTTCATCATCCGCAACCTACCACTCTTCCTGGCCGACTCGGCACGAGCCTGGCTGGAACATATCCCTTCGGGACGGATCCGCTGCTAGAACGACCTGAAGGAGATATTTATAGGAAACTTCCAGGGCACGTACACGCGCCTCGGCAATTCCTGGGATCTCCGAAGCTGTCGCCAGGGATCGGACAAGTCCCTCCAGGACTACATCCAACGCTTCTCCAGGAAGCGCACTGAGCTCTCCAACGTCGCGGACGCCGACGTCATAGGGGCCTTCTTAGCGGGAACCTCCTGCCGACCCCTCGTCCACGAGCTAGGGCGCCGAGGCTCGCGAACCACGGAGGAGCTCCTCAATATTGCCACCAGGTACGCCTCGGGCGAAGAGGCCGTTGGAGCGATCTTCGACCGCTCCAAAGGCAAGGCAAAGCGGGAGGAGGATGCTGACGAGGGCACCTCCAATCGCCAGCAGAAGAAGAAAGGCAAGCAGCGGTGTGAGGCCCCCCTCGTAGCTGCTGTCGAGCGCAAGCGAGGACAGCCACCCCCAGAGGGCACTCCTGGCTTCTTCGACAAGTTGCTCGAGGGACCGTGCCCGAACCACGAGTTCCCCGCGAAACACGCCTACAAGGGCTGCAACCTCATGAAGAGGTACTTCGTAGGCAACCCAGTGAAGGGCGACTTCATGATCTTCGGCGGCCCGGCGGCGTATGATTCCAAGCGCCGTCAGAAGCTGGAGCGCCGAGAGGTCTACGCGAACGAGCCGGCAACGCCAGCCTTCCTCGACTGGTTGGGATCAGCCATCACCTTCGATCGGTCCGACCACCCGGGACGCGTCCGGCATCCAGGACGCTACCCCCTCGTCGTCAACCCCATCGTCGGCACGACGCGCCTCATCAAGGTGCTCATGGATGGAGGCAGCGGCCTCAACATCCTCTACGCCGAGACCCTCGACGCTATGGGGATTGACCGCTCCCGCCTCCGCCCCAGCAAGGCGCCATTCCACGGCATCATGCCGGGAAAACAGGCGATGCCTCTCGGGCAAATCGACTTGCCCGTCACTTTCGGGACCCCTTCCAACTACAGGAAGGAGGTCCTCACCTTTGAGGTGGTGGGGTTCCGCGGAACCTATCATGCCATCTTGGGCGACCATGCTACGTGAAGTTCATGACCATCCCCAACTACACCTACCTCAAGCTCAAGCTGTCAGGGCCCAACGGGGTCATTACCGTCGGCACGTCTTTCCAAAAGGTGTACGAGTGCGACGTGGAATGCTGCGAATATGCCGTAGCCATCACCTTCACAGGGGATCTGGCGGTCCAGCTCGCGGAGGGCGCCGAGGACCAGCCCGACTCCAAGCAGTCGGCCACCTCCTTCGAGGCCACCGAAGGCGTCAAGGAGGTCCTCCTCAACCCCAGCAGCTCCGACGGCAAGACCGTGCGGATCGGCGCTACCCTATCTCCCAAATAGGAAAGCGCGCTCGTCGGCTTCCTCCGCGCGAACAGCGACGTCTTCGCGTGGAAGCCCTCGGACATGCCTGGCATTCCGAGAGAAGTCGCTGAGCACTCCTTGAACATCAAGGCCGGCTCCAAGCCAGTGAAGCAAGGACTACGCAGCTTCGACGAGGAGAGGCGCAAGGCCATCGGGGAGGAGCTCCAGAAGCTTTTGACGGCCGGATTCATTAAGGAAGTGTACCACCCCGAGTGGCTAGCTAACCCTGTTCTTGTACGAAAAAAGAATGGGAAATGGAGGATGTGTGTTGATTATACCGGTCTCAACAAGGCGTGCCCAAAGGATCCGTTTCCTTTGCCACGCATAGATCAGATAGTCGACTCGACTGCCGGGTGCCAAACCCTTAGCTTCCTTGACGCGTATTCCGGCTACCATCAGATCGCGATGAAAGAATCCGACCAGCTCGCTACCTCTTTCATCACCCCCTTCGGCCCCTACTGCTACGTTAAGATGCCATTCGGCCTCAAAAACGCGGGGGCTACGTTCCAGCGATGCATGCTGAAATGTTTCGGGGACCTCATCGGGCGGACCGTTGAGGCTTACGTTGACGATATCGTAGTCAAATCCAAGACGGGCGACCAGCTCGTCCCTGACCTCGAACTAGCCTTCGAAAGGTTGAGGGATAAGCGTATTAAGCTCAATCCCGAAAAATGCGTTTTCGAAGTTCCAAGGGGCATGCTGCTAGGCTTCATCGTCTCCGTGCGCGGCATCGAAGCCAATCCGGAGAAAATAGCGGCCATCAGCGACATGGGGCCAATCCGAAACATAAAGGGAGTCCAGCGCGTCACGGGATGCTTAGCGGCCCTGAGCCGCTTCATCTCGCGCCTTGGCGAACGGGGGCTTCCTCTCTATCGACTCCTAAAGAAGACTGACCGCTTCGAATGGACCAACGAGGCCCAGGAGGCACTTGACCGACTCAAGGACCTCCTAACGAAGGCCCCGATCCTAGTCCCGCCGACCGACGGCGAGCCCCTCCTGCTCTACATCGCGGCGACCACCCAGGTGGTTAGCGCGACCTTAGTGGTGGAACGAGAAGAGGAGGGACACGCTCTCAAGGTGCAACGCTCAGTGTACTTCGTCAGCGAAGTCTTGTCCGAGTCCAAGGCGTGCTACCCGCAGATCCAGAAGCTCATCTACGCCGTCCTCATCATGAAGAGGAAGTTGCGCCATTACTTCACCTCCCACCCGGTAACGGTTGTTTCGTCATTCCCACTAGGTGAAGTGATCCGGAACCAGGACGCCACGGGATGGATCGCGAAGTGGGCGCTCGAGCTCATGGACCAGGGCATCACCTATGCCCCCCGCACCGCCATCAAGTCCCAGGTACTCGCCGATTTCGTAGCAGAGTGGACGGAGATCCAAACGCCATCGGCGTCGGAGAAGCAGGAGTACTGGACAATGTACTTCGATGGGTCGTTGATGAGGACCCGTGCCGGAGCGGGCCTCGTCTTCGTCTCTTCTCTCGGCGTGCGCATCAGGTACATGATCCGCCTCCACTTTCCCGCGTCCAACAATGTCGCCGAGTACGAGGCCCTCCTCAACGGGCTTCGCATCACCATTGAGCTGGGCATCCGTCGGCTAGACATCCGAGGCGACTCCCAACTAGTCGTCGAACAAGTCATGAAGGAGTGGAACTGCCACGACCCCAAGATGGCAGCATACTGCAACAAGGTTCGCAAGCTTGAAGACAAGTTCGACGGGCTGGAGCTCAACCACGTCGCAAGGCGCTTCAACGAAGCCGTCGATGAACTGGCGAAGGCAGCATCCGGCCGAATGCCCATCCCCGACGGTGTCTTCGTCAGCGACCAGTTCAAGCCTTCAATCCATTACCAAGAACTGGCGAGGGTCGGCGAAGCGCCATCGGCTCCAGGCTCGGGTCCCGACCTAGGGGAGGCCGGCAGCGCACCACCTATCCTAGTCCCGGGCGCCAGCCCCGACAGGGTTGGCACCGCTTCGCCTGACTCGTCCCCGGAAGCCGACCCCTCCAGCCCCATGGTCATGGAAATCGCTGCAGACCCCGCGGTAGGGCCCGACCCCCCAACCGACTGGAGAGCCCAATACCTCGATTACCTCGTCCGCGACACGCTCCCGGCGAACAAAATGGAGGCCCGTAGGATCGCGCGTCGCGCCAAATCCTTCGCCATTATCGATCAAGAGCTCTACAAGAGAAGCCACACCGGCATCCTCCAGCGCTGCATCCCGATTGAACAGGGAAAGGCACTGATCCAGGACATCCACGCCGGAGCCTGCGGCCACCACGCTGCGCCAAGAACCCTCATAGGCAACGCCTTCCGGCAAGGTTTCTACTGGTCGACGGCGGTCGCCGACGCTACCCAAGTAGTCCACACCTGTGAGGGGTGCCAGTTCTTTGCGCGCCAAACTCATCTGCCCGCGCAGGCGCTCCAGACCATCCCCATCACGTGGCCGTTCGCGGTCTGGGGGCTGGATCTCGTCGGGCCCTTCAAGAAAGCGCCCGGGGGCTTCACCCACCTACTTGTCGCCGTCGACAAGTTCTCTAAGTGGATCGAAGCAAGACCAGTCGCGCAAATCAAATCCGAGCAGGCGGTACAATTCTTCACCGACATCATCCATCGCTTCGGAATTCCCAACTCCATCATCACCGACAACGGCATGCAGTTCACTGGGAAGAAATTTCTCCAGTTCTGCGACGACCACCACAACCGGGTAGACTGGTCGGCCGTGGCACACCCCCGCACGAACGGGCAGGTCAAGCGAGCCAACGACATGATACTCCAGGGTCTCAAGCCACGGATCTTCGACCGCCTAAAAAATGTTTGGCGGACGGTGGGTCGCCGAGCTTCCCGCAGTCCTTTGGAGCCTGAGGACAACCCCCAGTCGGGCGACTGGCTTCACCCCGTTCTTCATGGTCTACGGGTCCGAGGCCATCCTACCCACCGACCTGGAATACGGATCGCCGAGGGTCAAGACGTACGACGAACAAGGGAACCAGGCATCGCTCGAAGACGCACAAGATCAGCTCGATGAGGCGCGCGACATGGCCCTGCTCCACTCGGCCAAATACCAGCAGGCCCTACGACGTTACCACAGCCGCAAGGTGCAAGGCCGAGCCTTCAACGTTGGCGACTTGGTGCTCCGCCTCGTCCAGGATAACAGGGGTCGGCACAAGCTGACTCCCCCGTGGGAAGGTCATTTCATCGTCGCGCAAGTACTACGGCCGGGCACCTACAAGCTAGCGACCCCCGACGGGCAGATCTTCGGCAATGCTTGGAACATAGAACAGCTAAGGCGTTTCTACCCCTAGTTTTCATTTCCAAGTTCTGTACATAAACTTTTCTGTAAATTCGAAGATTTCTTTTTACGGAAAAAGGAATTTCAAGCCGGTTCTGTTCAAGCTTTTTCCGTCGAGCTCAGGGATATCCGACCCTGGCTTCCCTCCAGGGTCGCATATCCCTCGGGGGCTATCAGGGGCTCCGGCTCAAGCCACTTGGCACCATCTAAAAAATGTTTTTTCCTTCCGAGCCGATCCTCCCTCTGATCTTTCAGATATGAAAAGGAGAGAGCGCACGAACGGCGTTCAGGCAAGACTGATCGGACTGCGAAAAACCTACGCCCCAGCGGCTACGGTGCCTTTCGCCCATCAACGCTTACTGACATGCCCGACAACGCGCTCTAAACTTTCCAAGTCCGGAAATGAGAAAGAGGATCGGAAAATTTTTTACGACAAGTTATGGAAAAGGCCCCCATGGCTGTTACAAAACGAGTTTGGAACTAACATATTTACAACTTGGGCGCCAGCCCGATACAGTTAGCTCGCTCGGGGATCTTCGGGAGGGACGGCCTCATCCTCCAAGAGCTTCGCCAGGGCCTCCGCCGGGTTGAACACCAACGCGTCGATCTCATCTAGCTCGGCCTCAGAGTAGCCGGCGGCGTATCCTCCGCTCATCCCGACGAAGTTGATGCCAGAGTAATGGGAGCCGAAGACCCCGAAGGCTCGCCGCACGCCGGTGTGGAGCGCATCCACGGCGATCTCGCGGGCTCGGCAATACATCCCGAGGACACGAGTCGTCAGCGAGCTCGACCCCTCCCCCTGGACCACGCCGAGTCCGTCGCTAACGACGCGGACCGCATCCCACAGGGCGTCGTGCTCACCACGCTCCGCGTCGAGTAGCTCCCTCAGCCGGGCGATTTCGTCTGCAAGAACCACCTGGAAAGGCCCACCGAAAGGTAATAAGGGATACGGGGCTGGAAATGCCCCTACGACCCATTACGATCCAGAGGTTCGAAGGCTGGCCCGCTACGGGTTCGACAGCCGCCTTAGGATGCCCACGAGCGAGGGGTGAGAAGGGACGGGTCCGCTAGCGACCGTGACCCGGGCGCGCGATGGCCCCAGGCGTCTCAAGCTCACATTCGAGTCCCGACCGGCATCAAAGTTCATGGTTTTTCCACGAGGAAAGGCAACGAGCCCCCGGATCCGACCGAACGGACTCGGGAACTATATGAACTGGCCGGCTGGAGCCTGGGGTACGCCACCAGCCTGGCCCTAGCCGGACCTCCCCGAACGGGGACTGTGACTCCACTCGAACCGACCCGTTCGCAGCTCAACGAGCACCACGGTTCGTCCAACGAGGATAGCGTGGCACGGCTCATCCCCTCCGTCCCAGCGAACGGATGCTTGAGGGGTAACGATCAAAAGCCGATCTGGCCTCCCGATCAGTCTCCTGCAACGCGCGGGGGCTCGGGGGCTAGCGTCACAACCAATGACCACGCGTGTGGTCGCGATTTGAGAACTCGAGGCGGAAGTGCCCTATGGAGCAATGAGGAGTCCTCCCGTGCCAAGTCATCCACATGACAGCTCTCCTGATAAAACTCCCTGGCCAAGCCGGACCAACAACACTCCCTATCCCTGATCAACCGAAGCTTGCAGGGCGAGCAGAGATCCCCGACGAGCGACGAAAAAAGCCTCTGGAGGAGCATCTTTGCTCCACCACAAGCTCGGGGGCTACTGTTGGGGGGAAATATTAACGACCTCCTAATGCCGCTTAAAGCAACAGTCATTAAGGCCCAGGCCCACCTGCGGTAATTACGATTACAGCCGACCCAGTAGAGGCAGAGAACATCCCACTCCGTCTCGCCCGACCTAGGGCCCCGGGGTCGGACAATCCCGACCCCTCGATGGCGGGACTCCGCCTCGCCCGACCGCGGTCCCAGGGTCGGGAGCGCCCGACCCCTCGCCGCAAGGCTCCGCTTCGCCCGACCCGGAGTCCCAGGGTCGGACGCTCCCGACCCCTTGAAGACTAAACTCCGCCTTGCCCGACCCAGGGGACCGGGGTTGGGAGCGCCCGACCCCCACCACAGAAACTCCGCCTCGCCCGACCCTGGGCGCGGGGGTCGGACTCGCTCGGGTCCACAAGATGAATATTCGCCTTGGGCGCGGACTGGAGGATCAGGATGACGATCTCGTGGGTCCCCCTATCGACCTCGCCATAAATGCGTCGCGGCCCTGTCAAGCCAAAAGGGAGCGGCGTCCCCAACGTAATCGGTCCCGAATACCGATGCGCGGCCGTGCGGCGCGAGCTGCAGTGGCCGCGGCTCCTTCTGATTCGCCACAGAGTACTCATGAGCTGCGCCGAATGGCACAGGAGGGCGCATCGCTTGCTCTCGCGCCCCGTGCTCCCTATGGCAGTTTCAGGGATGCGACGTTCGGGTCTTACGGTAATCAGCAGGGCAACAAAATCAGACCTCCTCCCCGGCGGGCACGGATGCCGAGGCTGAGGCTCATCATCATGCTCGACGGCGACGGCGACGACGACCAGGGAGATCATCGACGAGATCGGGGAGGAATCGCCCTTCCTCGTCGGACGCGCTGACAGGGACCAGAGGCCGAAGCAAGAACGGCGGCCTTGGGGCCCTCCCCTTGTATTATTTTTGTACTTGGCTTATCCTATCTACCTCTTCTCCTGACGCCCGGCTCGATTGTAACCCCGAGCTCCCTCTTGTGCTATAAAAGGAGGACCGGGGATCCTGAGACGGGGGACGCAGACTCTTTTTCTCAAGCAAACAGTACACACTCACACTCCCTTAGAGCACAAGCATACTCAAGAGACCTGGGATCAGTTCCCTCTCTCGCCCATCTGTAACCCCTACTACAGAACCCCGCGTGGGCAACACGAGGAACCTCGATACTGGACGTAGGGCCTCCTTTTGCCCGAACCAGTCTAACCCCGTGTCTCCTACGCCACCATCCGAAGCCTTACGCGTATAAAAGAAATTTACTAGTCTGGAGTCTTGATCCGCAAATCTTGACAACGATAGAAAGCGCGGAAGGGATCTGCCAGCGCATAATCCATATGGAAAGCTTGTCACGCCACTCCTGCCGGCGTGACAACACACTCTTGTCACGCCACCTGGAGTGGCGTGACAAGGTCTGACTTTAAAAAAATCATAAATTTTTCATATGAACTCGGATGAAGATGATTTTTATATGAAAATTGTAGCTCTCGACGAGATCTACAACTTTTTAGTTTTGAGTTTTTTCATTTAAAGTCATTAAGATACATTAATAATTGATCTAAACTTTAGACAACATATTGAGCGTCTGATCCTATTTTCGGTCATCTCCAACTTGGCTTGGTTCATCATGGTTCCACCAAATAAGTTCTATACAATACATTATCTATGAAATTATAGGAAATAGATAAAGTTAATATGTCAAAAACTACTACAACTAAAATGAAAGATATATAGTTATCAAATATGGAACATATATAAATAAAGATAACAGAACTCAAACTTCTGCTTTATTTATATACCTGGTTTGAAGCAGAAGCGTTTATAGGAGTTGTAGAGTAAACTTTAGACCACAACTTTGTTAATTTGAGTTTGGGCCAATTCACCCTGGAACATTTTCAAATTCGAGCTCAAAGTAAGCACCAGCCTAAATGCAGCACACAGCTCTAAGTTTCAAAAACAATGAATGTCTTCCATTTTGGCATGTGAATTTCTACAAAATTCAAAACTAAACTGGATCTAAACCTTTTATAAGAGTTTTAGTATGAAGTGTGTACTACAATATTTCCCATTTGACCCTGGTCTAAATCAGAGCCGAGCCATTTCAAAACTTGAGTTAAAGTTCGGCTAAAATATTAAAAACAGCTCCATTTCAAATCCTGCTAAGTCTATGAAACCCGCGTTCCCGAGTATTTTGAACTCGTATAACTTCAATTTGAGAACGAAATTGCACACATCGTCAAATCCTGCGCAGCCTCTGCCCAGTCAACGATCTTTGGCAATTTCGTTCTCAAATTGAAGTTATACGAGTTCAAAATACTCGGGAACGCGGGTTTCAGAGACTTAGCAGGATTTGAAATGGAGTTGTTTTTAATATTTTAGCTGAACTTTAACTCTAGTTTTGAAATGGCTCAGCTCCGATTTAGACCAGGGTCAAATGGGAAATATTCTAGTACACACTTCATACTAAAAATCTTATAAAAGATTTAGATCCAGTTTAGTTTTAAATTTTGTAGAAATTCACATGCCAAAATGGAAGACATTCACTGTTTTTGAAACTTAGAGCTGTGTGCTGCATTTAAGCTGGTGCTTACTTTGAGCTCGAATTTGAAAATGTTCCACGGTGAATTAGTCCAAACTCAAATTAACAAAGTTGTGGTCTAAAGTTTACTCTACAACTCCTATAAAGGCTTCTGCTTCAAACCAGGTATATAAATAAAGCAGAAGTTTGAGTTCTGTTATCTTTATTTATATATGTTCCATATTTGATAACTATATATCTTTTATTTTAGTTGTAGTAGTTTTTGACATATTAACTTTATCTAATTATAGATAATGTATTGTATAGAACTTATTTGGTGGAACCATGATGAACCAAACCAAGTTGGAGATGACAGAAAACAGGATCAGACGCTCAATATGTTGTCTAAAATTTAGATCAATTATTAATGTATCTTAATGATTTTAAATGAAAAAACTCAAAACTACAAAGTTGTAGATCTCGTCGAGAGCTATAATTTTCATATAAAAAACATCTTCATCCGAGTTCGTATGAAAAAATTATGATTTTTTTTAAAATGAGGCCTTGTCACACCACTCCGGGTGGCGTGATAAGAGTGTGTTGTCACGCCGGCAGGAGTGGCGTGACAAGCTTTTCACATGGAGGCGCGACCAAAAGGGTCATATCTGCAAATATGTGTTTGGGTGAGTTATTTTTAAAATATTAGTTAAAAAAGGGTTAAAAATAAAAAAAATATTCTCACTATTAGAATGATGTTTTGGGATGAGCATATATAGTCTAGATGTTGGAAAACAAATACTTAAGCTTTAAATATTTCTAATGTGTTTGTTCAAGAAAAATCTTCACATGCCATTTATGACAAATTCAAACACCTCTGATATGGAGGTCGTAACAGTTACAATAGTTTGTCTGTTTTGATTTAAATACCACTGATTTTAACTGAAGCAACAGCTAGAGCAACTGAGATATATTCTTGAAATTGACACACTTTTTAATAAGGATGCTATATTACATTTTTTAAAGGAATGCTGGAAAGTTCTCAACAATTCAATACATGTCCAGATGCAACGACATTTTGTTCCTCCTCTAAGAATTTTTGTTCCACCAAAACAAAACCAATGTTCCAGTTAAATAATTCTTGTCAACCAAGATAGGGGGTACAAAAAATTGTTCTTAGTTTGCATAATTTATTCCAACATACAAACTTTTTTATTCATATAAAGAAACTTTCGTTCCAGTTGAACAATTCTTCTCGAGGGGGGTTGTTCACCACGAACTATCCTAACGACTATGAGTATCTCCAAAAGACAACCACCAGATCATGAGATTGACAAAGTGGCACCTCGTTGTAGCCTACCACTGAAAAAATAGCATTGACTAATTTTTGGAATAGATCCAAGAAAATACTAACACCAGTGTTCTGTTGAGAATTCGAACTCGGATAAACATGTTACGAACCTTACCTAGTGAGCTACGTTCAATTTTCAAATGCACCCTAAAGTCGACCACCAAGAAATCATATCTAATGGACATCCTATTATCTCTTCACGACGGGACAGCGTCAGGATTTGTGTGAAATGAGATGGTGAGTTGGAGGATGGGTTGAAAATATTGAATTTGGTTTCAATATAATTGGAAAATATTTAACAATAAATATTAATTTGGTTTAAAAATTATTGAATCAGGTTACAAAAAATGTTATGTGTACATTAAAGGTGGTTTAACAAATTTACACATCAAATTTCAAAGCATGCTTGAATAACATCCTCATCCCACGTTTTTTTCTTTCATATTGTAGCAATAGACCTGCTGAAGAACTTCAAAGTTCAAGCAATCATTGGCCCAAAGACTGTACACAGGCGAGGTTCATGATTGGCATCGGCAACAAGACAAATGTTCCCATCTTGTCATATTCGGCTACTAGTCCTTACTTGTCAGCTAAGCACTCCAAGTACTTCGTTCGCACTGCCCTGGATGATTCCTCCCAGGTCCCAGCAATTGCTTCTCTGGTTCAACTCTTCAACTGGCGCCAAGTCGTACCCATATACGAGGACTCTGACTTCGGTAGAGGCATTATACCATACCTTGTGGATGCTCTCCAAGATGTTGATGCGCACATCCCATACCGAAGCGTCATCCCTTCAGTTCCTACTGAGGATCAGATAAAGGCGGAGCTAAACAAGCTCAAGACTATGCAGACATGAGTCTTTGTCGTGCATATGTCATCTGATATTGCCGCACGCCTGTTTGTCCTTGCTCATGATGCTGAGATGCTTACTGATGGTTATGCTTGGATTGTGACTGATAGTGTAGGAAACATGTTTAGCTCCTTCGATCAGAGAACGATCAATTCAATGCAGGGAGTTCTTGGCGTGAGGCCTTATGTGCCACCATCGGACAAGCTTATCAACTTCCCTCCTCGATTTGTTGCACAGTACCAACAACAGAACCCTGGTGCACCTGACCCAGCAAATCCAAATGTGTTCCATCTGTGGGCTTATGACACTGCATGGGCAATCGCGATGGCTCTAAGGAAGGTTGGTCCCCTTACACTAGGCTTTCAAATGCCATCACCACAAAACAGCAACAACTCAAATGATTTGAGTTTGTTGGGTGTGTCACAAGATGGACCGGTTCTTATTAACGCCATTAGAGCCACTAGGTTCCAGGGCATATCAGGTGATTTTGTTCTTGTCGATGGTCAGCTGCAGGCATCAGTATTTGAGATATTTAATGTGATTGGCAATTCATATCAAAATGCTGGGTTCTGGACACCAAAGTTTGGCCTAAGTAAGAACCTCATTGTATCTTCTGGTCCAAGTCGTACTGTTGGATTGAATACGGTGCTTTGGCCTGGTGGTTCAGTACAGCCTCCTAGAGGTTGGGAGTGGCCGGTGGCTGGAAAGAAGTTGCAGATTGCTGTGCCAGTAAAGCCATCTGTCAACCCATTTGTGAATGTTAAGAAGAATGTGGCTACTGGAAAGTTTGACGTGACTGGATATTGCATAGATATCTTTGAAGCTGTCATGCGAGAGATGCCATATGCTGTCCCCTATGAGTATGTACCTGTTGTGGACCCTAACATAGCTACCAACATAACCCTGTCATACAGTGAGATATGCTATCAGGTTTCCCTGAAGGTAAGCTCATTCTTAATATCACTACTGGAATTTGTAAGATTCTCTTCTATTTGTTTTCCCTATGATCAAAACTTTTCTAAAATCATGATATTTATATGTGTAGACTTTTTTCAAAATAACACTATTTAGGGAAGTATGTTGTTGCTATCTCTAATGTACAGTACATAACCAATTTCATTTATAAATGATATAATAGAAGACATTATAGCATGACGGAGTTTGTCTTGACGTGAAACCATAGAACCATAAATATGCCTTTACTTTAAGCATAACATGGTATCTTAGTTATGGGCACGCGAAAAAATGGGGAAAGGGGTGAGAGGACCATTTTCTTAACTCAATAGACTGGGTGTGCATTCGGAAGTTGAGATTCGAGAGCTCAGCTGCTGATTTATTCTGTCAGTTATTGATACTTAGGGTTCTCTTTTGTTATCTCCCTAATATTTTTACTTAGACAATTATTTGATCCAATTCATCATTTTTTGTGGAACAGAAATATGATGCGATGGTTGGGGACACCACAATAATCATAAATCGCTCTAAGTTAGTTGACTTTACTTTACCTTACACTGAATCGGGGGTGCAGATGGTCGTAACCATGAGAGAGAACTGGAGCAAGAGCTTGTGGGTTTTTCTGAAGCCTATCGAACCAATCCTATGGGCAGCCTTCTTGGCTGTTTTTGTGATTACAGGTTTTGCCATATGGTTTATTGAGCATAATGGAAGCATATATTTTGGTGGGCGCCCTTGGACACAGTTTGTCAACATTGCTTATTTCAGCTTTCAGGCACTTCTTGCTGCTCCAAGCGGTGAGCTAAAACGAATTGATAAAAGAGAGCTTATTTCGTTCTACGGATATCTAGAGATGAACATAGATTTGTTGGGTTCACACTTAACTTCTTATAGTAAACAACCTTCCAATAGGTTCACAAAAATGCAATGGAACAAAAATAAGAACTATAGTTATCACTTTAGCTCAATTTAAAATTTTGTTCCTACATTTTAGCTAACATATATGATGGTATCAATTTATACAATTTATGTTTTTTTGCAACGTTAGACATGGATGCAAAGTTTACTTTACATTTTGCCTAAAAAAATTTACTTTACTTGACAACTTTCACTAATTGCCTTCACTTGGTTTGTTGCAAAATTATTTGATAAACTTGTCATTCTTATTTTACTGGCTTTTGTAGTTCATTTTCTGCCAAAACCTGCACATAGATCTTAGGAAAACAATTTAATGAAAATCTTGGCGAGATTTGGTAGGGTATTCTGCTTGCCAACCAAACACAGACCCTTAAGACTTTGGCTTGACATGTTGGTGGTACATATTTTTGCAGACCCAAAACTGAAGAAATGGCTATCGGAATTTGCACTCATAAACTTCCTGTTGCTGGTTTGGTTGTTGGAGAAACTCTATAGTGCAAGTTTGACTTCGATGATGACAGTACGACAACTCCAACCAACAGTTGCCGACTTGAATCAGTTTATTAGTAATGGAGATTATATTGGTTACCAAAGTGGGTCTTTTGTGAAAGATCTCCTGAAGAGCCTTAATGTGGACGAGCGTAAAATTAGAAGCTACCGAACCAATCAGTATGCTGAGGCACTGATGAAAGGGAGTTGGAATGGTGGTGTTGCAGCAGTAGTTGATGAGATACCGTACCTCAAGTTGTTTATGTCCAAGCATTGCAGGAACCACAGTATCATTGGTCGTGTTTACAAGACTGGTGGATTCGGCTTTGTAAGTTAATAATTTATTGTACATTCATTGTAAATGTTTTTGTCTTGACTACATCGTGATGGCTAGATGCTTATTACCACATCACTGATGCTGGTCAGCAAGCAGTCCAAGTTTCCTGTACATCACATCTCTACAGGTTTCACATTTTTACCAGTTATCTAATTCACATGGTTTTGACTACTGTCAGGTCTTCCCTAAGGGCTCTCCGCTTGTTACTGATGTGTCCCGAGCTATACTAAAGGTGACAGAAGGGGACGAGATTGTGGGCATTGAGAGGAAGTGGTTGGGACTGGACAAGGTGACCTGCAACAGCATGACGAACGCCCTTGAGATGGGCTCTGTTGTTACCTGGAGCAGTTTAAAAGGAGTGTTCTTTATAACCTTTGGTCTGTGGGGTATTGCGGGCATCATTTACATAGTCATTAAGTTCTGGCCATGGAGGCAAATAGAAAGCACAGTCCAGGAAGCCGTCGCTGAAGAACTTGTTCTTGAGCTCTCCAATGGCGATGAGCAGGATGATACGATATGGCCAATTGAAAGAAATAGCCATCTAGTATTTCACCTACGTGGCCATCCACCGCAAGCACAAGTAGCAGGACCTCAAGGAGATCCAGCGGAACCACCGCCAGCACAGGTAGCAGGGCCACTGCAAGCACCGGTAGCAGGACCTCAAGGAGAACCAACAGGACCAGGAGGGCACCAGGAGCAACGAAATTGAAGCTGAATCAAGAGCATGGTGGGCACCAAGAGCAACGAAATTGAAGCTGAACAACGAAATGAACATGGGCATACTTTTCTCAACAATTGTGTTCTTTTTCTCTGTGTTTGTGAAGTGTTAGTATCTGTTACTTCATTTGTTTTTTTGGGGAAGTCGCTTCATTCAACTTGTCTGTCTTGGACATGTAATTTTCTAAAATAATTTGCAAAAGCTGTTATGGTAATCTTTCCCTTTTGTGAATACGGATGTCATGGAAATAAATTCTAGAAATATAAAAAACTAGAGCAAAAACATAACCTTCCTTTATGTGAGCTAAATTTACCAAGCGGCAGTAAATGTTAAGAGCTCGGATCTGAACCTTTTTTGTCAGTGAGCTCGGCAGGTGCTATGCCGTTTCATTATAGTAGAAAACAAGTGGTATGTAGTACTATGTACAATGCTCTTAGGCATCATATAACTAAAAGGAAAGCAAATAAATAAAAAATGATAGGGTCACAACTTAATTTCCAGTACGGTTCCCTATCCGACAAACACGGTTTCTGACAGGGAACAATGAGCTATTCTGAAGTCTCCATTGCTAACTTGTTTCACGAAAAAGACCTTCAATGGCAACGTCTTGTACAAACAATGGTAGTCTAGAGGTGGCGGGCATGACACGCCCCACCTACACCCTAACTCACGACTTATTTTCCTTCCTTCCTCACATTGCCATCCCTCCCTCCCTAACCCCACCGGCTACCTCAACCGCTGATCCAATTGTCATCAGCAACCTACAACCGGTAGGGGTGGGATAACCTATGACCAAAAACTGAATTGAAATACCCAAAACCAAAACCAAAAAGACCGAAACCGAGAATTTTTGGTCATCAGTTTAGTTCCAGATTTTAAGTAACCAAATTTTGCTCAGTTAATTCGATATGTTCTTGGGTGAGAAGTTTACAATGCACAACTTACTTCATCTTAACACACACTCCCTTCATTTCAAATTGTAAGTCACTTTAGGTTTTCTAACTATGTATCTAGACAAAATATATATCTAGATGTGTAGCAAAACCTATGAACCTACCAAATCCGAAATGACCTAGAATTTGGAGGGAGTAAAAAGGACGACCTCCAGCTAGCTACAAGCATATAAACAGTAATAGTATCCTTAAGTTCTTACAATTAATCTACCTATGTTATTAAGACAATTTTTCATGAATCAGGAGAGGCGTGACCTCGTACTGTATATATTTTTATATTTTAAATGGAGGGAAAGAATACATAGTAGCAGAACTAAGAAACAAAGAAAGAGATAAAGAAAATTAATAGAATTACACAAAGTTGTCTTGCCATAAGTCAATAGCAAGCTGGTATTTGGTCTTAGCCCTGTGTAATGACAGGCCAAACTCTCTGATGAACATCCCTCTGTAGTGAGCAACTATAGGTTGATGAATGTTTTTGAAGGTGTTATCATTCCTTAGCTTGTTGTCAATATACTGCAGCTAATGAGGATAATAATTTCCATAAAGAATGGAACTTGTAGCTATGTCCTGAAAGAGCTTATAATATATTGGGACTTGCATAATAAGTGCTGCACAACAAGATCATGTAAAGGAACAATTAAGAAACAAGTACTCCACTGTTTCCTCTGCATTGTCTAGACCTAGAACACAATCATAGGTGGGTAGGGCCATGCTCTTGTACTGAGCATGTCCTTCAATAGCAGCAAAAAAAAGACTATATGCTTATGTTGGCAGCAAGATTTCATACCCACTGGTAGATCAGGTGGATTGGTAAGTGACCTATCAGGCACTTATAAGCTTTGCTAGAGGTATATAGAGGCGATCCCCAGATGTAAGTCCAGATGTCCTGGTCATGAACCAAATCAATTCCTTCCAAATCTTGATGTGACTAGGCATCTTATCATTTCTATAGTATTTTCCCCTACCAAATTTACCCAAGGAATATCTTATTTGTTATAAAATTTGTACAGATCTTCATTAGCAATGCTTCATTTTGAACTTTGAGGTTGAGCACCCCGACACCCTTCTTTAGGCCTACAAACCACGGGCCAGGCTGCTTTTGGGGCTGTCCTTGCATTAATATCTACCCTTTCCATATAGACAATGCTTTCTGTATTTGTCCACTTGTTCAAAATTACCGTTGTATGCAATTTAAAGGTGCACATGAAGAAAGCAATCTGCCAGCCTGAGAAATTAAAGGAACATGGATGTACTCACAAGCCTTTGCTCACATGTAATTATCAAAGGTAGGAAATCCTCTTGGCTTCGTGAGTCCAAGTGGTAGTCCTAAATATGTGAAGGGTAAGGACCTTAGCAGCCGGGAACGTGAAACATGGTCCTGTTCCTTGTGCCAAGAACGTCATTCTGGGAACAATTACGTTTCAGGAACGGGAACAATTAGTGTAAATTTTTTTCATAAGTGTCATATCACGTTCCTCATTCTAGATCCCATCATTCTGGGAACATGGCTACTAAGGTAAGGATCCCTTAGCACAACCACAGGTGTTTGCTAGCACATCAAACTGGCTTGCAGTAATATTAATGGGTACCATCATTGATTTTGAGTAGTTGACTCTCAGACCTCTTGAATCAGCATAGGTGTTGAGGAGATGCTTTAAACCTACTAATTGTGGTCCATTGTCTTCCATGACTATTAGAGTGTCATCCGCATACTGATTGATTGGGAAATGTGTTAATATATGTGTGTTAGGGGATGAGGATATTTAGGCCTTGTTTGGCATGGCTCTAACTCCAAACTCCAGCCTGGAGTTGAGTGGAGCTAGCTAAATACCCCAACTCCACCAATTTGTGGAGTAGCCCAACTCAATGGAGTTTTTGGAGCTCTAGTTCATTTCTTTGGAGCACCTCTTTTGCAACTCCAAGTATCTCAAATATGAACCTAAACATGGAGTTAGTGGGTAATTACCCGCCACTGCCACTGGTTACATAAAAAGCGGTTCGTTTTGTTTCTGTTCTATCCATCCTTCTGTCCCAGCCTCCCGAATCTTTTTCCCCCTTGACACCACAGTCTCCCCGTGTCACCACCCCTCTCTCCTGTGGCACTGCCATCGCCATCTCCCCATGTCGGCGTGCCGCTCCCCTCTCCCCCATGGCAATGTCGTCACCTCATGTCGCGAGAAGGCTTGATGTCGCCGCTGTATTGCACCTCCCCATCCCCGTGCCTGTCCAGAGTTGCCGCCGCCATTTCCCCCCACCGGGCTCCATGCTGCTGCCTCTTGGTGGGCTCTTCCCCGCCACTGCCGCCTCATCCACCGGCCAGGAGCAGCGAGAGTCGCCATCCCACGCTCTCCCCTCTTCCTCCCATCTCCCCGGTGCTCCCCATATGCCTTGCCTCCCATCTCACCGGAAGCGGTTGGACGGGGCTCGCCGTGCCGCGCCTCCTCTCGCGCATCTGCCTACCCCATCCCGCATGGCCGCCACAGCCTATGCCGCCGCTGGCCCAGCCGTTGCCCCATCACATGCGCCACCGAGCATGGCGCTTCCTCGTCCTGCGCACCTGCCATGCTTCCTCATCCTGCGCGGCTGTTGCGGCCCCACTCCACCGACGGTCCCCGACCTACGCCGCTCATGCTCCTTTGGCCTCTTGAGGAAGAAGATAGGGTATGAGAAGATAATAGTTGGGACCATGAATTGGGGGTAAAAATGGCAATCCATCCAAAAATTCCTTTTTTTAGCTGGAGGCACTTATCTAGCCAAACATCCCATCTTGATAGCCCTAACTCCACTTAGAACTAGCTCCAGCTGGAGTTTGGAGCTGGAGCAGAAAATTGTGGAGTTGGAGTCATGCCAAACAGGACCTTAGGAGCCCCTATGTCCTTGCATCATTAAGAATGGATTGGAGAAGGTCTGTTGCCAAAACAAAGTAGAGGGGATGGAGGGTCCATTTGCCTAACATCTTTTTTGCAATAGAAAACTTTTCCCTCCACTCCATTCAACGAGACAACTACCAGAGTTTAGTATTGTGCTAATCCAAGACAATCATTTCGCACCAAAGCCTTTATGATGCAATATTTGTAGGATGACATTATGCTCAATCTTATCGAAAGCTTTTTTTTAATTCAAATTAAGGATGACACATTTTTTTCTTGGATTGACGACAGAGATGCAAGTATTCAAATTGCCGGGCCAAGCAGTCAAAATGTTGACGTCAGCATCGACAATCCCCTCGAAAACACGTGTCATCGATTGATCGATCGGCTGTTAACTTGCTATTCGTTTCCTTGCAAGCGCAGTCAGAGAAGTTTCGAAATGGCCGTTGATCAGTTACCGGCCTGGTGCCCTGCGCCGATCTGATCACTGATGCCGTCAGGATCTGGAGCTACGTCCACCTCCTCCGCCTGGCCGCCAGCAGCCAGCTCGACCTCCCCTGCTGCTGCAGGCGCTGGGCTCGGCGTACCCAACGACCACTCACTCATGTCGTAGGTGTGGTTCGACACGCTGAGCGGGCTGCCGGCCGCAATGTGCGCGACGCCTGCCGGCGAAGCACCCGCGTCGTTAGCGCTCCGGCCGGCTACCGAGCCGCCGCCGCCGTCTTTGGTCCTGAACGTGTGGGACGAGAGGTCCTTGTTGTCGAAGCGTTTCAGGAACATCCGGAACCTGTCCTTCCAGGGCAAGTGGGACGCCGACGCGAGCTCCTGAATCCATCGCCGTTGGACCACGAGGAAGGTAACGAGGTGGACGACGCAGCAGAGGAGCGAGGTGGCGCCAGTGATGAGGAACAGGCCCCAGAAGCTGCTGAAGCTGAGGCTGTCCGACGTGAACTGGCTGCCCTGCGCGGCGCATCCCTCGGCGTCGCCGAACCACTTGCTCTCGATCGCGCTCATCTCGTCGCTCTCCGTCAGGTTCAGGATCGCCCGCGACAGATCCGCCACGTACGGCGACCCCTTCGGGAACGCCTGCTCGCTCGTCCAGCATAATCGGATCAGTTACTGAAATGCTCTACACATGATGACAAGATTTGTAATGGCATCAGGGCATCAGGATTAGGGTGTGCTTACGAAGCCGAAGCCGCCGGTCTTGTTGGTCTGGGCGGTCTTGGTGAAGTTGTCGCAGTAGGCCTTGAGGAAGAGCCTGAGGTAGGGGGCCTCGTCGACGACCGCGCCGATGGTGCCATTGAGCAGCGCCTCGTGGAAGCTCTGCGTGGCTCTGTACGGCACGAGCCTGGACTGCGGGAAGCCCGACCTGGTCATGGACGCCCGCATGAAGGAGTTGTTCATGATGCCGACCCTGCCCGCGCCGTGCCACAGCGAGGCGTAGTCCCCGATCGCCGGCTCCAGCTGCGGCACCGTCAGCATCGACGTCAGGCTCGCCGTGTAGCTGGACTGCAGGATGAGCACCACGAACACCCACACCACCACCACGAACCGCGACAGGTTGCTCTTCAGCTCCTTATCTGCATTCCGACCAATTCCCAAGCACGTTACCGATGTCCCTCGGTGCAAGAAACAGGGGAAGCATGCCATGGTGATGGTATGCAGAGGTTATTACTGTGTGCAAAGTAGAGGGTGGAGAAGCCGAAGTAGAGGAGGGTGCCGATCTGGTAGGAAGGGGGGCCACGGAACTCCCTGTTCACGCGGTGCTCCACGGCCCAGACGACGAAGCCGGTGAAGATGAGGAAGACGAAGCTGACGAGCCAGAGGTCGTAGCGGAGCGGCTTGAGGAAGACCCAGGCGCGGTTGCTGCGCTGGTCGCGCATCGGCACCACCATGGCGATCCCAGACGTCATGTACGGCAGCGTGAAGTCCACGTGCTGCGACCGGTTCGCCGTGATGGTGATGTCCGCCACCGCCGCGTCAAAGTCCTGCGGCACACTCACACACAACACAAGGGCGTGAGAGGCGGGCAAGTTGACCTCAAACTGTTCAAATCATATTGGTCCAGATCTTTTGGGCCTTGTTTTGTAGGCCAAGACCAACCTGATGCTTTTCCCAATAATGCAAATTGGGTACAAAGTTTTGGTCCATCGCATTTTATTCGTGACAGGACCAGATTTTGGGTTGACGAGGGAAATAAATACCTGAGCTCTTGTTTGGATATATAAACCATTCCCAGAACTAGATATAGTGTTGGCAAGGACCTATTTCTTAAAGAGTTCCCGGAGAAGGGTCAAATTGTGAAAAAAAAAGTTACAAGTGCGAACCGTTAACCATAAATATTGCGAATTGGATCTGAACTCGTAAAGTAAAATTTATAGAATAATCCTAAAATAAAAGGCACTTGTATCGTATAGCACATATATACAGAACAGAAGTACTGGTACTGTACAATGTACATATAATTTGCACTGAAGTAAGTACTGTATAGCTCAAAAGAAAAACTGTGAAGTAAGTAGACCTGCTACGACTACTTACGAGTTACGATACAGAAGTTGCTAACTGAACCATTAGGTCTCACCAAACAATTAACCAGTACAGGACGTATCTGGCCTCGACCAGACAGGAACATGATCGATACTGATCTGATTCCGACCGTCGTACGTGTATTTTACGACAGATTCGGCAAGTTCCAGACTGCATCTGCGCATGGGTTCACACTTTCGGCAGCAGTCGTCACACAAGCTACGTGCGCTGGTGCGTCATGTATGTGCACGACTTGACAATGTGTGTTTGTTGGACAGGCAAAAGCTTGGTCAATTAATGCTTTCCAAGTCCATGGGTTACTACAGCCAAAACTTGTGTGATAAGGATCGTTGTCGTGGAATTGATGCATAACTGGCCAGTGCTAACTTTCCAGGTCAAAATATACGATCGACAGAGAAGTTTTAACTGAAATCTTCACACGATATAAATGTTGAACTGGCAGCAGCGGTTAATTTAGGCTTGGTTTGGTTCCCTGCTTATTTTTAAGCACCCGTCACATCGAATGTTTAGATACTAATTAGAAGTATTAAACGTAGACTATTTACAAAACCCATTACATAAGTGGAGGCTAAACGACGAGACGAATCTATTAAGCCTAATTAGTCCATGATTTGACAATGTGTTGCTACAGTAAATATTTGCTAATGATGGATTAATTAGGCTTAATAGATTCGTCTCGCCGTTTAGCCTCCACTTATGTAATGGGTTTTGTAAATAGTCTACATTTAATACTCCTAATTAGTATCTAAACATTCGATGTGACACGTGCTAAAAATAAGCAAAAGTAATCAAACGGGACCTTATTTGTAAACGCAAGTCATTTTATTCCCGTGTATAAATGTTGACTTAGCATGGAGAATTTAACGATGTCTATTTGTCCACTGAAAACGACTTAGAAAGTGTAAGGAAACTCACCAATCGACTTGCATCCTAATCCTCTTCATTATCGCATATTATTCGCCCTGTGTTAAACTCAGTCATATCACGCATGTATGTGACAAAACTTGGCTAAACGGCCAAGAGACATATATATGGAAGTCGAATGGGACCGAGACCGACCCGTGTTTGGAAGCATCTGCTCTGCTCTGGAATATGAAGTCAACGTACGTTACCCTCGTGCTCTTTCAAAGTCGAAGGGAGACTAGTCTCTCGATGTAGATTACCCTCGTGCTCTTTTCAAAGTCTGACCAATCATTTTGTAAGCTTATTAGCTAGTATATGTTCCGATAGGTAGCAATAACTGCCGCTACATATAGCTGTCCGGAAATGTTGGTGGATGCTAACATTTTAGAGACTGCTTTTAGTGCTTGCTATGGCTTGAAGTTGTATTATTAGTAAGAGTGTAGTACTAATTTTTAATGTTACATCTGATTGTTGTTGATCGCATTTTACAATTGTTAATTATAATTTATTTATATCATGTATGCATGAGCATGATTAGTTCATTCATTCTTAGAAAAGGAGAAGTTTTATAATGTACAAAATATCTTAACAAGATTTTGAATAACTAGGTATATCTGATGTTCCACTATTTCTCATATCGACCGCCCCTTCCACTTTAGGACAATATAATTGGAATATTTAACCCGCAAGAAACTAAATTAATAGGAGCACTAGCTACCTGAACCTTCATGACATAAGGCAACAAAGAAAAGGGAGAAAACCTATAAAATATCGATAGCTTGCACTAGCACCCACGAGGGTTCAAATTGTGCCTTTTGGAGTTCAGTAATGCTAAGTAGATGAAACTCCTATGTCATTTTATGTAAATTCCAATAAATTTTGGTTAAAGTTACAGAAATACTGTTTAAAATAGCCGGCTATGGTGATTCTATATAGCTAGCAGCCTAGCTAATAGCAACTCTGAAGAATTGCCGCTACGATTGTGGTGGAAGAAGGTTGTCACTTAATCCTATAGCCCGCTATTTAAAACAGTTGTAAATCATAAAATATAACTTGAGGAAGAATAAAAAAGCTAATTTTTACTATCCTTAGATGGTGTAGGAGAAAAATGGTAAGATTTTAGTGGGAGAGTATTTTTAATCTTTTACCATTTGTGTCTAAAATTAGTCCCCGTTAGCTGGGTTTGGAGGGCTAATGAACTAAAGTTCACCTTTAACCCACTGTTTGGATCATCAGGATTTAACCGACTGAAGTTTAACCTCTGAATCCAAACATGACCTTAATTTGCAATGCATACGTAACAACATAGGAGTTGATACTGCACTTACCCCGCTTCCGACCTTCTCGACTAGACTGTCGTAGGGCATTGAGCCCACCAACACGTACTCGAATGGCAGCGCGTATGGCAGCAGCCGCACCGCCGCCTCGAACACCTCGACCACGAACCCGCCGGCCACCGTCCGGTTCGTCGCTGGGTCCACGTACAGGTGCATGATCGGCCGGTAGCCTGGGTCAACGAACCCCGGCATCGCCACACGCAGCTTTCGGCCGCTCGTCGGCTGGACCCAACCGATCGGCACGACGGTGGACTCAGCCGGCCAGATCACCGGCGCGAGCCCGCTGTTCGACGCGCTTGCGCCGCCGCCCAGCTTGCGATGCAGCCCGTCCTTCGATGTCCAGAACCCCAGGGTCCGGTCCTTGGTGTTGTCCATGATGTTCACGACCCGGAATGCCGGCACAGCAAGCTCGCCGTTGACGAGCTCGAACCTTCCGCTGAGGCCGTCGAATGTCGTGTTGGTTATTGCCGCGAGGAACTTCTCGCCGGAGCTTGACTTGCCGAGTCCGGAGAAGTCGGTGGGGCCGCTCTTGCCGCCGACCAGCCCCTGCGGCGATGATAAATCGCCGGGGCCTAGACGCTCTGCGGCGGACGCGACGGCCCATGCGGCGTCGTACGCCCACAGCGCGTAGCAGCCCATCTCGGCCTGAGCCGGATCGGCGTCCCGGTGCTCGCGCATGAACCTGCGCGCCCAGCGCCGCCGGACGTCGCGCAGCCGCGGCGTGGCCGGCGCGTGCGGCGCGAGCCCGATGATGCCCTGCGGCGGGTCGATGGAGCCGAGGAGGCCCGTGAGGCCGTCGGTGATGACCCACGCGTAGCCCTTGG
Organism: Setaria viridis; assembly: GCF_005286985.2. Lineage (NCBI taxonomy): Eukaryota > Viridiplantae > Streptophyta > Magnoliopsida > Poales > Poaceae > Setaria > Setaria viridis. The sequence goes on along the minus strand of NC_048264.2, from coordinate 30,212,092 downwards.
CCATCATCCCGGCCTCCGCCGCCGCGGCGAACACGAGCTCCGCGAGCCCCGGGCGCGTGTGCACCACGAAGGCGCGCGTCTGCTCGGACTCGAGGCGGTACATGGCGGCGGCGACGGCGTCCCTGGACGCCCCGACGGGCAGCGCGCAGCGGTAGGGGACCTCGGCGCGCGCCGCCGTGAGCGCGTCGACGAGGTACGGCACGAAGGCGGCGCCGTAGTCGTCGTCCTGGTAGACGGGCACGACGCGGCGCCAGCCGAAGTAGGTGGCGAGCGCGGCGATGGCGCCCGCCTGCGCCGCGTCACTGAGCGCGGCGCGCGCGAAGAAGGGAGCCGCGGAGGCGGACACCGAGGGGCTGGTCGCCGAGAAGGACACGACGGGGACCTCAGCGCGCGTGGCGAGGTCCGCGACGAACGCCGACTCCACGGACGACTGCGGGCCCAGGATGGCGCGCGCGCCCTGGGTCGTCATCAGCTGCAGCGCTGCGGGGCACGCACGCGACGAGCCGGCGTCAGGAACCGCGCGAGAGGGGCGCAGCAACGAGGCAGGGAAGGGTGGGGGGCGTGTCCATACCGGCGGACGCGGCGGCGACGACGTCCCCGCCGGAGTCGTGTTGTAGGACCCGGACCCGTGCGGAGGCGTTGGGGAAGGCGGCGTAGAAGTCGTCGAGCGCCATCGGGATGGTGGTTCTGGCGATCCTTCCGACTGGCGAGTCGGCGTTGATGATGAGGCCCACCGTGACACTCGCCGCCACCGGTGGCGGCGGTGGCGGCTGCGCCCACGACGTCGGCGGGAGGAGCGAGGCGAGGCCGTGGAGGAGGAGGACGACGAGGCGGAAGGGAGGCTTCCGGGCGCGGCCGGCCATGGCCGAAGAGACCACTCAGGCGAGACGAGACAAGGGCACAAGGCGAAAGAACAAAGAAGGAGAGCACCGAAGCAGTTTAGCGAGGCGAAGAGATTACCACACACTCACGCAGTCGTAGCGATGAATGCAGAATTGGTAGTTGGTTCCGTACACGCGGCGATGAACGCTGAATTGGTAGCAGGCGGGCGTGCGGCACCGTGAGGCCTAAACAACTTTGCTGGGCCAACAAAACCTGGGTTTTTACCCGTCAGAGTCGGCCCCTAGACACACCAGCCCAGGATGACAACACGTTTTCGGGTCTCTCTCTCTCTCTGACTTATTCAAACTAATTGCCTGCAAGCCTGCAACTGCAGGCAGGAGCGCCGCGAGCCCGCGACCACCGTCATCGACGACGCACGGGGACGATGTCGCCCAGGCAATAATTGCATGACGGCGCCCTAGATACGGCGCATCCTCATGCTCCAGTCATCCTCCCTCGTCCGAAATGACGGAGAGGACAGGAGCCGGTGCTGCAAAGTCGCAGGTCTACGCCTAACGGGCTTCCATGGTTTCTACACTCTTCCATGACTGTTCAGATAATCAGAGCTCATCGATCAGGGTCATCGATCACTAAATCAACCGCCATGGATCAGAGCTCATCGATCATGGTTTTTTATCCGGTACTAATGAGTATTAGTACCTGATCATTAGATCTAGTTCCCTAGAAATCTCCTGTGAATCCCTTTAGTACCGTGTGAAGCTCCATACCGGTACTAAAAGCCTTTTCCCAGCTTTTTATCTCCCCACCCTACGCCTTATCCTTTATCTTCCCACCCTCCTCTCCCCATTGACCATGCACTATCTCTCCCCCATCGACCATGCACTATCTCTCCTATCTCTCTCCTCCCTCTCCTCTCACTACCACCGCCTCTACGGCGGCCGATTATGGCGCGGAGGTGGAACGGTGTGTGACGTGGCAAAAAAGAAAATAAGAAAGAAAGAAAAGAAAAGAAAATGAGAAAAGAAAAGGAAAAGGAAAAGATCTCGACCACGCATGGCGTGGTAGGCAATTTACCCTTTAGTATTGTTTATTTCATCCAGTACTAAAGGATCTCTTTTAGTACCGATATAGCAATACCGGTTGCATAATCGGTACTGAAGACGTATTCTCCAGTAGTGGGACCTTGGGTCAGCCGGTGGGAGGGTGTCGCGGGCGGCCATCTCGCCCGCGCTCGTGGACTTCTACACTTCGCAGCCGGCCGGCGGCTCCGGCACGACCGTGGCACTGCACGTCGCGGACTGTAAGGACGGCGAGATCACCGCTGCTTCGACAGGTCTATATTATGAACGTTTCTTGTCTCAATTGCCATGCATTTTATCTTCCATTTTTGCTAGTGATACTGAACAGCTAGCGCAGCGCTGAAGCTGACCGGAAACCAGTTCATCTACTGAAATTTTCTAGGCAAGGACTGAACGCCTGAAACTCTTGTGTTGCCCGCCAAAACAAAGAAAAAGAAAAAAAAGAAACAGAGAAGAAGAAGAAGGAAAACTTTATTTGAAGAAGTAGCTAAAGTCCACATACCATACATATAAATGAATGTATTAATGTTTTAATTAAATTTGATATTTTGATACAAACCCTATATTCAAGTATGTCATTTTTCATCCTTTTAAACTGCCCTTTTAAAATATAGACCATTTGTCCTTGTCATCTGTCTTTGCGTGACAGAATACTTAGCATCATTCATTTGGTTTATTTTTTTTTGGTAGGACCTGGATACCTAGGTTTGGTACTCTAGCTCAGCACATTTAATTGTTTTTAGTGGTATAAGAGATACTCCCAAGCGTGTGCACTGTTTAATGATTTACTTGTTTTTTCCAAAGGGCATCGTCCGAATTTCATTACCACATAAGCAACGAAATTACAGATGTTATCTCGTCATTGACGAGTTTGATACTAATAGGAAACTTAACTAGTATCCCAACAGGTGGCCAGGTGCAAAGACCTCCGCCTGAACTAGATATTGAAAGTAACAGATAGCCACCAGAAGATCAAAGGAACCCCACTAAGGTTAACATTTCACTCCACCAGAAACAAAAAGAAAAAGAAAAGGAGATTTTTTGGAGTTTCAAAAGTGCTTCCTCGCACCCAACTCTAACTTTTTGTCACCAGGCGATCTCCTTCAGTTTTCCCAGCACCATATATCATCATTTGCCACTGAAGTAGCAGCATTCCAGTGTCATCAGGGTTAAAGATTTACTTGCTAATCTGTTATAGGTGTTTATATAGAGGTAAAGTGTGCATATGTGCTTCCGTTTATATGGATAAGCATACATATGTGTTTGTCAGCGTCTATATGTCTATTGTGTTTGGGGGTAAAAAAAATCCTCAGCAGTGCACATTGATTAGGAGTTATGACATGGCCATTATCTGTGAAAAGAAAAACATCATGTTTTCGGTATGGCAGGGCCAGGCAAAATGTTCGATAGGTCAAAAATTGCTACGGGCCCAATTCGATCCAGTTAGAGCCCATGCCTCATTGGGTTCAGTCGGACTTTCAGACTTCAGAGCCATCAAGCCAGGGGCCTAGCCACGGTCGACTGTACGGCCGGCGACCGGCGGGGATTGTCCCGGCGGGGCGTAGGGTGGGCAGCGCCGGTGGATGCAGCATGCCGCGGATAGGAGTTACCCGCCCAGGGATGCCGCCGTGCGTGCGTCCAACCCTCCTGGGTACCCGAGCTTCGGCGCATTTGGGTCTTGGGGAGGGAGTCAAGTGGGGAGAGCGGGGTTTTCGGCGGGGGCAGTGTGCCGCCAGACGGCAGTGCCGCGTGTGGCAAAACTCCGCCGCTGGGCCGAGCGCCAGAGTGCGCGCGGCCGCCGGATGGGGACTTGAGGAGTAGGCTCACCCGTCAGTCCTGGCTTCGAAGGCCGTTGCTGTAACGGCGGATCCGTGGCTCCTATCAGAATTCAAGTATCAGTAAGGTGAGTAAGGTGCGTTGGGATTTTTTTTGCCACACGAGTAACTCACAAGTTCTTGCAGGGTATGCAGACTTGCTGATTAAGTTTGGGCTGTGAATGTTGCTACTTGCTAGACAGTGCAAGGATTGGAAAAATTGCGGCCCTATCTATAGTTTTATTGGCATCATTGAATGCCTAGCATCATTCAACATGTGCGCTAACAGCAACCGAGAGGACACTAGCTAAGTCATCCTTTGGGGAAAATTGAAGAAGAAAAACAGGGGCGGAGTTACTTGATCCACTGGAATGGCTTTCAGTGTGTCACTACTCACTATGGCTGACGCTTCAGATTTTAAGCAAACGAGGCCATTGCCACATTCAAGAAATAAGCTTGGCTCAGCTGACCTGAAAATGGGGCGTCGAGTGACAATGCTTCCAATTTATTGATAAACCAATAATGGTGATTAATCGTGCTCGCCATGTTTGATGTGGTTACTTACTACCCTAGTGTTGACCAATTGATGAATGCATGCTTAAATAACCCCCTCCTCCCATGTTTCTTTCATGTTGCAGCAATAGACCTCCTGAAGCACTTCAAAGTGCAAGCCATCATCGGGCCAAAGACGTCAATGCAGGCGAGGTTCATAATTGGCATCAGCAACAAGACGAATGCAACCATCTTGTCTTATTCAGCCACTAGTCCCTACTTATCAGCTAACCAGTCTAAGTACTTTGTTCGCACGGCCCTGGATGATGCCTCTCAAGTCCCTGCAATAGCTTCTCTGATCCAATACTTCAACTGGCGCCAAGTCGTACTTATCTATGAGGACTCTGACTTTGGTAGAGGCATTATACCCTATCTTGTGGATGCTCTCCAGGACGCTGATGCAGATATCCCATACCGAAGCATCATCCCTTCTGTTCCTACTGATGATCAGATAAAGGTGGAGCTTAACAAGCTGAAGACTATGCAAACACGAGTCTTCGTCATCCATATGTCATCGGACATTGCAGCACGCCTCTTTGTCCTTGCCCATGATGCTGAGATGCTTGCTGATGGTTATGCCTGGATTGTGACTGACAGTGTAGGCAACATGTTTAGCACCTTTGATCAGAACACGGTCAATTCAATGCAGGGTGTTCTTGGTGTGAGGCCTTACGTTCCACAATCAGACAAGCTCCTCAACTTCCCTGCTCGATTTCTTTCACGGTACAGACAACAGAATCTAGGTGCACCTGACCCAGCTAATCCAAATGTTTTCCATCTGTGGGCATACGACACAGCATGGGCAATCGCGACAGGCCTAAGGAAGGTTGGACCCCTTACACTGGGCTTCAAAACGCCATCATCACAGAAGAGCAACAACTCAAATGATCTGAGTATGCTTGGTGTGTCACAAGATGGGCCAGGACTTATTGATGCCATTTGAGCCACCAGGTTCCAAGGCATATCAGGTGAATTTGCTCTAGTTCATGGCCAGAGGCAGGCATCAGCATTCGAGATATTTAATGTGATTGGTAATTCATATCAAGGTGCTGGGTTCTGGACACCCAAGTTTGGTCTAAGCAAGAAATTTGTTACCTCTTTTGGTCCAAGTGACACTGTTGGATTGAATACAGTGATTTGGCCTGGTGTTTCAGCACAACCTCCTAGAGGTTGGGAATGACCAGTGGCTGGAAAGAAGTTGAAGATCGCTGTGCCAGTAAAGCCTTCTCGTAACCCCTTTGTGGATGTCAAGAAAAATTTGGCTACTGGGAAATTCGACGTGACTGGATCTTGTGTAGATATCTTTGAAACTGTTGCGCAGGAGATGCCGTACGCTGTCCCCTATGAGTATGTTCCTGTTGTGGACCCTAACATAGCCACCAACTTGACCATATCATACTGTGAGATATGTTACCAGATTTCCTTGAAGGTAAGCAGATAAATATTCATGTACCAATGTTGAACTTGTGGTTTTGACACGATCTGATCTGTAAGATTCAATATGAATCAGATAAATAATAGGATTAAAGATAAACATAGAAGCAAACATATGACAACTAGCAGCTTTAACATATTAACTCAGACAAGTGCGTGACTTAATTACTCATTTATGTTGAACAGAAATATGATGCGATGGTTGGGGACACAACAATAACCATCAATCGCTCATCGTACGTGGACTTTACATTACCTTACACTGAATCCGGAGTGCAGATGGTTGTTCCCATGAAGAAGAACTGGAACTCAAGCTTGTGGGTTTTTTTGAAGCCTATCGAACCAATCCTGCGGGCAGCCTTCTTGTCTGTTTTTATATTCACAGGTTTTGTCATATGGCTTGTTGAGCACAAGGAAAGCAGAGATTTTGGTGGGGGCGCTGGGAAGCAGTTTGTTAACATTGCTTATTTCTGCTTTCAGGCACTTCTAGTGGTTCCAAAGGGTGAGCTAAACAGTATTATACAGAAACGTCTGCCTATTTTGTTTGTATGGGTAACTTATAAATATTTACTATATTTTTTGCGCTTCTTATACTAAACAACATTTTCTATGGGTGTAGAAATTCAATTAATGAACTGTGCAACTATATATAAATGAAATATTCGAAACACATAACACTGATTAGTTTAAAACACAAATGTTAACATTACGGTCTGTAGAATATATGGTGAGACCAATTTATACAGTTGTTGTTTTTGCAACATCATACATTGATGCCAAAATTCTAGAGGTGCTTTTATTCTCCTTTCATTGGCTTTAAAGTTTATTTTGCTGCCAAACCATACCAAATTTAAACCAATTTGGTGACCGAAATTTTTTGGTTATACTAAATTTTAGTAAGATAATGTAGGCTATTTTGCTTGCGAACCAGACATACCATAAGTCATTGGCCTGATGAGTTTGTACTATATATATTCTTGCAGACCCAAAACTGAAGAAATGGTTATCAAAATTTGCGCTAATAAACTTGGTATTGCTGGTTTGGTTGTTGGAGAAACTCTATAGTGCAAGCTTGACCTCCATGATGACTGCACAACAACTCCAGCCAATGGTGTTTGACTTGAATCAACTTCTTAGTAATGGAGATTATATTGGTTACCAGGGAGGGTCTTTTGTCAAGGATTTCCTGAAGAGCCGTAAAGTGGAGGAGCACAAAATTATAAATTACAGTACTCCTGATCAGTATGCTGAGGCTCTGATGAAAGGGAGTTGGAATGGCGGTGTTGCAGCAGTATTTGACGAGATACCATGCCTCAAGCTGTTTATGTCCAAACACTGCAGGAACCACGTTGGTCCTGTTTACAAGACTGGTGGATTTGGCTTTGTAATTTTTTTTTTCGTTCTGATTCATCAGTTTCTATCCTGACTTCTGCCTCTCCTCACAAATGCATGTCATTTTGGAAGTTTAAAGACAGCTGAACTTAACCCAACACTCTTGTAGCTTTAACACATTGAAACCGACAATGTCCAAAACAAGCCTTTTGTGACCGTGGCTGGCGGAATATTTGAATTAGTGGCTTTGTGTAGTGGTCGGGCAGGAGCACTTACGACCATCACCAATGTTTGACAAGCAGATCTATTTTCCTGCGTGTCATGTTTGCATTTTAACGTTTTAAATTAATCTTATTATTATGGTGGCTTTGGCAACTGACAGGTCTTCCCCAAGGGCTCTCCGCTCGTTGCAGATGTGTCAAGGGAAGGAGACAAGATTACCGACATTGAGCGAAAGTGGTTCGGAGACATGGTCTGCAACAGCCAGGCAAATGCCATAGAGTCAGCCTCTTGTTACCTGGAGCAGTTTAAGAGGAGTGTTCTTCATAACCATTGGTCTGTGGGCCGTTGCGGGGATCATCTACGCAGTACTGTGGTTCCGACCGAGGCAAGAAGAAGAGCAAGTTCGAGTAGTCGCTGAACTTGCTATTGAGCATGTCCATGGCAACGGAGATGAGAGTATCATTTGGCGCATCGGCAGAGATAACCATCTGGTTATTCAGTTGCGTGGTAATCCACCGCCACCTGCAGATGCAGGACCTGAAGTGGGAGGGCACAGCCAGAAGCAGGACATGACGGCGTGGAGCCACCGCCTGATGTCCCAAATGTTGGAGGAGCAGAGGAGCAGGTGCACTCCGTGGAGCTCCCGTTGCTCCCCGCTGCATCAGGAAATGATGAGCACTGCGAACAACCGAAATTGAAACCGCAGAGTACACTGGACGGTTTTTCTGCCGAAATGAATACGATCATGCTTTTTCTAATGATCGTGCGTAATTTTTGCTCTGTTTTGCTGAGTGTTTAAACTCCTTACTAGGTTCAGTCTGTTAATTTAGCTTGATCTGGTAAATTTGCCGATTTTTAAAAAGTTATTTGCAAAAAGAAAGTGTCCCTATTATTTCATCCAACCTAGTAAAAGATCAAGAAGGTGCTGATTCCTTTTTTTTAAAAAAAAACAAAGCCTCACGTGTGAATAAAAAACTTCCTCGCATGAGTAAATCAAATCCCTTTTACTTTTTCCTGTTTTCGTGAGAAGTAAATCAAACTCGCAAGCTAATTTTGTTGCGAAGTAGAGGGCTTAGATGCACTGTAGTAGGCATCGCCCTCATTGACACAGACTACAACCCTTGTGGAAGGGCCAAACCTTGGCAGATCAGATTCAATCACACATTAAACTCGTGAAATGTTGAGGTTTGTCACTTCATTGATTGTTTAGCTTGCACATGTAAATTTGCTGAAATGCCTTGAAATGTCTGCGGAACGAAAGCGTTGACTAGGGATGGCAATGGGTGGGTGAGGTGCGGGTGGAGTAAAAACCTGCTCTCAACAAGACCCGCAACACTTGATCACGCCTGCTCTCGGATAGACCCGCGGGTGAAATGTCACACCCACACTCGCGGGTTGCCTCGGATTTCAGGTCACCCGCGGGTTCATTAACAACACATAAAATACTATGAACATATGAATCAAAGAATAGTCCAGCAAGTCAAACTTCCATCTTTAAGTACAACACATCACATAATAGTCATCTTAAAACATCTTAGTACTAATAAACAAATAAATAATTAAATAAGATAACATAAGACTAGCACACTGCCCATTCAACGAACATAAAACCACCAAGTAACAACCTCAAGCTCCAACCATCCATGGTTCCATAGGCAAATCATGGACCAATGATATCAGACACAGTGACTAGTGAGTGACTGAGGGAGTGAGGGACGGTATGGTCAAGAGTTTCAGTTGGACTGAGCCAAATTCATGGTATAAAGAGTCATGTGTCATAAGGTAAACTAGAATATACCTTGATATGATGGGTCCCATTGGGCACCCACGGATGAAAATTCACACCCACACCCAACCCATCTTAATGCGGGTCGGGTCGGGTCTAGACCCACGGGTAGAATTTCGCACCCACACCCGCACCCATTAGGTGTGGAACCTACGGGTGCCCGCACCCATGGGTCCGACTGCCATCCCTATTATTGACATTGTTTCCTTACTGTAAAATATATTAATGATAACCATTCTTTGTTGCTTTGAGAGTAGATCTCCATTCTTTCTGTAAGTTGAACTTCCAAGCTGTCCTAACATCTTAGTTCAAACAATAGCAGCAACATTTGAACACGTATGCACACGGTGATGAAGTCAAAGCAAACGAATTGCAAAGCTATTGATCACTGTTCTGATTATTTTTCTCTGACAACGTAAAGTGCTACCATCAGAAAGTATAATTTCCGCTACCACCGGAGGCATAAATCAATGAATAAACCATTCAAACTTCAACAATCAGCGATCAGATTCTCTAATGTACAGCATGCTACTTCAGTTCCCTCGAGGTCATTCGTCAGTTCGTACTTATCCTCACAAGAAAGCCCCATTGACTTGCGTGCTCATTGTCAACAACATCTTCGTTGCTTCAAGACGCAGGAGTGCCAACTGCGAGTTGCTTTTGACTTTTTTCTTGCGATTCCATTACGTAACGATCAAACTTTTGCTTGACCAAGGAACATGTCCATATCATTCTTGGCTATCACCGGGAATTTCCTTGAACTTCCGCAGCTATCAACTTCACCACGCAGGTATTCAGACACATTGAATTCTATATTTTTAAACAGAATATTAGCTGCTTTCCCAAGGAAAAAGAAATGGTGGGAGGTTGAAATTTAATTCAAAGCTAACAGCTGTCCATATCATTCTCGGATTTAGTGTTGTCACCGGGAATTTCATCGAATTTCCCTAACCATCAACTTCAGAATGCAGGTATTCAGATACTTTGAAGTTTATATATCCATAAACAGAATGCCAGCAGCTTTCAAAAGGAAAAAACTATAAATAATGGAAGTTTTAGAATTTTAATTGAGAGCTTACAGAACTGAAGTGCGGACTAAGTCAAAGAAAAATATCCAGACTCATCAGACTTTCCATATAATACTGCGTTGGCAGCCCACATTCTCTAAAACTCACAAAGCTCAAGAGATGGAGATAGCGGCTAGAACCATCTTCTTGTTGTTGTTCGTTAACCTCATTTTGGCTCATAGAGCTACTGTGAGTGGAGCAGCAACACTCAATGTTGGAGTGATCCTCAACTTACAGTCATTGGTGGGCAAGATGGTACGCACCAGCATTTATATGGCCATGGAAGATTTCTATGCGGTCCACAGGAACTATACAACAAAGATGGTTCTTCACATCAGAGATTCCAATGCAAACAGTGTCCAAGCTGCATCAGAAGGTACACTTAATGTTATGTGAAATTGTCACTAAATTTTACTGAAATAAAACTTATGAAACAAAACGACTTGGGTTTGCGCATCATAATGAGGTCAAATCAGTGCATCCTAAACCCTTCAAAGGGTTTCACTGTTTCAGAAAAGGTTTACCCATAAAAAACAACACCTACTGAAAATTCAAATTCATAGAAAATATAGCTGCTCTAAGTAGAGTAAGCTCATTAGTTCTTGCTGTGTCCCAAGTCTGAAATTCTGAATCCACTATCCAAAGAAATGACTAGGTAGCCCATGTCATTGCATCATGTCTACTTGAACTAGATATCCTAAGTTCTTAACCGCAACTGCAATCTATACAAATGTATCATCAAATATTGTTTTTCCATATTCATTACACAGCTGTTGACCTGCTAGAGAATTACAATGTCAGAGCCATTGTTGGTCCACAAAAATCTTCAGAGGCAACTTTTGTCTCCGATCTTGGGAATAAGAGTCAAGTCCCGGTTATCTCCTTTACTGCAACTAGTCCCACTTTGTCATCTGGCTCTGTGCCTTACTTTTTGCGTGCAACACTAAGTGATGTAGCTCAAGTGAATTGCATTGCTGCTCTCATTAAGGGCTATGGTTGGAGAGAAGTGATACCGATCTATGAAGATACAGACTATGGTAGGGGCATCATACCATACTTGGTTGATGCCCTCCAAGAGTTTGGAGCTTCTATACCTTATCGTAGTGCAATCCCTGTATCAGCAAGCAGTGACCAACTTGAACAAGAACTCTACAAGCTAATGACAATGCAAACAAGGGTCTACATTGTGCACATGTCATCCTCTATTGCCTCTACTCTCTTCACAAAGGCCAAGAAGTTAGGAATGATAAGTGAAATGTATGCATGGATTGTGACAGATGGGATTGCAAATATCATCAACTCACTCAACCCTTCAATTCTTGATGCAATGAATGGTGCACTGGGTGTGAAATTCTATGTGCCTAAATCAAAGGAACTTGATGATTTCACTGCAAGATGGAATAAGAGGTTCAAACAAGACTACCCAAATGATTCGCCATCTCAGCTAGGCACTTTCGGACTCTGGGGTTATGATACTATCTGGGCCTTGGCACAAGCAGCAGAGAAGGTTAACATGGTAGATGACATATCTCACAAGCAGCGGCACAGGAAAAATTCAACGTGTTTTGGAACTATGGGTACGTCCACAATTGGTCCAAAACTCCTAGATGAAATCTTACATATTAAGTTCAGAGGCCTAAGTGGTGATTTTGACCTTGAAGATAGGCAGCTGCAACCTTCCATATTCCAGATAATTAATGTGGTTGGACAAGGTTCACAAGAGGTAGGCTTTTGGACAGCAAAGCATGGGATCATTAGGCAGCTAGATCAAAATGGATCAAAAACAACGAATGTAAACTCAATGCCTGATCTTCATCCAGTGATTTGGCCAGGAGAACTATATGTGGTGCCTAAAGGGTGGCAAATACCTACTAACCGAAAGAAGCTCCGCGTAGGTGTACGGACAAGTGGATATCCTGAGTTTATGAAGGTGGAAAGAGATCCTATCACCAATGCAACAACTGCTACTGGATATGCCATTGATGTATTTGAAGAGGTGCTAAAGAGACTACCATATGCAATACCTTATGAATATGTAGCATTAGATAATGCAGACTCTAGGAGCTATAATGATTTCGTCTACCAAGTTCATCTTGGGGTAAGGAATTGCTATCCTTATTTTGTCAGTAAGATCAAGGAGCATTATTAATTGTATGAACCAAAGTTAAGGCAGGACTGAGTAGACGTTTTCTCAAAGCATAACAACACTATAATTCATTTCTGGCACATGATAGAAATCCCCACTGTAACTATTTCTATTATCTGTTTTCTTTGTCCACAAGCCCTTATAATTGTCAAATATGTGCAGCGCTTAATGGATGGCATATTCACCATCCAGTAAATAAAGTAAAGAAATGGACTCGTACTTATATAACACAAAGGTCATGCTTGCAGGTATATGATGCAGCAATAGGAGATATAACCATAAGGTACAATAGAACTTCCTATGCGGACTTCACCCTACCTTACACTGAATCTGGTGTAGCAATGATTGTGCCAGTTAAGGATGACACAAATAAGAATGCATGGGTTTTCCTGAAGCCATTAACTACTGACTTGTGGTTCGGAAGCATCGCATTCTTCATTTACACAGGGATTGTCATCTGGCTACTGGAGAGACGAATCAATAATGCTGAACTGACTGGTTCAATTTTTCGCCAGCTTGGGATAGCAATATATTTCTCCTTCTTTGCAGATAGTGAGTGATGTTATTGGAATTTTTTCTTTCAATATGACAAATTGCATTTTTCACATCTAGTAATTACTTTTTTTGGAAGACACAAATCTAACGTTTATATTACTAAAATTATCATAAGTAGGAACTGAAAAATAAGTAACCTATTCTCCTGCTGCAGTGTATTATCACGGAACCATTTTTCACAGATGTTTGAACAGATATTATTTAGAATGTACATGAACAATACCATCATACTTAGAATAATTCGTATTTGATTTCCACCATTTTGCAGGGGAGAGGGTGGACAGTATTTTGTCTAGATTGGTTGTCATTGTATGGGTCTTTGTACTTCTCGTGATTACATCAAGTTATACGGCCAATCTATCGTCAATTCTCACTGTGCAACAACTTCAACCCACAGAAACTGATATTCATGAACTCATTAAAAAAGGTGAATATGTAGGGTATCACAACGGTTCTTATGTAGGAGATCTGTTAGAAGAACTTGGCTTTGACAGAAGAAAGATCAGAGCATATGAAACTTCAGATGATTTTGCTGATGCACTCTCTAAAGGGAGCAAAATGGGTGGTATAACTGCTGTCGTACATGAAGTTCCATACATCAAAATATTTCTTGCAAAGCATTGCAAAGGTTACACAATGGTTGGACCAATCTACAAATCCGAAGGCTTTGGCTTTGTAAGTTAACTACACCAGATATATTTTGTGCAAAATATGCCCTCTAAATTATTAATAGACTATAGGAAAATATCTTGAGAGTTAAGAGCTTCTCAGGATCAAGAAAATAATGGAGAACCCTTGAAAGAATACTCAATTAAAAAGAGAACACATATGGAAATTGCGATTTAAACTAACTAAGCTGCGGGACATAATGTACATCGCGAAGAGCCTAACACCCAAGATAACAACAAACAGGTCCATTCAACAAGACCAGCCAGGATGGATCTTCTGCAGTATCATTTATCACAAAAAACATTATGTAACTACTGTAAGACATGTGGTCACTTGAAAGAAACTTTTTCTTATTATAGGAAGCTTAAGGTAACAGAGACCATTGGACAATGTTGTGAGTTACAAGCACTTTTGACTAGCAGTTATTTGCTATTATCTCACATCTTTTGCTATTGCAAACTGAACAGCGGCATGAAGGTTCTAACTTCTAATATATGTATAATATAGTATGAGCATATGAACATAAAAAAGAATCATATCGTAATTCAATTAGGACAAGGGGAAACAAAAATATAAACAAGAGCCATTCGTACATTCTTTAAAAGAAAAGATAGAAGATACCATTCACAGATTTTGTCTTTTATAATGTCAATCAAATTTGAAACTAGAATTGTAAATGATAAGAGAACCATTCTAACCACAAACATGTATTTGCAACTACCGCGCAATTCATTAATCTTACATATTTTTTTGGAGCTTTATGGAGAATCCTAGAATGCTAGCCATTTGTTTTTTTAAAAGATCCATTACTTAAACAATTTGTACATTACTGAATTTATTTAAATTGTTGAGTAGGCATTCCCCAAGAGATCCCCTATGGTCATTGACTTTTCCAGGACAATCCTCAGCATTACAGAAGGAGACACTATCATTCAGATAGAAAAGAAATGGATCGGAGATCAACATGCCTGTCAAAATGATGGTGCCATTGCCAGCCCAAGCAGTCTAAACTTCAAAAGCTTTTCAGGACTCTTTCTGGTCACAGGAGTTGCTTCAACTTCTGCCCTCTTAATAGCCCTGGTGATGTTCCTCTACAATAATAAGCACAAGATAAGGAACAGTATAAGTCGTGTCCAGACTCAGGGAGGATAGATCAGAGCATGCAAACAGACGGAATCAAGAAAGAGTCCTGAAAAGGCTATCCTACAGGTATTGTGCAAAGGACAACAGCTCCAGAGTGAAACTTTCTGTCATGTTAATTTTTGGACAACAGTCATGTCAGTCTCAGCATTCTTTCCAATGTGTGACTCACTTTGTACATTTCAGTACCTCGACAGTACCCTTTCTTACAAAAAGCAATTATTAATTCCTGATACATATATACATCTAATATGAAACCTTGTCCAAGCATCCATCCTACTAGTGTATGCAATTCATGGAGCTTACTGCCAGCAATGAGACCTCGCATAATACTAGATACTGCAGATCTAGAGAGACCATCTTCTAGTGATCGTTTTAAATAACTAAGTGCAACCAAGAACTTCCCCTCTCTACAGAGACAATCTGCCACAAGGCTGTCAGTGATGTCATTTGGAGTAATGCCTTTCTCAATCACCTCATGAAGCACAAGGCAGGCCTCATAAGCTTTCCCCAAGAAACTGAGATGGCGGATCAAAGTATTGTATGCCACAACATCAGCGACAAAATCCTCACTTCTAAGCAAGCAAAGCGCTCCACAAAGCTTCCCAAGTTTACAGAGACTGTGGACCACAATGCTGAAAGTCCAGCTATTGGGAGCCATGCCTTTTTTGACCATGTTGACAAAAAGCTTGATAACAGCCAACCATCTCCGATCATCACAAAGCCTCCTCATCACAGTGTTATAGTTGACAACATTGACATGCCATCCAATTTCTGCACTGCACTCCAAGAGGCACTTTGCAGCCCAAGCAGTTGACCTGTGGCAAACCCCGTCGAGGAGGATATTCAGAGTAATCTCATTAGGACGCAACCCCTCTGACAGCATCTTATCCACCAATGCAAAGCTCTTATCTACTCTGCCGGCTTTGCATAGCCCATCCATGTAGGTACTGTATGTGATTGTATCCCGCGCCCACCCTTTCGCACTGCTCTCCTCAAGAAGCGTATCAACTCCCTTGAAAGTGCCAGCCTTGCATAGAGCTTCAATCAAGACATTGTAAGTGGCTGTGCTTGGCACAAATCCAGCTGCCATCATTGTTTCCAAGAGCTCCTTGGCCTCATGTATCATTCCACTCACGCAGTAGGCATGCATGATGGGAGTGTACGTGTGAGCATTGGGTTGGCAACCTTCCTCCAGCATCAAGTCAAGCACGCCCAGCGCCTCAGCCACCCGGCCGGCGCTGCACAGCCCAGAGATCAGCGTCGAGTAGGTGACCACGTCTGGGGCCATGCCGTTCGCTGCCATCCACCCCACAACTTCGTAGGCTGCGTCGCCGGAGGCGGCAGGCGTACACCCCGACGAGAACCGTGCACGCGGTGGCGTCGGGTGCAACGCCGTCCGCGGCCATGGCTTTGAGCACGGCGAGCGCGGCGCCAGGTTGGGACGCCGACGAGAGCGCCGCGGCGGCCGTGGTGAAGCAGGCGGTGTCGGGGCGGCGCCCGAGGAGGCTCCGCATTTCGTCGAGCAGGTGGAGGGCGCGCTCGGCGCCGGCGCCTGCGCCTGGGCCGTATCGGCCGCCGGATGTGGCGTGCGCGGACATGAGGCGGTTGTATTCGTACGGGTGTGGCGACCGCGGCCGTGACGGAAGAGGCGGGGGCGGGGGCGGGGGCTGTTCGGAGAGCTCCTTCGCGAGGGAGGCGAAGCGGAGGAGGTGATCTCGGGGGGAGATTGACAGCCGGCGTGGGTGTAGGAGGCGGGCAATGGGACGGGAGGGGGAGGGCATAAGGAAGTGGGGGTGACTGCGGCGGCGACATCTGAGAGTGGTGGCGATGGCAGCGGCGGTTGCAGCCTTGCTGCCCGGAGAAGGCCGCGCCGGAGATAGGGGAAGCGGGCGCGTGGTCCGCTGCGAAGCTGGGGGCGCCGGAGAGCTGGAGGCCGAGCAGAGCTAGGGGCGGCGAGCTGGAGGCAGAGCTAGGGGCGGCGGGCAAGCTGGCTGGGGGCCTGGGGGGGTGGGGGAGACAACGGTTTCGGGGGTAAGAAATGGGCCGTCAAACAACCAGGCCCAAAAGCATGCAGATGATAGTTCCAGAACAATGGTACATTACATGCCAGCAAGAGAGAAATATCCCCATAATTCACAAGCTTGGTTCAGTAAGTCCAACCAAGTCCTGGATTTTGCATATCGCGAGACACCAGGCCTAATCCAAATTTTCATGCCTCCATTCTCCCATTATTTTCCCGTGGCAAGTATATGTCTGTGGATATGTACATCCCTGCATTTCGTCAGTACACACACAAGCTGAGCAGCAACCTAGCATTAATCTAATCGCAAGTGTAACCTGATGAGTCACTACTTGTCAGTCAGAACACCAGGAACCAAACAGTAAGCTAATTGCATATTTAGTCTAGTCAGACATCACATTTACATCAAGCAGCCATACCATTCCTGTAATCTAAGGAATGGCCAAACTGCCTGATGGTTAATTCTTAACTAGCATAATACCAACAGGGAAACAAGCATACCTACCACCAATGGACGAGGGCACGCGCAGTAAAATCTCATAAAACAATAGAAACGAAACCGACAGATTTCCCTTGCGAGTGGCCTCGTCCATTGGGAAAACAATCTCATATTCTCATGGGCGCCGACAAGCATGAGGAGCTCCCATCACCTCCCGCGGCCGATGGACGAATGGAGGATGTGTGCCCGCGGTCGCTTGCTTGCCGAGAGATCCCCCTCCGTTCCTCCACCGGCTGCCATGCAAAGCCTCACCGCCACCGTCGCCCGCAAGTTGCCACCCCCTGCTCGGCTGCTTCGTGGCGGAGGTCGGCGGCGTTCGGCGGCCGGCTGCGCTATTCTCCGCGTTGCTGTGGACTAGGCCTGGGCGCGGGATGCGGGCCCGGGGATGTACGATTTTATCCATCATGGGCTGAGCCGTTTTAATACAACATGTTCCGGCCTGTTCAGTCTGTCCAAAACCTCGGCCCATCCTTCCCTGTAGTTGTTGACTTCTGAGTTCTGACTTGGTGAGGTCCCCGAGTTTTCGTGGGAGCAATGCATGTATGGTCATTATACTTGTCGTCTTGGTTTTTTTAGTAATGACTTATATACTCTAGTGTGGACAAATCATATATACCTTTCCATTTGTGATTTTTCCTTTACCACCCTCCTCTCTTAATTCTCTCGATTCCATCTATAAGCTTCCATTGGAGGGCAAGCTATTCATGGCGATAGCGCCTATGCTGGCCTAAAGCCAAGCAGATTGTAGAGTAGCCGAGAAGAAAGCCAGTGTGGAAGGGACGGGGGCGGCCGCTGCCGTGGGAGGAGAGCCCGAAGGTAGCCATGGGCTCCCTGCTCGTTTTCCTATCCGTGGGGATGTCGGTGCACCTTCAGTGAAGAAGAACAACAACAAGGGAGGAGACGGCCGGCCTGCTTTGGTCTGCTTGGATTTGTGGCTACCGATTCGAGGGAGGAGGAAGGTGGGAGGATGATAAGCTGATTATTGCCGATTTTGGAGTTGGGGAAAAAGTTGCCGGCACCTCCGCCTGCTGCCGCAGCAGGGCCTTCACCACATGCATCATCGGACATGAGGTGCAGAGAGGCAGCATCAGGAGGAAGAAGAACAAACCACGGCCTATAAATAAATCAAATCAGAGGGAGCAATTTATAAATGTACATGTCTTGGTCTGGACACGCTGGATGCCACATCATCCGAATACGTATTGCCAGAGAGTCAATAACCATATTGACAGAGTTGAGCAACCTCGATGGTCATGATTTACCCTTTTCTCAGTACGGTGATCAAATTGAAACAAGCTGACAATTACGATGATCATCCATTCATTTTACTCTTTTAATGGATCAGAGAGAAGGTAGTCTCAAAGCGCGTCGTCATGAACATTCTTGTCTAATATTTTACCGACACCAGACGGCTAGTTGGTAGTACATAGCGTTAGACGAGCTGCTAAATCTCGCTGTCCAATATGCAAAAATCAATGGAAAAATAATTCTAGTTATCCGAAGGATATGGATATCCTATGGATCCTCAACGACCAGGATACTGGCTGGACCTGATAAGTGGGCCTGCCCGACCATGGTGTGCGGGCTAAGGATATGAAAATACTTGGAGCACAAGATAAGGAGGCCGGACGATTCAAATCAGCCCGGATATTGTGGGATACATATTGTAATCTGACTCATATCACCTTACATGTAAAGACCGAGTAGATTAGATTCAAACCGACTGTAACCCTAGGTTGTCAGCCTATATAAGGCGGCCAAGAGAGCCTCCCGAGGCCATCGAATTTCTCAAGCAATACAAGCCACCAAGCATACACGACGTAGGGTATTACTCTCCGGAGGCCTGAATCTGTCTAAAATCCTCGTGTCCTTTGAGTTCTCACGATCACCTTCGAGTTCTTGATTTTGCAATTGCCCTCACCTACAAATCAACCACTTGGGTAACCCCCGATGGACCGCCGACCTTATAAATCTGACAGTTGGTGCGCTAGGTAGGGGTGATTGTGAGATCCTTCCCAGCGAGCTCGATGGCATCCCGCCCTGGTATTTTCTTCCCTGAGAGCATGAAGGAATACCTCGCCAACACGATCTAGCTCCGCTTAGGGAGCATGCCGGTGGACTCCGACTCCACCGCACCTTCCGTCGACTTGGCGCCGGCCGCCAGCCCAGCATCCGTCGGATCTACTCCGGCGGAGCAAGTTCTCCATCCAAGAATCATCACGCCGCTTGCCCAGTAGGTCGGCGATCTCTCTATCCGAGAGGGTTTTACTCATCCTTGCAGCGACCCACCCACCCACGCCCTCCGACCTGATCGCGGGGCTAAATCGCATCAGCAACACAATTGCTGAGTGCATTGATCTCTCTAAGGTGGCGCTACGCTCAACAAGGTCGACGAAGGGTCCCTCCCACATCCCCTTTGGTCTACAGAACTCGGCTTCCGTGTATTCCGCCAAACTCGCTCAGTCCTTCCAGATCCAATCTGGAGACCCACCCGCACCCGCTCAATTTCCAGACTGTGGCGAGTTCCAAGTCCCCCGTATTGTCCTAACGCCGAATCCCTATGGAAGCGACGATGAGAGCAATTCCTCCACGCCAGATCGCGAAGCCTTCGTGGTCTTCGCTGACGAGCCACCTAGGGATGGCGAAACCTCTTCTAAGGAAGTAGGTCGCAACGCCAGGAACCAGGACCATGCAGCACGACACCAACAAGAGCAACAACCTGCTGCTATCGCGGAGGCAGCAGACGATCAGCGTCGACCACCACGGGACGACGGTGGCAACGCCGACCAGGATGGTGCCGGGGGCAGGCGCAGGCGCTTTGCGCGCGCCTGCAATCTACAAGCCGACCTCGAGCAAGCTGGCCACAATGTCTTCACCACACCCTAGGCCAACCTGGGGGCTACTTTCGCCGACCTGGAAAACCTTTCAGACTTAGAGAAAATGTAGTGGATCCGGGTGCGTATCCACGCCGCCAACGCTCAGATCGAAGAGTGGGCCCACAGCCGGTCCGCACACTCCCAGTAAACAGTTACCCGGCACTCTCGGAGTCGAAACGGGCATAGCAGATCCGGCCACCACCGAGGCGACCACCGTGCAGGAGGTCGGCTGGAGCCTGTCCGGGAAGAAGAGGTGGAGCAACCCACCAACACACCCGGCAACAACGACCGTCAACCTGACAACCACGACAACCACCGCCATGGCAGGAGAGGCGACGGCGAGGACCACGACAGTAGAGGCGATGGCGACGATCGTGGCAGACATGGCCAGCAATGTGACCTCTGTGAAGCGTTGCGCGATCGCCGCGACCTCTGGCCCAACCTCAACAACTGTCACCAAGAGCGGGAAGAGGCCAAGCTCCGCTGCCGCGCCAAGTACGACCGTGACTATGGCGCTGCTGGACTCAACCGCGATGTAGAACACGAGGACTGCTGCCGCTAGGAAGATGAGATGCGTCGATGTGCCAACTACGATCGCATGTACAATGCCCCTGAAGATGCCTATGCCCCACCTAGGCGTGACAACGGCAAACGCCCTAGGGCTTTACCCGTTGTGTACAACCTCAAGGACGACGACGACACGGCGATCAACAGTTTCGCCTCCTTCACCCCACGCCTCAGGGCTGTTGATTGGCCTACATCATTCAAGCCGGCTATCAATGAAAAGTACGACGGTTGCTCCGACCCTACCATCTGGCTCAAGATGTACAGTACCGCGGTGAAAGCCGCCCATGGCACCTACGACCAAATGGCCGCCTACTTCCCGGTGGTGATGGGTCTCGCTCCGCTCCTGTGGCTGGAGAATCTCCCACTAGACAGCATCAATAGCTGGGGTTAGCTCGCTAAAACTCAGCCAAATCTGTCAGTGGAAAACCAAAACTATTCGAGACTACGCCAACTGCTTCTTCGAGAATCGTAATAGGCTGGCTAGCGTCGAAGACAACGACATCATCATGTACTTTTGCTCCAACCTGATGAACCGCACCATGTTCTGCAAGTTGTACGAGGCTGCCCCCAAGACGGTTGGGTAGATGATGGAGGTTGTCAACACCCAGGCAGACATAGAGGAGGCGGCGACAGTATAGTTCTAGGGTGGCAAGCATTGCTTGAACGACGACTACAAACAGCCGACCCATGACGAACACCAAGCTCGACCGGAGTCTCGACTTCGGAAAAGGGCCCCTGAGGTCCTCACTGCTGAAGGCGACGTTGCCAGGCCGACCACCTTCCTAAGGAAAGAGTTCGACGATACCTTCAACACTCTATGCCCTTACCATAAGAATGCACGTCATAATCTTCGGAACTGCGCAGTCCTCAAGAAAGAGCTTGGCGCCCCGGTGGAGTACAAGTGACCCCACTGCAACGACCACCGTCGGGACGACAACCTTTGCGACTACCACCGTTGTGACAACCGCAACGACCACGATGACTGTCGCCGCGATGACTGCTATCGAAATGACCACAACCTTGAAGAACGCGACGATCGCCGTTGCGATGACTGTGATAACCGCCGACGTGATGACCGCAACGACCAACACCGAGAGGAGTGCCGCAACCAGCCACACCCAGACACCCACCGCCCCGATGCCGACCAGAATGGAGAGTTCCAGCGACCAGAACGACAGGTCAACATCATCATGGGCGGCCCCAACTCTTTCTGCAGCAACTGCAAGCAGAAGCTTTGCTAGCGAGAGGCGCACTTTGTCTCCATACATCCAGTCCAGTATCTGCGCTGGTCAGAGCAGCCCATAACCTTCTCCAGGGAAGATCATTGGGTACACATTCCAGATCCTGGGTCCTACCCGCTGGTGGTCTGCCCGACCATAGACCGAGCCCTACTCCCCAAGGTGCTGATCGACGGCGGCAGCGGCCTCAACATCATCTTCACAGAGACCTTGAAGCTCATGGACTTCAATTTTGAGCGGCTTCAGCCCTATGAAGAACCCTTCTACGGCATCGTCCTGACAAATGATCATATTCGATTGGCCGAGTTGTTTTGTCAATCACCTTTGGCACACAAGCCAACTACCGCACGGAGTACCTCACATTTGAGGTGGTCAACTTCAAGACTTCCTACCATGCCATCCTTGGCAGGCCCATGCTGGCGAGGTTTATGGCAATCCCGCATCACACCTACCTCGCCCTCAAGATGCCGGCTCCAAACGGTGTTCTCTCCGTCTACGGCGACATCGAGGCTTCGTACAAGTGCGACATGGAGGCAGTGCAGCTTGCTGAAGCCCTGGAGTACTCGGCCAAGGCCACCGCCATGGTCGCTGAGGCCCAAAAGGTGGACAAGGACTAGCTCGCGATCCTAGAGATGGAACTGATGCCCACCGCGCTGCAGCCCAATCCCAAGGTCAAGAAGATCTGCCTCGGCCTAGAAGACCAGATGAAGACGACCCTCATAGTTTCTGACCTCTCCAAGAAATTGTGTGGTGGAATCGCCCAAGTTAAACTGACTTAAGTGTGCCTAATCGTCGTCAGAACAGCCATTATTCAAAATGCACTTAAAACAGTGTAAGTCCGGTAGTCCATCAAGGGTTCTATTCACAGAACTCCTTGAAAACCTCCATGGTGTGTGCCATAGCCATACATCAGGATCGCTTCCACGGTGGGATAGCACCAACAAATATTACATTTTTACATACATAGTAAAGGTACGATTTACTACAAACCATAGATTGAAAGAAACTTAGTAGTGCAAGTTAAACCATTTCTAAGAGTTTCAAACATAAACCAGTCTGGGGCAAGTAATTAAACATCTAAATTTTATTCTGGGGTATCATGAGACTCATGAGATACCCTAGTTCTTCAGAGCTTCCTCCTCGGTGGGTTCCTGCTGGGTTTCTGAAAACAGCAACAAAGGATCCCCTGAGTACAAAATACTCAGCAAGTCTGACCCGACTAACCAATATAGATAGATTCTCTTTTACTGAATGATAGCTGTTTGGTGTACTGGCTGACTCACATTTTGCAAAAAGCTTACTATTAGTGAAACCTTGGTTTTGTTATTTTATTTTAGTTTGGTTTTTACCTAACCCGTCTAGATGAATAAAACATTTTGAGCACTCAGTGGGACTAAGTCATACAGCATATTAATTCCAGGAAAAACATTATATTCAACATGATTACACTACGATGCTTAACCATGATCAAAGTGCATTCATAACCGAGAATTGCGGCGATCCGAACCGATTTACATCTTGCAGGAGATACACGACCACCAGCCATGTACAACTGTATGGGTTGTACACAACAACCTTTCGATTAGTCGTACCCATAGATTGGGAATATGACTACCCAAACCTAGGGATGCACCCCCACATGGAACCCCACGTCTGGCCTAGTCTCCATGTGAGTTTCAGGCTACGCCCCTGCCATTCTCCAGCACGTCAAGCACATGTACGAAATATTCCCAATCAAAGAGCTAACTAACCTACCGAGCTTTGCTGGTCTCATACCCAGTAAGCAACCAGGTAAAATCACTTGATCAAAGGTTCAGACAATGAGCGGTCCTTAACCACATTAACTTAGCAAATAGAACTACCATCTTTAGCTTCTGTCCGCATTTCCAAAATCTCAGGCCATTTCCTTGATTAACATGTATGACCATCTTAGCCTTAGTGTTGAGTAACCAAAGTTACTCATATGTATCTAAGCATTGCTAAGCATAGGATAGTTACTATTTAGTTGAACAGATGGCAAAGATGTCCTTAATAACAAGGTTGGATTGTGCATAAAAGTAAGTTTTCAATCAACTCCTAGACCTAATGCACATATAAAGAAATAACCATTAATTGGACTCATGAATAGTAATTTCTGAAAGTAGATGGGTTTAAATGCACCGGAGCTTGCCTGGGATCAACAAATGTTAGTCCTTTGGAAAACCCCTTTAGTAAAAGAAGGACTTCAACACTTCTCGGACTCTGATAATCTTCAGATGAATTCGTGCCCACTTCAGGAGCTTTGACGTCTACGATTTAGTACATGCAGGAGTTAGAGATGCAAACTTTTGAACACATGACTATACAACTTTCCTTCATGATAAAGTTGGAAGCCGATAAGTGACTATACAACCTATCTTCATGATAAAGTTGCTATCTTCATGATAAAGTTGCAAGCCAACACTAAACTACCCATAAAGATTAACCCACAATTTTTAATTTCTTTACTAACCTACCTTAAGCCTTTTCTTTTATTTAGAAAAACATTATAAATAAATTCTAATCTCCAAAACCTAATTCCTATGGATTACTAAGAATTTGCGAATAATAAAACATTATTCAATATTTTATATATTTTATAAAGACTAAGTATTTATTTAAATACCTTAACTAAAGGTACTAAATAAATACCTAATTTTTATTACCCTTTCCTAGGGTGTAAGAATTTTTAATGCATAAAGGAAGATAAAACATTCCTAATAAAATTGGTTTCACTAATTTTGGACAATTCTACAATTTCTGGTTAATTAAATAGTGAAAACACGAATTTAAACTATTATCTCCAAACTGAAAACCTATCTTTATCCCCACCCCCCTGAAAAACTTTCTCACTCACCCATGCCCTACCCACAGACTCAGACACGTGGGCCCGCTCGGTCAAAAACAGAGGGCCGACCTTGACCGCGGCTTTCCCGGCGGGTAACGGCGCTAGCTCGCTGGCGGCGAGGTCCCCGGCGGTGGGGACTGGGACGCTACACTCCCTAGGGCCACGCGCACCCCCTGGTGTTGTTTTGGTTCAAGAAGATGGGCTGCGCAGGGGCTCTCGACGGCGACGGCGGTGAGAGCTCTCCGGTCAAGGACTGGCTCTTGAGCTTTGGTAGGACCCACATAGGCGCCCAGAGCTAAGAACCCGGGTGGAGAGGGGTAGCGCAAGGGGGCTCACTGGAGAGGTGGCTATGGCGGCCGGCGGATGGGAAGAACGGCGGGGACGAGCTCGCCGGCGCGGAGCTGCGGAACTGAGGGGCCGGGAGTGAAGATGGGACGGTGGTGGAGCTATGGATGAGAGGAAACGAAGGGAGAGGCGGCGGAGCTCCGGAATCGACCGGCGGCGGCTGTTCTGCTGTGCCTTGTTCTTGACCGAGAAAAGAAAGGAAAAAGGGCAGCGGCGGCAGCTGATTTAAAGGCCAGGGAGGCGGTTGCAAAGGATCAGGTCGAGCACAACACGACACATGAGGAGCTGCGTGGCATCAGGCGACACAAGGCGGTGGCGCCGGCAACAGGCAGGCAGGCAGCTGCGTGGCAGCGCTACTGTGCCATCCGTCCCTCCCCTGCCTTTTTTTTTCTTTCCTTTACAGCCGAAAAGTTTAGATTGAAATAGCGACCAAAATTCAATTGAAATTTTCAAACTTCCTTCAAACAAACTTGTAGAGGATCATATACCCTTCATTTGATAGATTTACACCAAGTCGAAAAGAACATTCTAAGACCGTGAATTTTGAGCTCCAATGTTGGCTAAAATTGAGCTGTTTACTGAATCGCACGATTCAGTTTCGTCAGGTGTCAAAAATAGCCATTTGCTCCACTTTGGGTTCGATTTTAACTACCCAAACTCACTTTATCTTGCCCAACTTCCACTGATCTTGGTTCAACATACAACAAAGGTTCCATTTTGCACATAATAACCCATCTCTTACACACTAGATTTTTCAAAAACTTGCACCAAAGATTGCTAAACAACACTGTTCTTGAGGACAGCATGAAGTTCTAACTTTGAGCCTCCAAAGAAATTTGAATTCTTTGCTTTCTTTGGCCAACAACACATCCAAAACTCCCTTTATCAAAGTTGGAGGAAATCCTAAGTTCTACCTTTCATAGATTTGCACTTTTGGCTAAATTTCGCTCCTTCCTCATGAAAAACATCTCTGAAGTTTTCTAGACATTGAACTTCAACTTAATTAAATTTTCTCCTTTTGAACCTTGCTGTCAGAAACTTCAATGGCTAATTACGACAAAAATACAAACTGCTCTTTCAAAAATCCCTTTATGAAAGTTGTAGGAAATTTTCTGAATTTCAATTCATCTTATTACACCTCCTTCAGATTTCCAACCAATCGAGGGGAATTTCCTTCTGAACCTGACTGCTACTTTTCCCCCTTTCAACAGCTAAGCCTTTGACAGATTATCTTTAGGTCAATTTTCGTGGCTAAAATTCAACAGAGGCTTGCTTAGAGCCCTTAAACAAAGTTGTAGGAAATGTTTGTGACTACCTTTGATACATTTGGAGTTTCTGCTGATTTTGAATCTAAGGGTTCGAAATTTGCTTCCAAAACCAACTGTTACTGTTCATCCTCCAGTATTGACAGAACTGTAAATTTTTCTAAGCTGAAGGTTCAGATTGTGTTTACTCCATTTTTTTCACTTAAACTCTCAAAACTTCCTTTATAGAAGTTGTAGAGAACCTATTTCTCTACATTTCTCTTATTCATGTCAAAAGCCAAATCCCTCCTTTTCCCTTCGAAAGTTGGTCCTGAATCTAGCTGCCAATTCTTGCTTTTTACTGAATTGAAATTGCACTGAATGGCTTCAATCTCGACAGAACAGTACCAAAATCCTCCATTTAACTTTGAATTTCCATTTAACACTTCAAATGCCATTTGTTTCATGCCAAACTTGGAGATCATGCTAAGCTTGACATGAAAGTTCCATTTTGCCCATAAAACTAAAGGCTCATATAGCATTTCTCCAAAATCTCCTGAATCAAAGTTCATTCCATTTAGTACTGTTTTTCAATGGCATTTATGCCTATATCCAGTTAGTGAACAGTAACATCCTCCATTTCTAATTTTTGGCCAATTTAAGGTCCATTTGCTTCTCAAATGGACTCTTTAAGTTCCAAATGTCCATAAGGTCCAAATTCATGCATTTGTCAACTTTTTCTGAATTTGAAGCTCTTGTTTGGCATTTTTGGCTAAACTTTGACCAAAAGTTGACTTTGGCCATAAAAGCTCATTTAACCCCCAAATATTTGTCATATCCTGTTCTTAGCCATTCTTGAGTGTTTTTTTAACACCCCGGGTGCTCTGCTATTCAGTTCTCGGTAGATAGCTCGATAGCAACTTGTTCCCCTCTTTGAGTTCTAATTGGGAATTTAAATTCATGTTTCTTGGGCCAAGAACTTCTGTAATGGTTAACCATAGATTAAAGATTCCATTTCTCAAGTTGTCACCCACTTGGTTGTGGGAGTCCTTTGAATTTTTAAATCTTGAATTTGAATCTTTGGTCAAATTTAACTTTGGTCCATAATACCTCCATTGCATCCAAATTCATCATTAACCTCTAAATTACCTTCTTAGGCTTTTAATAACACTGGGTGTTACAAATTGGAACTCGTGCTCACCAATTTCCTCCGGGAGAACTCAGATATATTCGTGTGGAAGCCATCTGATATGCCTGATGTCCCGCGGGAGCTGGCTGAGCACTCCTTGGACTTGAGCAAGATTGCGTGGCTGGTCAAGCAAAAGCTTCGCCGCTTCACCCAAGATCACAAGGAGGCCATTAGGGTAGAATTAAATAAGCTCTTAGACGCCGGGTTCATTCGTGAATGTAAGCATCCCGACTGGTTGACGAATCCAGTCCTTATAAAAAAGAAAACCGGTGAATGGAGAATGTGTATCGATTACACCGATCTCAACAAGCACTGCCTAAGGACCCCTTCCCGCTTCCACGCATCGACCAAGTCATAGATTACCCTTGATCCTGCTGACCAAGACAAGACAACATTCATAACGCCCTTTGTCATCTACTGCCACAACACCTTGACCTTCAGGTTGAAAAAATACCGGTGCCACCTACCAGAAGGCAATCCAGGGTTGCCTCGCAACACAACTACAGAGGAACATCGAAGCCTACGTCGACAATGTGGTTGTCAAGACCAAGGATGAAGAAAGCTTCATAGCCGACCTCGCGGAGACCTTCAACAGCCTCGGGGCCTATTGCTGGAAACTCAACCCGGGCAAGTGTGTCTTCGGTGTCCCGTTTGGAAAGCTCTTGGGCTTCATGGTCAGCTAGTGCGGCATCGAGGCTAGCCCCGTCAAGGTGGATGCAATAAAAAAATGGTAAAACCATCCAACAAGAAAGACGTCATGAAGCTTACTGGCATGATGGTGGCCCTTAGCCACTTCATCAGCAAACTCGAAGAAAAGGGTCTGCCCTTCTTCAAGCTACTCAAAAAGGCAGACAAGTTCGAGTGTGATGACGAGGCCAGCAAGACACTCGAAGAGCTCAAAACTTTCCTCACCACTCCCCCATCATGACGGCTCCGACTGACCAAGAAACGCTTTACCTCTATATCTCTGCAACGACGTACATTGTCAGCACCGTGCTAGTTGTGGAACGTGAAGAGCCCAGCCATGCCCACATGGTGCAGCGACCGGTCTACTACATTAGCGAGGTCCTCAGCGACTCCAAGATCCGCTACACACAGGTTCAGAAATTGCTCTATGTAGTGTTGATCTCGTCAAGAAAGCTGTGCAATTACTTCCAGGCGCACAACATCCGAGTGGTATCCTCATACCCCATCGGCAAAATCCTCCACAGCAGGGATGTCAACGACCGAGTTGTCAAGTGGTCCGTGGAGCTTGGCGAATTCGATCTCGATTTCTACCTGTGTCATACGATCAAGTCACAGATCCTGGCTAACTTCGTGGCCGAGTGGACAGAGATCCAGAAGCCGCCCTCCCTGGAAAGGCTGGAACATTGGACTATGTACTTCGACGACGCCCTCAACCTTGAAGGAGCCAGCGCAAGGGTCCTCTTCATATCCCTCAAAGGCGAGCAGCTCAAGTACGTGCTCCAGATCCACTACAAGGACACCAACAACGGCGCCAAGTATGAAGCTCTCATCCACAGCCTCCGCATCACTGTCTCCCTCGGGATCAAGAGCATCCTTGCGTACGATGACTCCAAGGTCGTCATCGAGCAAGTCAACAAGACCAGGGACCGCACCAAGGAATCCATGGACACTTACTGCGCTAAAATCTGTAAACTTGAGGCCCACTTCGATGGTCTTGAGTTCCACCATGTCCCCAAGGACCACAACATCGCCGCCGACATCCTGTCCAAGCTTGGTTCCAAGCGTGCACAGGTTCCAGCCGGCGTCTTTGTACAAGATCTCCGGAAGCCTTCCATCAAGATTCTGGACCCAGAGTAGAACGATGCTGGCGCACCGGCTTTGACCAACCTAGCTGCTGCTAATGTCATGATGATTGAGGCAGAAGAAGACCGATGCGGCCCATTTATAACCTTGATCACCGATCAGATGGTGCTAGAGGACAAGATCGAACACGAAAAATTAGCTCGACGGAGTGCAAACTACGTCGTCATCGGCAAGGAGCTCTACACAAAGTCCGCATCCATAGGCATCCTAATGAAGTATATTCTGCACAGCGATGGCCCCGACCTACTGCTCGAGATCCCCTCGGGCACATGCAGCAACCACGCTGCCTCGGGCACTTTGTTTTGCAAGGCGTTTCACTTTGGTTTCTATTGGCCAACAGCGGTAGCCGATGCAAAGGATCTCATCCAAAGATGTAAAGGGTGCCAATTTTTCTCCAAGCAGCAACATCTACCGGTCCAAGCCTTGCGCACCATCCCACCATCCCTACCCTTCGCATGCTGGGGGCTGGACATGGTCGGACCCTTCAAGACCGCTCCGGGCTGCTACACCCACATCTTCGTGGCAGTTGACAAATTCACCAAGTGGGTTGAGGTTAAGGCTATCACCAGTATTGAGTCGGCTAAAGCCGCTTAGTTCATGGAGGAAATTACACAAAGCTTTGGTATACCAAACAGGATCATCACCGACCTTGGCAAACAGTTCACAGGCTCCGAGTTCTGGGACTTTTGCCAAGACAATCTCATTGTGCGTACTACTCCTCAGTAGCATACCCGCGCTGTAATGGTCAGGTCGAACGTGCGAATGGGATGGTCCTCCAGTCCCTCAAGTCTCGCATCTTCGACGACGCGTCCAAGTACGCCACCAAGTGGCTACGCGAGCTACCCCACTTTATCTAGGGCCTACGAACCCAGAAGACCCGGGCTACCGACTACACCCCGTTCTTCATGGTGTACAGCTTAGAGGCCATCCTGCCATCTAACGTGGCCTTTGGTGCCCCACACATTCAGTACTACAAGGAAGGTAAGGCAGAAACAAGTCGGCAGGTCGATATCGACAGCCTCGAGGAGCATCGCGTGGCGGCCCTTATCCAGCACGCGCACCACGAGCAGCAAATACGGAGCTACTACGATCGAAATGTCAGGGAACGCTTCTTCAACGTTGGTGATTTGGTGCTTCGCCGGATCTAGTCCACCAAGGACATGCACAAGCTGGCCGCCCCCTGGGAGGGCCCCTTCATCATCAAGGAAGTCATCCAACTAGGCACCTATCGACTCCAATGGGCGTCCCCAATTCGTGGAACATCGAGCATCTACGGTGCTTGTACCCTTAGATCTAAAAGCTATGTACTCTATTTTCCCTTTTTATTGAATAAATACAACCTCTAAGGTTCTTTGCATACCTACTGCCTTACTGTTCTTGTGCCTAAGCTATTCCTGACGCTTGGGAGCTGTCCGACCTATTCGACAGACCACCCGCTCACAAGCTCGGGGGCTTCCCCCAGGCGCCGACCTCTGGATCTTGCGTGCCTCTCCTCCCCCTCTCGAGGAAATACGACTAACTCGTGTGGTTGGCGTCCTAGCTCACGAAACCTAGACAACCTTGCATTCACCCCTCCTACAAGCTCGAGATTCGGTCTCAGTAGGACGCTGGTCAGGCAAGGCTAGGCACTTAGCAGCTACAGGCCTCAGCTACACGCTGTCCTCTCGTATACACCAAGGGAGGGAGGGATCCTCTTGTTCCTCGCATACATCAAAACAATTACATCACATGTTTATCATACAGATTGATACAACACTCAGTTCAATTTTACACATCCAAATCATTTACAGTGTTCTCCGCTACTTCATGATACTAGTTGGCCAGCTCTAGGAGTGCATCCGCATTGAACTTGACCGCGACTCCTATTGTAGCACGCTCCAAGGGGATCCGCAGGAAGTGTGTTGCCACCAGCACCAAGATGTTCTTCAGAAGTGGTGTCCTTCAGCAGCACCTTCCGCCGACTAGATGTAGCTTTCAGATGATTTAGCAGCAACGTTGGTGCTGTTGGGCTGGCCTTACGTTGGACCATGTCCATCACATAACTAGCCACCTTATGAAGATCTTTCAACTCCACTTCCAGCCCTACAATCACATGTTGGTCCGCTGAAGACTATCTATTGCAACCTCTAAGCAGCGCTCAACATCTTTGCGCGCGTTGGCTTCGTAAATCACCTTCTGTGATACGGCATACTCACGATAAACTGCCACATCATGTTCCTGCAGGAGACGCGCATTGGAATCCTTGTACTCCTTGAGGTGCCGCTTGAGCCTTTGCTCTCTCACCGCGGCATCTACTCATTTAAACAAATATATGTCAGCACCAAGACTTCAAGGACAAAATTGATTCAACAGGTCAGCACAATGTACCATTCAAGTGTGCAGTAAGAACATCTTTTTCCAAGGCATGGTCCAGGTCTTTCTGCAGGAGTTGGTCGGGATGCTTTGCGGCATCCTCTCTAGCCTTCTTGAGGTCGGCCTCGAGTCGCTCTGCCTTCAGGCGATAGTGCTCATCCTGATGGATCGTGTCCGCCCTCCTCTGTGCACGCTTAGCCAGACCCTGCATACATCTTAACAGTCAGAGCTCGGCAAAGAAACTGGATTTTAGATACATAGCCTATGGGTTGGTTGGCCACTCACAATTAACAGCCTAGAAATTTCTAATGATGACTGCCGCAGCCTTTCCAGATCTTTCTTGTCCTACACTACGTCCTTGGCTAGGTCGGACCCGGGGAGGTTCAAGGTGTCCGAATCTTCTCCACCTTGCACATCGTCGCCGCCGGCCCCGGTGGCCCTCTCCAGCGGTAGATCATCACTGGGCAGCTCCTCCTGGTGAGGCTTGGCTCTACCCCCCTCATCAGCCACCTCTTTGACCCTGGAGTCGACCACAGTAGCGTCTGCAACCCTGAAGCTGACTTCACTTTGTTGCGGCACTGGAGTTGGCACAGCTTCTCCAGCACGACCTTCTTTATCAGCTTCGGCCTCCAGAGGTGGTGGCTGTTCCATGGTGCGACCGCTCATCCTCTCGGTCTGGGCTGAGCATCTAGTTAGTTGTGCACTAGATTGGTCATCCAGTATGGCAGTCCTTCCTTGTCGGTGCGACTTGTCATACAAGCAAAACAAGCAGCAACAATAACCACAAGATAGACAATAACCACAAGATAGACAGTATAAGCAGACCACACTTACACGGTGCTCTTCTTCTTCATCCGGAACTTTGGGTGCAAGAGCGCTGGCAGCGCCGACGCATCTCCGCTTGATCCCCATGGATCTTCGCTTTCAACGCTTTCTTGATATGCTCCGCGTCAGCCGTGGTGGTCTCAAGGAGCTCGGACTTCTACTTCGCGGGTGGGCTCGGCATGTCAGACTCCTCCTCCGCCTCGCCAGCCGACCTGGTCGCGGAGGCAGTGCTCGGGGCAGCTTTCTCCTTTCCCTTCCCCTTGTTGCCATCCATTTTCTTTCTCTTACCGCTCAGCTTCTGCAACTTGGAGGCGGGCTACTTGTGCACTGCTTGTCGTGTCCGATGACCAACCGGAGCAGCGTCTGCGGCCTGGCCGATCTCATCCGGCACGCTCTCATCCGACCCGATGGAGGAGTCAGACTCCCACTCCAGGCCGACGGGTAGCTCATTGGGCTCGTCAGTTGGACGGGCCTTGGGTCTCTGCTGCTCAGCCCCTCCAGGAAGCAGCGTCGGGCAGAAGAATGCAAATTCGTCGTCCAGATCAATCCACAAGCATAGTCATCAACAACGCAACAACATAAAAAAATATGCCAAATCAAATGCCGTTTAAGATCATACCGGGTTGGTCAGCAGCCTCTTTAGAGAGTAAGCTTTGAGGCAAATTTTGTTCTAGATGACACCCCCAAAGAACTCGGACACCCGGGTTGGGTCCTGCGGCCCTGTGTATTCATACGCCGGATGCACTCGGTTCTTGATCGACTGCGTCAGTCTCCGGCAGAAGTTGATGCTGACTGCTCTGGCTGTTAGACCACGTGCCTTCAAGTTGGCGATCTTTGCCAGCAGCTGATTCACCTGCACCTGCTCCTCCGAGGTCGGCTGGTTCGACCACTCAGGTATGACCACCGGCCCGTATCCAATGCGCGGTGGGAGCTCGGGCTGCTGACTGGCGATGGTGAATCACTCATTGTGCCAGCCCTTGTTGGAATTCTTCAACTGGAGGTCGAAGTAGTCTTGGACTTTTTTTGCTCGGGGAAAAAAAACCACAACCACCAATCACTCGTGGTTGTTTTCCCTTGGTTGACACAGGCTTCAACTGATACAAATATCATCACAGATTGAAGTGCGGGGTGATGCCCAGATATGCCTTGCACAGATGGATGAATACAACAATATCAAGAATGGAGTTGGGATTCAGATGTACCAACTCAATCTTGTAGTAGTGCAGAAGACCCAAGAAGAAGTCTCCACACGGGATCCTGAACCTGCGATCAAAGAACGAAGTGAATACCATCGTCTCCATTTTGTCCTCCATCGGGAAATCTTGGCCGGCGGTTGGCTTCCAATCCAACAACGCTTGAGGCCCGAGGAGGCCCTGGTCGACGAGCGCCCGGATGCTCTCCTCGGTCATCAGAGCCTTTGCAACAACCTAGCCTAATTAAACCATGTCTAATCTTAAATAAAGCTATTAGAGCATGAAAAAGAACAATTAGCAGTTGTGAAGACAATTAAAAAGACACTTTTGCCCTCACAAGCTAAACCGCTTTTTAAAATGTAACTCAAATTTCTGCTTAAGAACTTAAAAATCTGTCCAACTAAGAGTTGTAGAACTCAACTTTCCCAACAACTTTTATTTCTGGTGTTTTGTCTGAATCTGAGCAGAACACCTTCAAAAACTCTAAATTTGAATCTGTGAAAATTTAAGAAAAACAGATGAAGTCCCAACTTTGGAACTCTTTATTTCGAAATTTCTAATATAAACTCAAGCTGAACTCTATACCAAAGTTTTAGAGATTCGAGACCTTAACAACTTTGACTGAGGGAGCAAGGTCGAAATCTGCATAGAAAGCTTTCAAAACCCAAGTCAAATCAGCTAGTTCGGTCAACCTAGCCTCAATCAGGAATCTAGGCTATCTGGAATCAGTTCGACCAGGCATCTTGGCGTGAGCTTATCTCTCACAAGTTGAACAGAACATTAGAAAAACACTTTATAAGATTTTGAGAACTAAGTTTATACAACAACTTTTCCAATTGGACTCTGGTCAAATTCGCATAAGAAGCTTTTCAAAATTTGGGCTCAAGTCAGCCAAAGACCCAAAAATTGGCCAAACTGCCGTTTTTGCCTAAGTCTGAAATCCGGCGTTCCTCTAAACTTTGAAGCTTTGTATTTTCAAATCTGATGCAAATTTGAACTCGGTTCAATTATGAAAGTTGAATTTGAATCTGAGAACTACAACATTTATATAGGGAGTTAATGTTGTGCGGTTCAAGAATCGGGAGCTCTAGGCGCTTGAAGACCGGCTCGGCGAAACGATCCCGCGGATCCTCGACCAGAGCGCGCCAGGGCGCGCGTGCGTCGCGCTCTGGTTGCCGGCCGCCCCGTGGCGGAAGCTCACCGGCGCCGTCTCGTCGCCCCATCCTCAGCCGCGACAAGTTGGGTCGACGCGCCGACAGCCCCGTCGACCACACGGACGCCCTGCCTGCTGCCTCGCCTCGCCTCGCCTGAGGGCGCGCCCTGCCGCGGCTCTGCACGCTCGTGCCCCGCAACACCGCCACCTCCGCCAATCGCTGCCCCGGCCGTGACAGCTCCTCCCCGCCTCGCCAGTGACACGTCCGGCAAAGCTGTTATTGCCGCGCACGCTTGTTTCGCCCGCGCCTGCACGCCTCACCTGCTGCGCCTTCGCCTGCCTTACCACTCTCCCTCCTTTGTCCGCCAATGGCACCACCGCCATTAATGGTCGCCCCGACACCCTCTGGTCCCGTCTGCTAGCGCCGCGACTCCACCTCGCTCGCCGCTCCACCCCGACCCTATAAAGGAGGCCCGGCGTCGCGTTCCGCTCCCGCCAGACCTCCCAGATGCCCGCAACCGCCTCAAATCAGTCGCAGGTGAGCCACCGCTCCTCCCCGACCTCTTTCCACCCCAAGCCCGCCAGCGCTTCGCCGGGTGCGCCGCTCGGGGACCCGATTGCGATCGAGAGAATTGAATCAAGGGCTTTAGTGCAAAAACCAGAGACCCCCACTCAAACAAAGTATAGACGCGAGGATTAGATCGCAAGCTCACCTCGGTTTTTGTTTTATAATCAGCAGAAAATGTATTTAACTTTGGAAATTCACCAAAACTCATAGAAAATTTAGAAAACTGTCAAACCAACTTTGCTAGACTCAGTATAAAGTGTAGCTTCTAATAAAAATACTTTTGGCATGTGTCTCTTCTAGGATTAATGTTATATGTTTTATACCTTTTTTAAGCCATTTAAATCATCATAAATTGCAGAAAAATGCTAAAATAGTAAATCCAACTCTCAAGTGTTTGTTTCAGAGAATGGAAGCTTATAAAAATGATGTGGAGCCTAGTTTAGATGTTTAAATCTCTGTTTTAGCTTTATCATGGAAATCTAAGGTTGCTCTTGTCTTTTTGCACAATAATTAAACCAGAGATGATAAAAATGTGAAACAAATTGGTATAAGTCGGTGGTGTAGTGTAGTTTGTAGGAAAAATATGGAATATGATCGAAAGCAGAAAGAAATAGGGTAAATGTATGGAAAAAGATGCCCTCCACTAAAAATTATGAAAAATTCACCAAAAGCACTGTATCACCCCTATAACTCACTGTTAAAATTTCATGAGCAGTTTCATTATGGTTTTTGTTTTAAAAATGTTTAAGTATATGCTACCTTAGTGTAATAAAGTAATTCTAATTCTTATTATGCACCTCCAATGGACCTCAAATTTATGCAGTAGCTTATCCTTGATAAAGTTAAGTTTTTGTTAAATTTGTGGCTTCATAGCTTGCTGTTTGAAGATAGAAATAAAATTTGGAAGATGAACCTAGCTAAATGAATGAAAGAAACCTTGAGTAATGATAAAGGTAATTTTCGGGAGAGGTACAAAAGAACTTTCAGAAATAGGATAACTTTCTGATCTAAAGTTTAATAAAGTTAAGTGCATATATGTACACAATCACTATCAAATCAACCCCAGGTTTTGTACCACAACACACCTTACCTTATGTAGATAAAGAAGGTGTAGAACCTTATTTAGGTGAATGTGGTCGTGATGTAATTTCTACTTCAGTGCTAATTCAGGTTTTGCATCCTATGAGAAAGCTTGGAAATTAAACTTCATGCATTTGCATTTTATATAGAGCTGAACCCACCTGGCGCTAGAAGAAGGAGCCGTAGCTGATCTGCAGCAAGTCGGAGCTGAGCCCGTACCGGAGCAAGCCGAGGACCAGTTCGCTAACTCCCCGTGTGAAGGCAATCCTGGAGCATATCCCAGTTTTCTAAATTTCTACAATGAATTATGTTGATTATGATGGTGCATTTAAGTTACTAGGCATTGTCTGAAACCTTAGATGCATGAACTTAGTACCCTTTTGATCTGAACATTAGCATGATAAGACGTGTAGATGCAATGCTTAATAGGACTCGGTAAAAGTCGAGTGATTGACTGTCACTCGTGAGTTATAGGAGTTGTTTGGTTTCTTTTGTTACAACTATAAGGACGATGGACGGGGCAGCGCTCTGTAAATTATTTTGGTGGTCGGTGGATTGCCCCATCTGTCTACATGAAATTGGACTAAGGTCGAGATGTGATAGTGTTCGTGATCAAGTGTTGAAAGTACTAATCTCATACCTAGTATGGGATGGGGAAGCCTAGTACCTGATTGAACCGGAACGTGAGCGGATCGTTCCACTGTCTCTGGAACGGAGTTCCCTTGCGGCCGCATGTGGTGACAAGCGCGGTCATAGAATGGTAGAGGCCGGGTCTATGGAGCCTTGTACCAAGGGAAGTGGGCCTGACACGAGTCTGGGAATTGATGGGGATGGCTGACAAGTGAAGCGACCCTTCGCGGTGCGTAGATGTCATGGGATTAGGTTCGCCATGCATGGTTAAGAAATTTGAATCGATTCATCTGCCTGTCACAGTTTGGGACTACTTGATCGCTATGCTACACTGAGTAAGAATGAAAGATGATGATGATCTAATATGGTTACCTGAATTAATTGCTTGGAAACTATGCTTGGTTTAGTATAGTTGCTAACTTAGAATGGTAAACAACAATAGAGCTTGCAGCTAAAATGTTGAAAATAAGGACATACACTAGTCACTTTTGACAAAAACAAACCCCAGAGCCAAAAAGCTTGCATGTCCAGGTGTTAGTGGAGTAGTACCACCGGTCGGTTAAGTCTTGTTAAGCGTAGTCGGTCAGCCTTGTTGTGGCACATCTTTTCAAGTGATGTTGATGCCTCTGAGCTCGCTGCAAGTGGCACTTGGCCTCCCCAACTTCCTCCTAGTTGGACGATTGAGTGGGATCCCTCCTCGGACAGCGAGGATCAGGATCATTGATGTCATGATCGGCTTCATCATGACATCCTGCAACGACGTTTAGCTTCCGTTTAGTTATTTTGGTTATTTGAGAACTCTGCAAACTTTGCTTGAATTTCGAACTTAAGGTTGTAATAATTTAATGCACTTGTTTAATTGAGATGGACTGTTGTAATCTCTATAACCACTCGTCTTTGTGCGAGTCTTGCTTTCTCGATCATGAGGTAAGTGGTTTATCGGATGAAATCCGACGGACGACCAAGTTGACTTGTTTAAAGTACATGATCGCGGGTTAAGCGACTTAAGTGTGATTTAGCCAAGTTAATTTGGATGGTTCCGTCACAACCTTCACCCACACCGTAGTTGGATCTGGAAATTTGCTTGCGTCGTTTCTTCGATCTCTATGCCTTGCGATTTGGATCTGATGGACGCTAGGGTTTTGATGCACATACGGCGGCGCTACGACCTGAACGGCGGCGGCACGGTGGCTCCGGTGGTGGCGGCGGCATGTGCGCGAGCAAATTGGGACTTACGGCGACGCGGCCTAGGGTTCGTGGGCATGGCGGCGACATGCTCAATGGACTGTGGCGGTGGCACTGCGAGCGTTATGAATGGAAATGAAACGGCTCTGTGCCCCTTGGGCTTTCCATGGGTGTGGCGACGTAACCCTCAGTGACGGAATCTGCGGGTTTTCTGTTAGCGCGGCGCATGCGCCAGATGGAGTCTGCGAGTTTTCCGTTCTGCTTTTAACGGCGTGCCTCCGCGGCACCATCAGTCCTCATCCTCGGGGGCTGTGCGCCTATTTCAGGTCGACGTGCCTCCGCGGCTCCACCAGTCCTCGTCCTTGGGGGCTGGGTGCTTATTTCAGGTCGGCGTGCCTCCACGGCTCTGCCAGTCCTCGTCCTCGGGGGTTGGGCACCTATTTCAGGTTGGCGTGCCTCCGCGGCTCCGCAAATCCTCGTCCTCGGGGCTGGACGCCTATTTTAGGTTGGCATGCCTCCATGGCTCTGCCAATCTCATCCTCGAGGGTTGGGTGCCTATTTCAGGTCGGCGTGCCTCCATGGCTCTGCCAGTCCTCATCCTCAAGGGCTGGGCGCCTACTTCTGGTCGGCGGGCCTTCGTGGTTTTGCCTATCTTTATGCTCGGGCATTAGGACCTGCTCCTAGGACCAATTTTTTCTTCTTTGACCATTGGACCGATTATCCTAATCGTTTCAATGCTCAGGGACTACTCCTATGGAGTGCGTCTTGCGACGCCCTCCATATCCTTCGCTTCGACTTGCTGGATGCCCAACATCTATCAACTCGGCACTCTACTTCGCTCTGCGCGGATGGCTCTGCGTTCGCTCAAATTTTCTTCTTTTTTGAGCACTGTGCAGCCTCTCCGTCACCATGACGCCATCGCAGCTTCAGCCAACTACATTCCAAGCTTCACTATGATGACCTCAAGTTCCTATTCGCCTACACATCGCTCGGAGGCTTGAGGGATATGGGTGCTCCATGGGTCCCCACCGACCAGGATACTGGCCGAACCTGATAAGTGGGCCCGTCTGACCAGGGCGTGCGGGCCAAGGACATGAAGATACTTGGAGCACAAGACAAGGAGGTCGGACGATTCAAATCAACCCGGATATTGTGGGATACGTATTGTAATCCGACTCATATCACCTTCCATGTAAAGACCGAGTAGATTAGATTCAAACCGACTTGTAACACTAGGTGGTGGGCATCAAATTTCTCAAGCAATACAAACCACCGCTAGTATACATGACGTAGAGTATTACTCTCCGAAGGCTCGAACCTGTCTAAAATCCTCGTGTCCTTTGTGTTCTTACGATCACTTTCGAATTATTGGTTTCGCAATCATCCTCACCTATAAATCAACCGCTTAGGTAACCCTCTGGTGGACTGCCGGACTTATAAATCCGACACTATCCAATGGATCCTGCAGGCTTAGATGACCATCAATATGGTTCTGAAGCAATCAACGCCGCGTGTCACTTGCAAGTCGACGGTCTTCTTTGAGAACCAACTTGCGAGTTTGGCCTTGATCCTCACAACAAAAACACATTGATTGGACTGCATGTTGTCATACAACAATATGAGCTGTTTCTGGCAAAGCTATTCTTCAATCTGCAGGAAAGCCTCTTTTGACGGAACAAACATAAAAGATCCTTTGCTGCGCACACAAGTTAGGCCGCCAAATTACAGTGGCCAAATTATTTGTTATGGACAGGCCACTAATAACTGCATATACTTAAATGAACATGGCTCATTTCCCAGGTTTGGGTTCTTTTGGCTTAATTTTCCTCCAAAATAAAGTATACATCAATCCTCCCTGGTATCATGGCTAGATCATCATAGAAAAACCAGCGAACGACGATCTGCGCCAGCAAAATCTTTTTTTTCCTTTTGAAAAGCTGCCAGCAAATTCTCTAGACCAGAA
Source organism: Setaria viridis (assembly GCF_005286985.2). Taxonomy (NCBI): domain Eukaryota; kingdom Viridiplantae; phylum Streptophyta; class Magnoliopsida; order Poales; family Poaceae; genus Setaria; species Setaria viridis. Next base: position 30,171,827 of record NC_048264.2, on the reverse strand, counting down.
GAAATGAAACACTGAAATTCCTTTTGGGGCTCACCTCAATCAAAAATAGACGTTTCGTTGCGTAAGCTCTATTTTTTCTTACAAAATTACGTTGCCTTCGGCCAACACGCCGTAAGTTCCCGGTATCCACATCCCACTAACGCGCATACGTACACGTCCTCTTTCCTTCCTTCCCTACATGCAATCCAGCGGCGAAGAAATATTGCGATCAAGTTAAATAAAGTAGCGAAATGCGGAAGAAGAGAGAAAAGGGGGAGATTTCGTACCGAAATGGTGCCCCTTTATATAATGCCTATGAGAAGATGCAGCTCAGGGACGAAAGAAGGGAGTACTGTTCTACGTGGATGCTCTTCTGCCTCTAGCAGTGTCACCTCAAGCCGTCCCACTTCTTTCGTCCAAATCGACTCCCACAGCAAGTTAATGGAATCGATTCACGCACTGCTCCTGTTGTTCACTTTGTGGGTGTTTGCTAGTCAGTTGGAGTTGACGGCATCAGATTCGTTTCATCCTTTCGAAGTTTCTGTAGATGGAGACCTGATTTCTCTTTTTGCAAAAGAGACGGAGATATGGTTTTTTCCAACTAGACCTTGTTTGATTATTCCCCTTCCCAAGGGAATTGAGAGGGATTGAAGGGGTTTTGATTTGTTGGGGATTTAATCTCTCTCAATCCCCTCCGATCCTCTCTAATCCCCTTCAAACTGAACAAGATTTAAATGATGGGGTTTTTGCAGATTCGGTTTCTGTTTTTTCTTTTCTGAACCAAGATTCGTTGTGTTTAATTATATGTGCAGTGCAGGTACATTCACTCATCACACTTCACCGGGTTGTAAAAGAGTTTCACAATGATTTATAGTTTCTGGTTGGCAAAATAGTCGATTTCATCCCTTCATCTCTCAACTTTCAGTTAGACCAATCCGGTCCTCTAATTTCTATTTTTGGATTCAATCTCGTCTCTTGTCCTAGGCCTAGCTAGCCATCCATGTACCACGTCACTTTAGATGTATGTTCCGTTGAGTTATTAGTACCAAATGTTCTATATGGCACTCATTTGATTCGGATGCATATCTGTCCTTCATCAAATAGAAAAAGGACCCAACATGAACACCAATTTTGCAAAAATAATTCTCCACCAAACCCTAAATCTGATTGGGGGAAAATTGATTAAGCAAAGGAAGAAGCTATTCGCACCGGAGATTGGAGGATATTATGAGCTTTTAGTATATATGTCTAGGCAAAACCCTATCGCACTTGGGTGTCACACCAAGATAGACAGCTAGTTAGGAGTTACTCCCTCCATCTATGTTTTAAGGTATGGTAGAACTTGACACGGTCTTCCAAATAACACTTTGACCATTCATTTGTCTTATATTATATTTTTTTTATGTTTATAGACTTATAATCATTCCAATCATATAAAGTTTATATTATAAAAATAAAAAATTAATAGTCAAATTATTGGTCAAAGATTGCAAAGTTTGAATCTTGATATGCGTGTGCGTCTTATAAATAAAAACGGAGGGAGTAGGAGTTAGTGAGATACAAAATTTAAAAAAAAAAGAAAGTTGGATGATTAAATTGATCAATCGATGAATTTGACCCACAATTAAAAATTGAGGGACAAAATCGGCTGTTTTGCCTTTCTGATTCTCTTTCCCCACGCCTCACGGGAATCAAGGGAAAATGAGCTGAGTAACCCTGAAAAGGTTATTACATGCTGATGGCATATGTTCCATATGGTGCTATGTCTATGTCTCCCCACTAGACGGCAGGCAGGATAAGGCATACCTTTGATAAGTATATTTGATTGTGCAGAGGAGCTTCGTTCAATTTCGGAGCACTTTCCGGGTCATAACTCACCTTAATTAGCTTTAGGTCACTCCTATAAAAACACTCACATTGGACGTTTTGTTTGTCACGGAATGCTTAGCACCGTATGTCAAAAGATAGATTTTACCTATCCCAGATTTGTCTCACCAGACTTATATTTAACTGTTAGAAATAACCCTCATGGTAAAAAAAAAGTATGTGCAAGAAAAATTCTGTTAGATACCCAAGAGACCAAGAGAGTACTCTCTCCGTTCTGAAATACAAGCCATTTTGATTTGTCTTAAAGTCAAATAGTGCTAAGTTTGACCAAATTTATAGAAAAAGATCAAATATTTAGGATGTCAAATAGGTATAATTTAGATTCATTATAAAATATATTTTCATAATTTACTTAATTGATATGTTAGATGTTGATATACTTCTTTTTATAAACTTGGTCAAAACTTAGACTAGTTTGACTTAGAACATACTTTTATATATATATATATATATATATATATATATATATTTCAGGATAGAGGGACTTTGGAAGTAACCTTTCAAATCCATCCAGCACCTATTGTGCCATCCAGCTCACACAATTCTCGCACTAGTGATCAATTCTTTGTCATCCTATTTTGTGCACACCACTTTAGTTTTTCCTTTTCACTATATGCATGTGAGTCATCTGTTCTTAGTTTCCTCCTTTGTTCCCTATAAATACATTCGCTGAGGGAAGCATACATTTTCCAAGTCAAGGAACACAACTTTGGGTTGGGCCTAAAGTAAGTAACGCTATGTCAAAATGGCATGCATAAAAAAACTAAACAGTATCAATACCTCCCTCCTCTCTTCACCTCATCTTCCTCCTTTGATTTCAATAAAGTTCTTGGGTAGTAGGGGGCTACCCCTAATCGCAAATTTCCACAACACCACATGGGTAACCTTCGTATATATTTTCCTCCTTTCTTCCCTATAAAATACATTCGCCCAAGGGAACAAAACTTTGGTTTGGTCCCAACAAAGTAACCAAATGCCAAAATCCCTCCCCTCCCCCTACTGCAGTACTCCGTACGGGGAATTTATGCTTAGTATGGCCACTATGACTATGTAATCACGATTGGTTAGAAGAGAGACAGGGTTAATATTAGGAAACACTGTCCAAAAGAAAGGCCAAATATCAGTTGAATTTCACGGCTGCTAAACCAATGATAAATAATGAATCCTGCGGACTTTGATGACCAGCAATCTGATTCTCAAATTTCAAGTCGAATGTTTTCCATAATAATAATAGAGCTTTGTTACAATGATTGTTGGTACTTCGAGGTACTTTTTTATTTAACGTTTTGTGACCGTTGATATGAGGAATGTAATTAAAAATAAATTAAATTAGTACTGATCCCACTATTTTTGGTACTTCGTCCCACCTATTTGATACTTCTTGGTAATTTTCTCTAGGTACTTCTTATCTTTCCACCGCATGATTTTTCGGGATGGACGGCTCTCATTTTCCCAATCATCGTAAAACTCCTCTAATAATAAATTTAGAAGTTGGGACTTATCGTCACAACAGGACCATTTTGACTTGACTGCATATAGCTTTACAACAAGTCAACAACATAAGTTATTTCTGGCAGACCCGTTCTTAAATCTGCAGGAATCTCAAGCTTCTTTTTTTAGCGAACCGTCATTGGCTGACCCTTTTTTAAGAGGAAACAGGAAAAATAAAGTCAACATTTCCGAGAATAAATTCCACTGACTAACACACACCATTTTCTTCTCGAGAGGTAAGAGCCAATTTGTTTGGAGTACTCTCTCTGTCCTAAATTGTAGGTCGTTTTGACTTTTCTAGCTACATAGATGTTTATATGCATCTAAATATAATGTATAAACCTAGAAAGTTAAAACGATCTATAATTTGAAACAGAGGGAGTACTTGACTTGCGTGTAGCTTGCTGCAACTCAGCAGAATTTCCCAGGGCTTGGGCTAGCGGGAAAAACAACAGAACTGTTCTTTGGGGCCTGCGACTTCAGGATGCTACCACATCAGTGAAGGCATGGCGCTCTGTGGTAACAGCGATGCCGTGGGACATCTGGAAAAAATAGGAATGCAAAAATATTCAGAGATCACCTTCTCCCAGCCAATCCAGTGGTGCGATGTGCGGTGGATGAGCTCTCACCTCTTCCTCTGGACAAGCCGTGTAAAGAACATAGAAATGCCCTAAGGGCTTATACCAATCATATGTCTAAGCTTTTCATCCCTTGTATGAAAAAAGTTCAGGTTGGCGGAATGCCTACTGTAGGTTCCTTGATTTTTCTTTTGAAACTTAGGGTGTCTGTATGTCACTATTTTCCATCTCATCAGGTAATAAGTATTATAAGTAGTGACTAGTGAGATGTGAGACATTAGATGGCAGAAACTACTAACTGAACCACCTTGCAAGTTCCAATTTGCAACACACCCTTTTCTTCCCGAGAACAAATTCCGCTAACCAGTTGGTTTGGACTAGACCTTGCTGCAACTCAGCTGAAGTTTCCAGTGTGCTTGGACTACCAAACAAGTAAAGACCAGAAGTCAACTGAGGCAGGACATAATAATAATCACAAAAATTGGGCCTGAAAATTCACCCGACAACGTCCATGGGATGGTCGTGGGCACACTTTTTCAACTCTAAATGAACGGTCTTGTTTATAGCCCGGTCTTTTTTAGCCCAGCCCGAAAATGCTCGGGTCTAGCTATTGCGCCATCACCATAGCTTACTCCATCCCAAGCGCAACACACAATAGCAAGTGGGTGAGTAGATCTTCGGAATCCTTCATCCTACATTGAGAGAGTGTGAATAAGGTTTTTGGGAAACTTTTTGTACGACTGCTCAACTTCTCCATTAGTGCACTGCATACCGTTGGGTGTCAGCTCCTGCAACCCACCGTCAACTAGTCATGACTTCATCTGCAAATAGTCAGTACATGTGATGTGTTCTAATCCACTGCTTAATCATGTTAAGTTTGATTAGCCGAGTCCAGCTTGACAACGGGCATAGAGGGGTTTGAACCTGACGTGGGTAATGGTGAGTTGGTGACTATATATTTTGTTTTTGCTATGTGACTCTTGCTGACCACTTGTGACAGGATAAAGGGGGTCAACTGATTTGGCTTGATAGTAGAGGGATTAATGTTTTCTAGGTGGTTTCCACTCAGGCTATATATGTTAAAAGATTGAAAAGTGAACTTTTTTATATTAAGACTCTAGGTCCTCGACAAGCAGTTCTATAAATGGTGCGCAGCAGCGCAAAAAAATCACCGGCCTTGAAGCTACGGTAATGGAGAAAATACCTCAAACCATCCTCTTCCTACTGCTCATCTTTAGTTTTGGTGCAGCTCAAAATAGCACCGCACGTAAGGCGGACGAATTCCATGTAGGGGTGATCCTTGACTTGGGTTCATTGGTGGGTAAAGCATCACAAACTAGTATTTCACTGGCTGTGGAAGACTTCTATTCAGTCCACCAGAACTACAGCACGAAGCTAGCCATCCACATCAGGGATTCGATGGGCAATGAAGTCCAAGCTGCTTCAGCAGGTATGTTGATCTAACCAATCACACAAGTAGATAAATGTTATGTTCTGGTTCAAAAGAAAATGACTCGTATGGATTGATATAATTCTCAAAATGTTTCACATCAGAAATAAACATATCAGTCACTCAGACAAATGGCTTCTGAGTGCTAATGGCAAATCACTACGGGAACAGTAAAGTTGCCGAGTGCCACAGGCACTCGGCGAAGACCCAAAAACACTCGGTAAAGTGTTTGCCGAGTGTAACACTCGGCATTCAGCACACGGCAAATTTTGCGTCGGCAAACAGGTGTTTGCCAAGTGTCAAACATCGCGCACTCGGCCAAAGATTTGCCGAAGGCCAAAAAGACACTCGGCGAAGATAAACACTCGGCGACAACGGCGGTGACGGCGTCCAAGTTAACAGCAAGTTTGCCGAGTGTCAGACGGCAGACACTCGGCAAAAAATTAAAGTTTGCCGAGTGTCGGCCTCAAGGCACTCGGTAAAAAAATTAACGTTTGCCGAGTGTCGGTGGCTCGACACTCGGCAAATCGTAAAACTTTGCCGAGTGTCGGGGTCGTGGCACTCGGCAAACATGGGTCACCGGGAGCATTTTATACCTTCTTTGCCGAGTGTTTAAGCCAATACACTCAGCAAAGAAGCATCAGATAGTGGTGCAACTGCCCCCTTTGCCGAGTGTTAAAGCCAAAACACTCGGCAAAGCCCCTCTTTGTTGGGTGTAACACTCGACAAAGTGGACAGTACCCCCTTTTTACCCATTTTGTCATGTATAACGGGCCCCTCTCAATTCACAATACACATCATCACAGGCATAATTCACAACCACCATTACAAGCATTATTCATAAACATCACAGACATAATCCAAAGTAAGCATGAAACAAGCCATAAATCCAAGTTCAAGTCACAAATGCAAAGTCTAAATCCGTGGAGGCCAAGGAGACCACTGCAACAAATCTTGGTCTTCATTATTCGAAGCCGTCGATTGATTCTGCACATAGGATAGGACATTCTGAGCTAACATCTAAAGTTGTCAAAATTAAAGTATTCAATCTTAAGCACAATGTGTCAAGTGACTCACAGGAGTAGTTGTGGGTGGTTGAGGTGAAGGGAACAGCATTGGTGGCGGTGGCAAAGATTGACCCATGCTCGAAGCAAAATTTTGCATGTACTGGAACATCTGGTCCATCCTCATCCGATTTTCTTCCTCCATCCTCTGCCGCTCGACCTCTATCCTCTGCTGAACCATCTGCTCCATCCTCGCCGCCATCTCCTCTTGTTGCTTCCTTGCTGCTTCCACCTGGGCCTACAATATTTCATTGCAATGTTACAATGCAAAGCTAAAGTATAACAATCAACGAACAATGAATGGAAGAGAAAGAACCTGGAGAGCCTCCATCTGGAACTGTGCAGTGGTTGGTCGTGGCCGTATCGCCGGGCTCGAGTCCGTGCTCCTTGCTCGGATCTAGGAGAGAGTGGGAGTAGAGGCCATGTCGATTACGCCGTCGCCAATCCAATATCGACCATGCTTCTTGCCTCCTCCCACCCTCATCACGATTTCTCCATCAATATCCTCGGAGCTTCGATCGAAGTTTGGCCCGTGAATCTCCCTTGCCATCGCTGTATACTCAGTGACGCGGCTATGTATGCTAGGATGGATGTACGCCTCGGACGGGTCCTCCGGGTCGAAATCGATGTCGGCTGTCGCGTTGCCCTTTTTGGACAGAACCCATGCCTTGAGCTGGGAGCAAGGTCGGCCATCATGTGACGACGACTACGGCAAAAAATACAAAATGATTAGGAATTATGCAGAATTGAACGTTAGAATAAAGAATTGAAGTCGCGTACCCATTTTTCTCTATATTCATCAAGGCTTAGGCTGCCTTGATAGTGTGGTGCACTCAGCATCTGCAAACGCCGCTGCTGGCAAGCAAGGTGGTTCTCCAACCACCCGGGCTCCAACCACACGTCCACCACCATCTCCCAGCACCGGATATGCGCACGGCACCACCACGGAGACACCTACATCATCAAGAATGTGACATATGAAAAAATAAATTGAGCCTAATTAATCTTAAATAAAGTAAGTATCAACGTTCTTTACTTACCCTCATGAATTGGTCCTTGGTCAGGTTCATTGTCCTTGCCTCCTCTTTTCTAACCTTTATCCTTCTGTATTGAGCGTAGAATTCGATGATGGCCTAGATGCGCGCCTCGTAGTGCATGTCCTTCACGAGCTTCTTGGCGGCTAGTTCAGAGACGGACTTCGCCTTGGCCTCGAATCCCTCCTGGCATATATAGAAATCCTGCATATAGACGCGATGTATACAGTTATTATTTCAAGAATGTCGAACGTAGGTGATGTATTGAGAAATGTAGTGCGAGGAATACTTACCCACAGCTCGGCCTTCACCCGCTCTCCTCTGTTCACGATCAGGGATGTCGGGGGTGGCGACGTAGTGGTCCCACGTGTAGGCCGTCTGCTGCTGTCCAGCGTACACCACGACTTGCTAGCTCTTGGAGGCACCATGTTTAGCTTTGGTCTGTTGCACAACCTCGCTTGATCCACTCTAGCCTTAACGTTATCCTTTGTCTTGTCAGGAATGTCCATGATTGTACCAAAAATTGCCTCGGCAATATTCTTTTCGGTGTGCATTACATCAATGTTATGTGCAAGAAGAAGGTCATCAAAATAGGGGAGGTTCCACAAGCACGACTTCTGAGTCCAAGCATGTTGCTCGCCATATCCCACAAAACCACCTTCTTCATTATTGACCTCGAGAGCATCTAACTGAGCACGAACTGCGGCCCCTGTCATCATCGGCGGTGCGGGGTTTGTAACTACGACATCTTTCATAAAGTTGTTGATGTCTCGTCTGAATGGATGGTCAGGAGGGAGAAATTGTCGATGTTTGTCGAACGAAAAATACTTGCCACCCTTCGACAACCAAATGAACTTCAAAGATGCTTTGCATACTGGGCATGAGAACTTCCCGTGAACACACCATCCGCAGAAAATCCCATATGCCGGCAAGTCATGCAGGGAGTACTGGTACCAAACATGCATCTTGAAGTTTGTCTTTGTAGCTCGGTCATATGTCCATACCCCTTCCTCCCAAGCACGGACCAAATCATTAATCAGAGGCTCCATGTACACACTCATATTATTCCCCGGGTGCTCTGGAATTATCAACGATAAGAATATATTATGTTGTTGAAAGAGGACGTTAGGGGGGAGATTCAGGGGGATAACGAAAATGGGCCAACAGGTGTACAGGATGGCCGCCATTCCATAAGGATTGAACCCATCTGTTGCCAACACAACACATACATTACGGGCCTCTAGAGCTTTCGCAGGATAAATCGCATCAAAGCTTTTCCAGGCTTCGGCATCGGATGGGTGTACCAGCTTCTCAGGATTATATCGACGTCCGTTTTTGTGCCATGTCATCTATTTCGCGGATTCTTCAGTCATGTGAAGCCGTTGGATCCTCGGTATCAAAGGAAGATACCGTAGAACCTTCACGGGGATTGCAAGCTGCTTCTTCTGACCATCACCAGAGTCTACCTCCAGAAACCTAGACGATTCGCACTTCACACAATACTTTGCTTCCACATACTCTTTCCTAAATAAGATGCATCCCTTCGGGCAAGCATGTATATGCTCATATGGCATCTTAAGTGCACAAAGGAGTTTCTGTGCCTCATACATGCTCTTTAGCAAGATGTGACCAACCGGGAGCAGGCTTCCAAAAACTGTCAGCATAATATCAAACGCGTCTCGACTCAAGCTAAACTGAGACTTCACAGCCATTAGGCGTGCAATGGCATCCAATTGAGAAACCTTGGTATGGCCGTGAAGGGGTTGCTGTGCCGCAGACAATATTTCGTAATAAGCCTTTGCGGTAGCCTCTGGCTCCTCCTCCCTACGTGCTTCATCGAAGTGTGCTTCATGATAGTCATTTAACATGTCTCCCACCCCGGCATCATCATCATATTCCTCCATGCGTTGTATCAATACCTCGTCTCTCCCACGATCGGATTCACCATGGTAGATCCACCTGGTGTAGTCTGACGTAAATCCGTTCTTCACAAAATGTTTGCCCATGTCTAGCTTGGTTTGCCGACGCATGTTTCCACATTTGCTACACGGACACCAAGTCGATCTAGCTCCTTTGACACTTGCAAACGTCCGTTCCAAGAAAGCATCCGTCTTGTCAATCCATTCATTGGTTAACGAATTCTAACTAGAGCGGCGCGTGTACATCCACTGACGATCCTCCATCCTCTAGCATATAAGCAAGTAATACAAAAAATCACATTGCATCTACACGTTCCTATACTGTCTATTAGGTGAAGATAGGTCCTAATCCCACCCGAGGATGTGTAGGTGGGTTTAGTATCCATGGTCTACTCCGACCCGAGATAGAATTTCGGCAGCACCTCCCCGCTGTTCTCCGAATACACGTCCTTGATGGGAGATTGTGTATCCGGAGAAAAACAGGGAGGTGCTGCCGAAACTCTATCTCGGATCGGAGTATACCATGGATACTAAACCCACCTACACATCCTCGGGCTGTCCAGAAAATGTGGACAATTCAAAACAGATACGGTTGTAGATATGCAACGATCTGCATATTTCCAACCATATCTCTTTCGAACGGGAGACACCTACCTAGGTTACGTGATATACGAACATCTTACGGAAAGAGAGGTATAGGATGCCTCACCTTACTATCCTACAAAGTGACGAGTCATGGACGATAACGTAGCCTCTCCTGCAAGAAAAGAAATATAGAACTGTCAAGTTGTAATTTTGGCAGCACCTCCCCTGCACGAGGAGGTTTCTAAAACCTGCATCAAATCAAACGGCAAGATGGCCAACAACCACATCCACTCCAATTTAACGGCACGATGGCCGACAACCACACACAGCTCAAAAGGAAGCAAATAATCCATACATCATTCATCCTCTTCTAATTTTTAAAAGAAACTCCTATCACCTCCCTAGTCATCCTACCCTTTTATAATTTCTAATTTTTTTTCAAATTTCTAATCTACAAGTTCTTTTTTAATTCATCCTATCATTTTCTAATTTCTAATTTATTTTCTAATTAATTTGAATAGCAAATATTGAAAAATTACAGGCTGAGAGCGGCGAGGGGGCGGGCGGGGCACGCTGGGGGCCGGGGGCGCCGGCCGAGGGAGCACGCGGGGTCGGGGGCCGGGGGCGCGCGGCGCCGGGGGCCGGGGGTGGGCGGGGCACGGCGCCAAGGGTCGGGGGCACACGGCACTAGCGGTCGGGGGCGGGCGGGGCGCGGCGCCGGGGTCCGGGGGCGACGGCCGGGGGCGCGGGGGGCTGGGGGTGGGCGGGAGGCATGTGGGTGGTGTGTGGGTGTGCGTGTGTGCGTGAGTTAGGGCGGGCAGCCGGACCGGGTGCTTAACTTCCAGACTTTGTCGAGTGCTAGATCGCAGGCACTCGGCAAAGGCCCTATTTTAATATTTTTTCGGATTTTCAAACGGTGTCGCCGCCTGGTGGTGGGCCCGCAGAACGTTTGCCGAGTGTTTCGATGTGACACTCGGCAAATAGCGTACTTTGCCGAGTGCCTCGATGCGACACTCGGCAAGTAGCATCCTTTGCCGAGTGTTTCGACAGGACACTCGGCAAAGTACGCTTATATTTCATGTGTAAACTTTCACTAACGTGTTTTAGTAATTTTCTGTCCGTAAACTTTGCAAAAACCTAGTAAAAATCACTAAAAAATGCCTATTTCATTTTTATACTAATATTATTCCTTTATTTCGTGGATTTATAGCTCAAATTGAATTTATATCTATTAAATTTATATAATTGCAATTAATAAATAAAAATTATCAAACGGATCCGAAAAATTTCCAAAATTTGACATGAACCAATCTATGTTGTCTATGGCTTATACAAAAAATTTTGAACTCAATCCCAAATTCAAGTATCAATTCGACTCAAAATCTTACCGGATCCTTCCAACTTCTATGAATCCTCTCCGAAGATGCTTTAATTTCTAAGCATCATATGTCAAAATTTGTGCGAAACCTTCTCAATTTTTTACCACAGCCTCCACATATGAAATCATAGCATCTTGGCAAATCTCGTGATTTTTAGACTTTGTTTGTATTTTTGAGAATTAAAAAATCATTCGGCCACACGTTCGTGGTCGTGTTTTCTTAACAAAATGTTCAAAATTTCTTTTCATTTTCCGGATGAGACCTCAATTCGGACTTATTAACATGAATATGATTTTTTCACTCATATTATTCCATTATTCCAATCACTTGCAATTCAAATTTGACTTAAATCAACAAATTACTCTAAATGAAATTAATTCATTGAATATAGCAAACAGGTCAAGAAATAGACCACCTTCTAACATGCAGTGCCAAATGTCATACGTGGGGAGTACAAAAAGTGTGGAGGGTGGAGGAGGGAAAAATTGTTTTGGTTTTGCCGAGTGTCGCAAAAAACACTCGGCAACCATTCATGTTTGCCGAGTGCCGGAGAAAACCACTCGGCAAACACATGTCTTTGCCGAGTGTTGACCGTAGCACTCGGCAAACTTGTAACTTTGCCGAGTGTCTGCAATGGACACTCGGCAAAGGACTAACGTCCGGCACGCCCCCCTAACGGATGCTGCACGTGCCGGTCACGTGGTTAAGATTTGCCGAGTGTCGGTTACGAGTTTGCCGAGTGTTTTCAGTTTGACACTCGGTAAAGAGGATTTATGCCGAGTGTATAATATTTGCCGAGTGTTTTCAGTTTGACACTCGGCAAACACCTCCTTTGCCGAGTGCCCGAGATAAAGCACTCGGCAAATAGAAAACACTTGGCAACTTTACTGTTTCCCGTAGTGTATATAGATATAGGGGACACGTGTCAAATAGAAGTAACTGAGACAATAGGATATCAGGCATGAGTGTGGGTATCACTGCACACCAAATTAGAGCGCTTAACATGAACAGAAAGCTAAAAAATAAAGTTGTCTTAACATTTGAAAGGGCTGCGATGCTCTTGGAGGGGCTAGATTAGGTTTCGAAGAAGTTAACAACTCATATATAAAAATCTACACAAGTTCTATGTAAATATGCACTATGCTTTTCTCTATGTCTCTATCTCTACCGTTATTATGTTTAGAAACCTAAGTTTTCCTCGGCTTTGTAGCCCAAGTTATAATCTTATAAGCTACACATGATTCGAAGGTAAATACGAAAGGGTAATGACATAATATTTATAAATATAGAATGCAAACTTGTCATGGCATTTTTTTTCTAAGGTATCTAAGGGCATGTTTGGATATACGAGGTGCTAAACTTTAGCAGGGTCACATCAGATGTTCGAACACTAATTAGGAGGACTAAACATGGCTAATTACAAAACTAATTGCACAGATGGAGTCTAATTCGCGAGACGAATCTATTAAGGCTAATTAATCCACACTAGCAAATGGTTACTGTAGCACCACATTATCAAATCATGAACTAATTAGGTTTAATAAATTCGTCTCGCGAATTAGACTCCATATGTGCAATTAGTTTTGTAGACTATATTTAATACTCCTAATTAGTATCAAACATCCGATGTAACAGGTGCTAAACACCCCCTGAGAGTCGTATCGGTACACTAGTCCTCATCGAAGACTTACAAGGTCAAGCTCCTAGTTACAAGCTCCCTAGTTAGATAACTCCTTGGAATAGGTATTAGAGCTCCACCCGCAAATGAGTCTCTCAAACCTGAGGCTTTAGCCTGATTGCTCTTTCCACTCATAAGCACTTCATCAACTCTGGTGTGGGCCACTCTTCTCCTGTACAAGACGTTGTCGGCCACTTCACAAACACGATTGTACGATTGTTGGAGAGTGTCACAAGACTCGATGCCACCAGCAGAGCAACAAGGTGATGCAAGGCGAACACTTACTCTAATCCTAGGCTAATGACCTAGAAAGAAAGATGCATACTTAGACTAATCTAGCACTAGACAATCCTTATGACAATCCCTGTGATTTTCAATTTCCTCAACTTCAATTTGGTGCCAAGAACTCCCAAATATGAGTTTGTGCTCCACATAGCTGGATGAGGGTTGCTTCTCCTCTTAAAACTAGCCGTTGGAGAAAATTTTCCGACACCCCCCCACGGGCACATGATGGCTATCATGTAGAACTCTCCTTTGACCTTGTAGTATCCTTTTGAGCAGTTCGGTTCCATAAATTTCACTGGACCGAAACCTTGTATACTAGTAGAAAACCATTAGCCCGACAACAGTGTTGACATTAATCACTAAAATGATTTATAACCCTAAATAGGCCCGTTGAGCTTACATTTCTTTACAATCTTGAAAGTATGGGAAAACAAAGAAGTTGAGAATTACAAATTGTTTTGCTAATATTATTTGACCAAACTTTCCTTCCTCATTCAATTCTGAAGCTATTGAATTGCTGGAGAACCACAAAGTGCAAGCCATTATTGGCCCCCAAAAATCATCAGAAGCTGCGTTCATATCTAAACTTGGGAGTATAAAACAAGTGCCTATTGTATCCTTCACAGCAACAAGCCCTGATCTCACTTATGACAGTATGCCATATTTCGTGCGTGCAACATTGAACGACTCAGTTCAAGTGAATAATATTGTCTCTCTTATTAAAGCCTATGGATGGAGAGAAGTGGTCCTGATATATGATGACACTGAATATGGGAGAGGCATTCTAGCACACCTTGTTGATGCCCTTCAACAGATTGATGCTCATGTTCCGTACCGCAGTGCTATCCCTTTGTCTGCAACAAGTGAAAACATGATGCAAGAACTCTACAAGTTAATGGCCATGCAAACAAGGGTATTCATTGTTCATATGTCATCGACCAGGGCCTCTCTTATCTTTACAAAGGCTAAGGAGGCAGGGATGATGAACGAAGGATTTGTGTGGATCATTACAGATGGAGTAGCAAACGTCATTGAATCACTCAGTCCATCTGTCATTGAGGCAATGAATGGTGTAATAGGAATAAGATTCCATGTTCCCAAATCACAAGAACTTGATACTAGCTTCTTAATAAGATGGAACAGAATTAACAGGCAATTTAACCCTAACGAATTATCACTTGATAAACCAAACATCTTTGGGCTATGGGCCTATGATACAGTTTGGGCATTAGCACAGGCCGCAGAAAAGGTTGGGGTATCCGAGAATAAAAATAAGAGGCTGCAGACCAGTAAAAACAGTACAAGCTTGGACTTGTTGGCTGCTTCCACAAATGGCCCAGAGCTCCTAAAAGAGATTTTACAGAACAAATTTAGAGGCTTAAGTGGAAACTTCGACCTTACTGACAGACAGCTGCCAGTTTCTCCATTACAAATAATAAATGTTGTTGGCAGAAGTTGGAAACATGTTGGGTTTTGGACTTTGGAAAATGGACTTTCTCGGAAGTTAAATCAAAATAGCTTAAAAACAACAGGGTCAGCCTCAATGCTTGATCTAAATCCAGTAATTTGGCCAGGAGAATCAACAGAAATACCAAGGGGCTGGGAAATTCCAACAAGTGGTGATAAGCTTAGGGTTGGTGTGCCCCCGAGTGCATATCCAGAGTTTGTAAGGACATCAAAGGATCCTGTTACAAATGCGACAAGAGCATGTGGACTTTCAATAGACATATTTGAGGAGGTAGTAAAGAGGCTACCTTTTGCACTTAATTACGAGTACCAAGCATTTGATACAATTGATGCAACAAGTTCAACGAGTTACAATGATTTTGTTCACCAAGTTTATCTTCAGGTAAGAATTAATTTACAAAGAGTATTGTCCAGTTTCTCAATATGCCTAGTGGTCAAACAGCATACAACTGTTTCTTGTTTTTTCAAAGTATTACCCAGTGCAAATATTTTTTGCCTTCAAAACAATCATGCCTTGCTGCTGGGTTTATTACTAGTACAGAACTTGCTTGTACAGTTGGTTAAAAAAACATTCGGTTGTCTAACTATCATGTCAAATTTAGAATAAAATCGATCTGATATACAAACTGACTGTACAAATGGATTATCACAGTAGGTTATATCCACCAACCAATTGTGACAATTGCTTTTTTATAAACTCAGTCAAGAGAAGATCTACTTAGAACAAAACCAAAATGTCTTACATTTGGAATGCAGGGGGTAGTTGGCAACCTTTTTTCATTTCAAGTAATCTTGATACCCTAATCTAGTAACTATTTTTTCATTCATAACTTGTAAAGATGCACTTATTTTGCCGTGGTTCACTCATGGGAGCACCTAACACTCCTAAATTATATGGAATAGTATAAAGATAATAATATAATATGGAATAATAATATATGCAACACATCACTAAAAAGAATGATTAACGTGTTGTATATGAAATGTATTCACATGGAACAAATTTCAGTTCCAAGTTGGATGTAGTAAGAATGGTAAACAATTGATGATATATATACAAATGATTAGCTCTAGTGGTAATATTTAAATGACTAAGTTATACTATATGTTGTTTTTAAGTTGGTTCATGTCCAAAAGCATGAAAAGTGAGCGCCTGTTTGCATTTTATAGTGGGTAGTAAAATTTTTAAAAGATATTCATATGAATGAAGAAATTTTGTATATGAAAATTATATTATAGTCGTCAACCTGCAACTTTCTAGTTGACAATGTTTTCATTTGAAGACATGGGCGAGATGATTGCAGGTCCGAGTACCCCTTGTAGCACTTGTGTATATTTCAATCTTGTGCTGAAAGAAAAACATTTTGTACAGATGCTTCATGACTAGAACTGACTGTGAGAATTAATTTTTAAGTAAGCTCTCAAACCAGCTGCAGTAATGCTGATTTTCACAGACGCAAGGTTACACTCAAGTGGTACAAGTAGTTTCTACAGTAGTGTATTAACCGGACCTAAATCAGATAGCTTGTTTACTTCTTTCTAAAAGTAAAACAAATATTGAGAGGATTTTGCCATATTACTGTCCTTTTTTTCTTGACTAGGACAAATAAGAGAACATTTTGAGTTATTTCTCCTTCCTAAGCGGCCAAAAAATGATATATATAGGTGCGGTGTCCACCAACAAATAACCAGCTCTTATCCATGTCCAGCAGTAAAAATGACTTGTCTTGGTGTTCACTAGCTAAAGCCATGAAATCATGATGTCCTGCAGCAAATTTTGCCATCAAATATCTTTTGATAAGTTCCTTTATTCAATATAAATGAGCATGCATTGCTGAATCAGTCATAGTTTATATCACATAATAAATAGATTCTTTTCTCTTTCACAATCATTCAATCAAGACTAACTAATGCTATTGCAGAGATACGACATAGCAATTGGAGACATAACAATCATATACAGCAGAACACCGGATGTCGACTTCACGATTCCATACACAGAATCAGGCGTGGGGATGATTGTCCCAGTGAAGGAAAAAGTGAACAAGAATATGTGGATCTTCTCAAGACCACTAAGCAAAGGAATGTGGTTTGGAAGCATCGTGTTTATTATGTACACAGCAATTGTTGTCTGGCTGTTAGAGCATCTTAATGGCAACACACATCTACATGGTCCCTTTTCACTTAAACAACTGGAGATTCTGATGTCTTTCTCCATATTTGAAGAGAGTTGAGTAAAACACTGAAACAGTATAATTCTTTTTGTTGATCAATTTATGCAAAATTTTTAATATTCATGGCAGCCAGTGTCAACTAATAAGCTTAACATACAGTTATCCTAGATAATGCAACACTGAACCTGCTTAAAAAGGTAGAGACACTGAAGCTCCATTGTATTAGAAAGCAGAAATGCACTCTGACTCATCTTGATTTCCTCAGAGAAAAGGTAGTTTAACTTTTTTTAATGCAAAACTAGTCTCAGGCATGCCAAATTAGAAATTATAAAAAATGAAAAATAATAATGAAGGAAGTAACCTTAATGAACTAAGATTACATGTGTAGTCTAAACAAATAGATACTGCAAATGTTTTGTTGGAACTCCAGTACTATTACTAGCACGCTTGCTGTACCTCAGCTTTGCAAATTGACTTGGTGTATTATAAAAATAACCTTTCTATATTGTTACTTCTGCAGAGGAAAAGCTGAAATGCATTCTGTCTCGATTAGTGCTACTTGTATGGATGTTTGTTTTTCTGGTACTCGCATCAAGTTATACAGCAAGCCTTGCATCAATGCTTACTGTACAGCAGCTTTCACCAACATTTACTGACATTCGTGAACTCCAGAAGCAAGGAGGATATGTAGGATTCCATCGTGGTTCCTATATAGAAGGTCTACTGGTGGATATTGGTTTCGACAGGTCAAAAATGAGACCATATGCTCCTGATGAGCTTCACATTGCTCTTTCTAAAGGAGGTCAAAATGGCGGTGTCGCTGCACTTGTTCTGGATGTTCCATACATCAAATTATTTCTCGCCAAGTACTGCAAAGGTTACACAATGGTTGGACCTATTTACAAGAGTGCAGGGTTTGCATTTGTAAGTTCAACTACACTGACAAGCCAAATATTTCGAGATCTCTCTTTTTTTTCTGTTTAATTAAAAATGACTACTAAGCTACCATGGAAAATGTACCTTTGAAACATTATATTCATGTGCTACATTGAATACCACATTCTAATGTATTATCATTTCATCTGAAAAGGTTAGATAAAACAAAGCACGGCACACATTCTTAGAAAAAAACCTGGGGGGAGTCTCCTCCGTGGTCGAGTTTTTTTTTTTGGTTAGATAAATCTGGGTGTGGAAATTTATTTTCTATGGCTTGTATTGAATCAGATACAATGTGGTATTCATTTTGAATGTTAGTCACCCTAATATAAACATTCTCTTTACTGATTAGGCACTTCCCAAGCGATCTCCACTACTTGCGGAGATATCAAAAGCGATCATCAATATAACAGGAGGAGATACTATCATTCAAATAGAAAAGAAATGGATTGATCAAAACAGTTGTCTAAATGAGGATAAAATAGATGGTTCAGGCAGTGCTATAACTTTTGACAGTTTTGGGGGATTATTCCTCCTAACTGGATTTGTGACAACCTGTTCCATTCCTGTAGCATTTCTGATGAATCACTACAAAAAAGATCAACAAAAGGTACTGACCAAACTAGAAGACCCAAATAAACAGAGATATGGGCAACAAGGAGAAAATGGGCTTATTCAAGATGGCGATCAAGGTAATGAAGAAAATGGAGGCTGCAATAATATAGATAATCAAGAAACAATATGGTTGCCTGGCCCCAACACAAATGGTGATCTGCCAAGAGACTGCACACTGAATAACAGGGTGACAGCAAAAGCAAATTTCGGTTCACAAGTCGTTCACATGGGGGGTGAACCTAATATGTCAAAAGGTTGCTCAAGTTTAGCTTCTGAACTAAATGAGACAGGCGGAGTGGATGTTACATTGAAGGTTCCGGGGGACTGCCTGGCTGATGTTGGTTCAAATAACTAAATTTTCAAATAATTTTATTTCATACATATGGGTTACTAGACGAGGCTACTCAACCTCCATACAGTTTTTCCCTTGAGTGCTTGCTACTTTTCACATGAATAAGTGATCATTGTAAAGCCCCCTCCCTTTGACATCAGCAAAGAATTATAGCAATGAGTGCACTCAGCACATGGAACTTCCAGTTACCAACTTTTTCCATTTTTCCCTCTTTGTATCTGAAATCCTCTCCCCGCTTTCGTATTGGCATTCTAAAGAACACCATGGCTATGTAACCAATATGGCACAAGCTGCAGCACTGCATCTTGGCTGCATAATTGAGACACCACTAGACATGACACCGTGCCAACAGCAGACCACGGTGTCGTAATCTACTGGAACATAAACATCTAGGGAGTGTTTGATTTGAGGGACTATCTCCGTACCTCATCTGAGATGATGAGATGATCCATAATAAGCTTACCCCATAAATTTTAGTAGGGGTGAGTCCATCCCTCATGTTTATACTAATTTGTAAAGGATGAGGCAATGATGAATCAACACATTCCTACTCCTCAAACTTGAAAAAAAAAAATGAGGGATAAGAAGACTATGGATCACCTCGTTACGCAAGCCAAATACGTCGAGAAATGCAAGTTGAGAAGACACATTGGCGCTAGAAATTATACTTGAATGTAGGAAAGTAGAAACAAACAACACCGTCAGAAACAATCAGGAGTGCTGCGCAGATGGTAGCGGATAGAATCGAGGGAACCTGAGGGGCGGCAGGGCGACAGTGCAGAGATGAGCCAGCAGCTTGGTGGCCATGGCCACGCGCTGGTTCGGCCCTCTCGTCGCGAGGCTGGGGGTACCTGAGAGAGCCTCAGCGCCGCACGTCGCGAGGATGCAGAGTCGAGGATTGTGTCGCGGCGGCCGGCGGCGGCGGCGGGACCGCGAAGCCAACACGACACGCCTACGAACTCTCTGACGAGCCAACCCTTTTCCAGGCTTCCACGCACGACGGTCCGGGGAAGTTGCTTGCAAAAGGTTATTATCGTGGGCTAGGCCGCATTAGCGAGAAGAGGAGGTGGGGCGAAAAAGAGGTGCCCTGTGGATAATGGGCTGGGTTAGGCTGAGCGCAAGCATTCTCCTCCGGCCGGCCGAATTTTTTTTTTAATTTTAATATTTTGCAAAAATATATGAGAAAAAAACATTGCAAAACTATACCTATACCGCCGTTTCAACGGCGGAAGGTGTATAGGTAGCTACCGCTAACTAATTCATATAAATTTGGATGGAGATAAACTTTATATGAAAATTGTAGACCTCGACAAGATCTACAACCTTGCAGTTCAAATTTTTTTCATTTGATGTCATCTTAGAGCAACTCCAAGAGTATCCTAAAAAATTCTTCCCCAAAACTATGTATTAGGGGTTCTCCCAAAAAAATTTCCCCCAAAAACATATCAGTCCACAGCAGATCGCTAATAAATAGTCCCCAATATTTCAAACACAGGCCACGTCATCGTATAGGGCCCATCGGAAGGGACGGGCGGGCGTGCGGAAATCAGGATTGGGGGAGGAACGCCAACGCTAAAATATACGTGGTGGCAGGCTGTTTTTTAGCGTCGCTAAAAAATTGGGGAAGGTTTAGGTGGATTATTGGAGTTCATTTTTTCTCTCTTTTTTCCTAAAAAAGGTATTGAGGGTAAGATTAGCAGTCTCTTGGAGTTGCTCTTAGTACTCAAATAATACATACAAATTTCAGATCTAAATTTAGATCTGAAACTTGTGTCGATTATTTGAGCACAAAGATGGCATCAAATGAAAATAGTTTGAACTCCAAAGTTGTAAATCTCATCGAGAGCTACAATTTTTATATAAAACTTATCTCTATCCAAGTTCATATGAATTAGTTATAATTTTTTGAATATGTGCTGCCTAGTTTCAGATCTAAAAATTTTAGATTTGAAACTTATGTCGATTATTTGAGCACCAAGATGACACCAAATAAAAAAGAAAAGTTGTAGATCAAGATCTACAATTTTCATATAAAGTTTATCTTCATCCGATTTCATATGAATTGGTTATGATTTTTTGAAAGTGTACTACCCAGAGAAACTTTTGCTTTCATATACTCATATTTCTATTTAATAATGCACAAAATGTCACCAACACTGACTTGAAGTTATTATGGCTCTTCTCTTCATGGGATCTGTTTTTCAGGGGAGAGGGTAGACAGTGTTTTATCTAGAATGGTTCTGATTGTATGGGTGTTCGTTCTGCTTGTACTCACATCAAGTTACACTGCCAGCTTGTCGTCAATGCTCACTGTGCAACAACTTCTACCAACTGCAACTGATGTTCATGACCTTGTTAAGAGAGGAGAACATGTAGGCATTTATAGTGGCTCATTTGTAAGGGATCTACTGGTAGAGATTGGTTTTGATAGAAGAAAAATCAGATCATATAATTCCGTTGATGGTTTTGCTGATGCACTATCCAAAGGAAGCAAGAGTGGTGGTATTGCTGCTGTGATAGATGAAGTTCCAAACATCAAGCTGTTCCTTGCAAAGCACAGCAGAGGATACACTATGGTTGGACCCATCTACAAGAGGTTTAGGCTTTGTAAGTATGCTGTTTGGCTCTGTAAGCATATTTTGAACTCAGTATTTTTTCCCAAGCTCCGAGGTAAAAAATATTAATCAGTCCCTTATGATGGAGTTATACCTTTTTTGTACAGGCATTTCCTAAGAGATCCCCTCTAGTCTATGACATATCCAGGGCAATCCTCAGCATAACAGAAGGGGATGATATTATTCGTATAGAGAAGAAATGGACTGGGGACAAAAATGCCTGTCAAAATGATGGTACAGTGATCAGTTCAAGCAGTCTCAACTTCAGCAGCTTCTCAGGACTGTTTCCTAGTTTTTGGGGTTGCTGCAACTTCTGCCCTTTTAATAGCCTTTCTGACACATCTCTACAAGAATCAACAGAGAATAAGGAATGGCATGAGCAACAACCAGATTCAACGACATGCAGAAGAGCATATAGACAGAGGAGATCAAGACACCGCAGAAGAACCCGATCTGAATATGCAGTCGAGGATCACCAATGATTCAGATGACAGCTCCTATCCACAGGAAGATGAAATTTCAATGGAGCTTATAATATCTGGTTCAGAAACCCAAACAAGTCCTGATATTGAGTCCAGATCACCAATCAATTCTTAATAGCCCTTTGCACTGACAGGAAAACACAACAGGTGAGGTAAGGAATTAGTTGAATATGCTGGAATAATAGAAGGATCTAAACGCAGAAATTACATTGTCTTGAAACTTTTCAAGAAATACAGGAGTTTTAATTTACCATTTCATCTTTTGGAAGTGATCCAGTATCTGGCTGAAAAAAAAAGAGGTCACTTTGTAGTTGTTTTGTGGTCAACTCAACAATATTTTCTTATCGTTTTATCTACCTTACACAAAGATACTCGTTATTGTTCACGTACTTCCCAAGATAGCATCCAGACATACAGTCAACACGGACACAAAGCAGCCAAGCATTACTGCAGATACTGGTTAGGATTAGGACTAGGACGTTAAACATCGAGTGTGAATTCGAGGCATTTTTTAGTTCTTTTTGGATACCAGACGTAAAACAAACTTACGTGGCAGAAGTAAGAAGTTAAACTCGTCCGGAAAAAACTAGTGTGATGGACACAATTTTCTTGGTCACAATGTTTCCAGCAAAGAACGGCCAAATATAAAATGAGAATCAGGGACCTCACAGATTGGCGTTTCACTCAACTGCTAGTTGATGGGCATTTGGAACTGGGAATTGGGATCACTAGCTGAATCTACCACGACAATGACTGAATGACAGATGCACTAGACAAATAGTAATATACTCCACGGGTATCCAGCAGCGGCACGGCGGCACCCAATCCAAATGTAGGCGAGCAAAACTAGAGCACGCTAGATGTGGAGGGCACTCACACTGATGAGCGGAAATTGATGCAACAAATGATATCGAACCCGAATGCAGCGGCAATGGAGGAGAGACAGGGAAGCGAAGCGACGGAGACATTAACGGCGGCGAGGTCGCAGATGCATTTGCTCGGTGCTCACTGTGAACTATGGAGACGGACGCCACGCTAGGGAGTCCTTTGCGGTGTGACGCAGTAGCGCCCCGCCACGCCCATTGCTGGTCAAGGGGAAGCCCACCGGCGGCAGCGGGATCTTAGTCCTCGGCTGCGCCACACCCACCCCACCCCCCTCAGCCTTCCCGGTGGCGCACGAGTCGGCGTCGCCGCTGGAGCGGCCTTCCGTTTTCCCTTACCTCGGGGCGGAGTTCGAGGAGGCAGGAAGCGGAGCGGAGGTGAAGCGGGGCCCGCGTGCGCCGGCTCTCGGCGTGGTGTGGGCTTCTGGGCTGGCAGTAAGGCCTACCTTAAAGCTTTTGGCCCACAGGTCACAGGAAACGGTTTAGCAATAGCCTGCCACCTTCCCATTTTGAAGCTGAGTGAATTCCACCGGAGGTCCGTTAACCATTCCCGACGTCTCATCTAGATCTAGATCTAATAAAGAGTGGTTGTGGAGATCCACGGGCGTCCACGGAGGCACTTTTGCCTACGTGGCGATGCCAGCATGGCAACAAATTGAAAAAAAGACCCCTCTATCTTTCTTTTCTCACTCTCACATCTATCTTCTCACCCGTCCCTCTCGCACATGTTGTGACCTGTGGCAGGAAGTTGTGCTCCACGAAGAAGACGGCAAGCGGATGAGCCAGCCGGAGACGAGGCGGCCGCAGATGAGCACGAACACGAGGAGCTCCCACTTTCAGAGGTGGAGACCCGAGAGCTTCTTCCTGGACAGGCTGGGGATGGTGACGCTGACGGACGTAGGCGCGCCGTGCGGGCGGCGGCCTCTGCATCTCATCCGACGCTGGGCGAGGTCGAGCGACCTTGACGCGGACGCCGCGAGCATGCTCACCGCGCCGCCGGTCCACGGCGGGCTCACCGCGCTGCTGGTGCTGCGTGTCCCAGGGGCTCGGCGACCCCTCCGCGGAGCTCGCCGAGCAGCTCCGCCGCAGCGGGAGCGACAGCGTCGGCTGGAGCTCCACCGCGGCCCTTGGGGCAAGTGCGCCGCTGACGCCGCCCCCGCCGCCGGCCGCAAGCGTGGCCGCGCCGTCGAGGTCTGAGAGCTCACCGCCGACGCCGACGTCGCCCCCGCCGTCGACGTCAGAGCTCGCAGCCCAGCCACTGCGGCTCCCCAGCACGTCCCGCCTGCCACCGGGAGCGGCCGCGCGCCGAGGCCTGGGGGCTACACTCGTCGCCGTTGCGCAGCTCCCTGTCGGCGGCATCCGGCCTCACGCCGCCCCGGCCCTCGGGGAGGCGGAGGGCGCGGAGCAGCAGTGCGGCCCGCGCTCTGGCCGGTCGCGGCGGACTCCGGAGCCGACGCTGCCGCCGCCTTCCATCTCCCTTGCGCAGTCGCGCTCCTCTTCGGCGTGTCCGTGGCCGCATCCTCATCCGGCGGCAGCCGTGGCCCTGGTGGCCTTTCTCGTGCTCACCGCAGCCGTGGAGCTCCGGATGTGCGCCTACTGGCCTGGCGCGATGTCACGCGGCTGTGACGAGTTGACCGGTGTAGGTCTCATTACCCACGAGGTCGCCGGCGGCGAGCTCTTCAGCGCAAGAGGGACGGGAGCGAGGACGAGAGAGTGTAAGAAATGGAAGATGGATTGGGTTTTTTTTTCAACTTGTTGCCACACTGGCGTCGCCACGTAGGCAAAAGAGATATCTCCGTGGACGTGCATGAACCTCTACGATCGCTCTTTATTAGAACGTGGACTTAGATAAGCACTTTAAAACTTCATAGACCTAGATAAAACGCTCCCCGCTCTCTCTTTTGAAACGAAAAACGAACGCGTCTTGTTTTGGATCCAGATGCCTATGTGCTATGGCAAAGATTTTTCTGTATTTAATTGACCATTAGCACATCCGTATTTAGTTGACCATTAGCTCACCCGTATTTAATTGACCACTTCCATTACCTTGGAAAGAAACCTACAGGAAAGAGCACGACCACTCAGGAATTCCCTGAGGTACTCCTATGTTCAGCAGGTGACGGTGAAGAATACCAAAGAGGTGTCTACTAAGAATAACAAAGCCCAACCCATGAACGTTTATGTTGCAAAAGATGGCTACAGTGTCAGGTCACTTTTTGTTCTACGCAAGAGATCAGAATCGTCCATCGCAAAAAAAAAAAAAAAGGTGAAACAACAGTTCACAAACATAAACTTCTCTTTTTTGAAACGACAAACATAAACTTCTGTTCAGATAAGGATATGGGTATAAATATGTTTCTTTTATATTGAGGAGAAGTCATTTGACTTTCTCACTACTTCTTGCTGCGAAATTGTACCTTGCATCAGCAAGAAATAAGAATTCAAACTGGGATTGTGAGATCAGACGGCAGGGTGACTTCTTCTGAAGTCGAAGGTCAAATATTGTGTCGACAGAAACAGAAACGATGAAACAAATATCAAGTGCCTCTTGAAGGGGGAAAACTACATCACTGAGCGGATCATTACTGCATACAGTTAAGCATTTAACGAAATCAGCCACACTCAGCTGTCACACTTGCCAACAGAGAAGACGCGTGAAGCACAAGTGATTGACTTTATAGGAACCATTTGGGCTCTGAAAAATAGTGCCTTGTATCAACTTGCTGTACTTATAGCAATTTGCTAAAACCTCACGGTTTGAGGTGATGCAATTGCTTTTGTATGGGTGTGATGGCTCCTTACAAAGATACGCAAATCTCTTGTGTGTTCGAGAAAACAAAATAGTGTCTTGCCTTTAGCAAAATGGAGCAAATGAATCTCAATAAACAATAGTTGGTTGCTTGGATAGTTGGTACTTGGTAGTCAGTTAAAGTCTAGAAAGATCAGATTAATCAAGACATTGTTAAAAAAACGACAACTTTGCAACAGAAAAAAAAAAGGCAAAAAGGTTACCAAATTGATGAAAATAATGGACTCTTGAATATCAGAAACTCTATTACCTTTCTGTTAAAAAGGTAAACTGAAAAATAGATGGATGTTTTATTGATGTCTTTGCAACGACAGAGTAGTTCATGGCAATTTTTGACAGTCAAAAAGGTCTTGACGAGACAGAGATAGCCAAAAGGAACATTTGAACCTAAACTGGCAGGAGCTGCCGTTTATTAATTAATATGGGGGAAGTTTGGTAATGAGAAAAGTGTATTTGCACGATGGTATGTAGAACTGTAAAAGTTATAAGCGAGCTTAAACCAGTGATGGAAGAACTTACGAAATACCTAGTATACTCGTGCAAGATCCCAAAATGCAAATGATTTTGGTATAATCTGTTAATTTACAAAGATACAAACTTGTGCCAACGATGATGCTATTCTAGAAATTTATGGTACCACGATAGAATAAGTAAAATTCAGCTATAACAACTCATCAAAAATTTTCAGAGCTAATTTTGCAAAGGTACCACAGTGCTGAAGGAGTCCAAACTAGATCAAACTAAGAAGGCTAACAAGACAGGAAGTGCTTCAAATATCAATACATTGTCAGACTGGGGAATTGCAAAGGCCATCAGATGGAGTTTGGGGGAAAAAAACTAGTATGCCCATTTGATCATGAGAGAATAATACGGGTTTGGGTAATTATAACCAAGTCCAAAGCTCTGAAGATGACCTCACACCGGCATCAAATTGCAACGAACAATTTCATGCCCCATTCCTCAAATGTCAACACACGCATTCACTTATGACAAGTTCCATTGTCAAAATAGTTCAGTTTTTTAACTAGGAGAATCCTGGTTAAATACACAATTATTTGATCTTAAATAAACAGAAATGGTATGAATGGACATCAGTTCATTTTGGAAAATAAGCCATTGCATGCACGAATATGAATAAAAACCACAGCTATCACTCTCACGTATCTATTGAACGATTTCGTGAAAGAGACTACTAATATGTATAAAAGTACATTACGGTAGCACCTTGCAGAAGTAGACTACAATGTTAAAGAACTTATTGCAATATAGTATCTTGGAAATACATACCCAATACCAGTGTTTAAGTTGCTTAGCTGCGCAACACCATTTTGACTTTTGGGCAGTGAGAACGATTCATCTGCGCTAAAATATGAAGGATTGCGTAGATTAAAATTCGGTCATCTCAAACTAATGTTTCCTAGAAGTCTTCGTGAAAGCAGCCTTATAAGAGTTCATGATCGTAGCCTACCAGGGCAACACACTTCACAAACTCAGACTTTGCAACTCTGGTAATGGAGAGAGCAACTCAAACCATCCTATTCCTAATACTCTTCGCCCACCACTGTGCAGCTCAAAATGCCACAAAAAATGGTGAATTCCCTATTGGAGTGATATTGGACTTAGATACGCTGGTGGCAAAAATAGCACGGACCAGCATTCAGATGGCTCTGGAAGATTTTTATGCAGCTCACAAAAACTACAACACAAAGCTAGTGCTTCACATCAGGGATTCCTATAGCAATAACGTCCAAGCTGCATCAGCAGGTAATTAGTACTCCCTCTGTTCCAAATTATAAGTCATTCCAATTTCTTAAAGAGTCAAACAATTTTTGGGTGCTTATTTTCCGATTGCCGTGTAGTTCATCCTAGGATGATCCCGATATCTATTTTTTATGTGTATGGAGTGTGTTCTGTGTTGAGTTTATGTATGTGCTTTTGGTGTTTTGTTTGTACCATTTCTTCTTTCTAATTAATATAATGATGGGCAGCTCTCCTATGGGTTCAAGGAAATTTTTTTTGACAAACTATAATCAGGTTAGACACCTGGAGCCTTTATAGTAACTGGACCCAAAACTCAGTACCTACAACGTTATAGATTACTCAAGTTCGAGGGATTCATGAGTATCTATAGCTCTAGACTGCCTGTGAAATTTTGTTTTGAACAAAAGGGGCACGAGAGTGTGGCTATTTCATTGATAAAGATAGGATTACGTCCGACTAACCGGAAAGAAAAACGAAAGGAAAAAAAGCGGGAAAAAAACAGAGGCGTTATACTCGCGCAAGAAGGCCCGCTAGACTTTTCGCTCCCGCTGCGATCCAAAGGTTGGCCGAGGATTTGATTTTGGCCATCAGCGATGGCGCCGATGAACCTTGGTGACGGAATAT
Organism: Setaria viridis; assembly: GCF_005286985.2. Classification (NCBI taxonomy): domain Eukaryota; kingdom Viridiplantae; phylum Streptophyta; class Magnoliopsida; order Poales; family Poaceae; genus Setaria; species Setaria viridis. The sequence goes on along the minus strand of NC_048264.2, from coordinate 30,143,782 downwards.
TCTGAAGTTTCTCTCGTTCACTGCCTGTGAAATTCAATCATGTGATATCTTTATAAAACACATGGGTGCAGAAGATAACATAAAAACCTATCCAACTTGGTGCATAGCTACCAGGTGTACGACTTGAGTAACTTTTGTCCCTTATCCAGCTTGGCTCGGTAGGAGCATAGATGCGTGGTATAGCTGCATCCATAATTCCACGCAGTCCTGTTAATCACAAATTTGCAAAGCACATGCTGATGCTCTAAAAGCACAAATATAGGTCAGTAAGCCACGCTACTAGAGAAATGGCCTTATGTACCGGTTGGGTACCGATTTCGCAACCGGTATTGCTAGTCCCGGAGGAAGCCTTTAGTACCAGTTGAAATAACTGGTACTAAAGGGGTATTAAAAAATAAAAAAAGAAATCCCACCTTGCCGCCCACCCCCTCCCGCCCGCCTCCGCCCAGCCCCGCCACCTCCCGCCGGGCCCACCGCCCTCGCCGTCGCCCTCCGCCTACCCCCCTCCCACCGGGCCCGCCACCCGCCCACCGCCCCCACCACCACCCTCCCTCCGCCCACCTCCGTCCGGCCCCACCCACTAGCCTCGCCGCCCTCCCACCGCATGCTCACTCACGGGGTCGAGACAACTGGAGGGGAAGAGACGCAGAGAGAGAAGCGTGGGAGACGCAGAGAGAGGGAAGACGCAGAGAGAGGAGAAGTGTGGGAGACGCAGAGGAGAAGTGTGGGAGACGCGAGGATAAGGTACCGTGTGATCCCTAAAGGTCATCCTTCAGTACCGGATGAACCCCCACCCGGTACTAGAGGGGTCACAAGGAGCATCTCGGGAACTATCCGTTAGGTCCGGTACTAATGCTCATTAGTACCGTGCCTAATTATAATCGGTACTAGAGTGCTGGACAAAAGGTCATATTTTCGTTTTTTTACTCTCATGGAATGCAGAAAATTTTCTGGTACTTAAAATTGTCATGTAGGCACAAATCTTCAACTAAATTTATCTTCCTATGAAACTTACAGCTCTTGACCTGCTGGACAATCATAACGTGCAAGTTATCATAGGCCCACAAAAATCTTCGCAAGCTTCTTTTGTATCAGATCTTGGGAATAAGACTCAGGTCCCTGTCATATCCTTCACAGCAACAAGCCCGTCCATTTCCTCTGGCAGTCTTCCATACTTTGTCCGTGCAACATTGAATGACTCTGCACAAGTGAATACCATTGCCTCCTTAATCAAAGTCTATGGGTGGAGACAGGTTGTGCCTATTTACGAAGATACTGAGTATGGTAAAGGTATCATTCCATATCTCATTGATGCCCTCCAAGAAATTGATGTCCGCATTCCCTATCGGAGCGTGATCCCTCTGTCAGCATCGAGTGAACAAATCACTCTGGAACTCTATAAGTTGATGACAATGCAAACTAGGGTCTTCCTTGTACATATGTCATCTGCTTTGGCCTCAAAACTCTTCACAAAGGCGAAAGAGGTTGGTATGATGAATAAAGGATTTGTATGGATCATGACAGATGGCATAACCAATATCATAGACTCGCTGAACCCTTCAGTCGTGGAAGCAATGAATGGTGCCTTGGGCATCAAGTTTTATGTTCCTAAATCAGAGGAACTTGACAACTTCACTGTAAAATGGAACAGAAAATTCCAAATAGACAATCCAAATGATCCTCCATTGAAACTAAGCATATTTGGACTGTGGGGCTATGATACTATATGGGCAGTAGCGCAAGCAGTTGAAAAGGTTTGGATTAACAATAGGACATCATTCCAAAAACCAGCAGTTCCCAGAATCTCAACAAGCATGGACATCCTGGGAGCTTCTGCGTATGGACCAGAGCTCTTAAAGACCATTTTGCAAAACAAATTTAGAGGTTTAAGTGGCTACTTTGACCTTTCAGACAGGCAGCTGCAAGTCTCCACATTTCAAATAATAAATGTTATTGGTAAGGAATGGAGGGAAATTGGGTTCTGGACAACAGAAAATGGAATTCCACAGCAGTTAAACCATGGCAAAACAGATTATCGAAATCTGTCAATTTCTCATCCAAACAGTGTGATTTGGCCAGGAAAATCAACAGAGATACCCAAAGGGTGGGAAATTCCAGTAAGTGGGAAAAAACTTCAAGTTGGAGTGCACAGAAGTATGTATCCAGAATTTATGACAAATGAAAAGAATCCTATCACAGGGATAACTAAAGCAAGTGGCTTTTCAGTTGATATTTTTGAAGAGGCAGTGAAAAGACTTCCCTATGCATTACCTTATGAGTATGTGGCCTTCGACGATAATAATGACTCAGGGCGTTCAGGCTATAATGATTTTGTGTACCAAGTTTATCTCAAGGTAAAAAGAACATAGGATTTCAGGATTCAGTTTCCAGTTTTTAGATAAAGACCAAGTTATAAGCTACAACATTTGCTACTTGGGACTTGGGAGACGACATGTTAAACAAGACCTGTACATAGTTCTTGATTTCTCCATATTTTGATACTTTGTTTTAGTAAACGGTCAACAGCATATTTCGCACTTGTTCTGACAATTTTGCTTTTAGGAATTATTTTAATGCAGAAAAAAACTGCATTGTCATAGGATGCTTGCACATATTTTATTACATAGATTGAACAAACATTTCTATTGTCCTAAACACAGATCAAAAGTCCTGTCTACTGATCATAGAAGAGAAGAATATACATTATAAACCAGGTCTTTTAGCATGCCTAGGTAACGGAGAATAAGCTATTTTTCACCTAATCTCTCTTTGGTGCTGTTTCAGAAATATGACATAGCTATTGGGGACATAACAATCAGTTCTAACCGAACTTCCTATGTCGACTTCACTGTACCATACACAGAATCGGGAGTGGCAATGGTTGTTCCATACAAAAACAGCAGCAATAAAAACACATTGGTCCTCTTGAAGCCACTATCAAGTGAACTGTGGATCAAAAGCAGTCTTTTAGTTATCTACACAGGGGTTGTTGTTTGGTTATTGGAGTTTCTAGGCAACAAGACAAAGGCCAGTCGGACAATTGCTGGCAAGCTTGGAATTACAGCATTCTTCTCTCTGTTTGGAGACAGTTGAGTACAATTATCAAAAATATCTTTATTCTTTTTCAAGAGAAAAGGTTTGCATAAAATATAATATAACACAAAGTATTAAGCCGAACAATCTGCTTGAAGAATAATTTTGCAATCTTGGTGAAACTAAGCAAGCTACATAGATGACAGGAAACACATGCATCTGTTTGTTTGTGGTTTATCTTCAACTGCACATAGGTATTGCATCTTTTAGATGAGCATACAACCAATATAGGGAAGAAACCTTAGTTCAATTCCCTGCAATCCAACATGCTTAAAAATTAAAATATGCAAGAAACGTTCATAGTTTGATAGAATGTGCAGCGACAACTTAGTAAATCAGATTTGTTCCAGCTGTTGAACCTAGGAATGCATAAAACAAAGGGCAAGGAACTATATTGCACAGATCCAAACTTGAGATGACATGAGCTGCTACGAAAATATCTTGTTAATTTTCGAGCATCTCAATTTCAAGTTTCACTTTGTAATTGCAATTACTTCCAAACAGAATTTGGAGCCAGAAGTAGTTTCCAACCCACTAGTGGCTGAATCTGAGAAGCAGCTATCACTGTTGTAATGATTTGTCATTAACGTGGAAATTGGAGTGTGCTGCAATTATTTTATTTTAATCGCGCCCGTCAGGATTCGAACTCGAGACCTCTGGCCTTGATACCATATTGAGTTGCATGCACCAACCAGTTCAACCCAAAAGCTTAAGCTAATGGGAAGAGGTGGGAAATTCACTTATGCTCCAACAGATAGACTATTAGTAAGAAAATAAATGAAGAAAAGCAACAGCCATGCAAGCCACTGAATGAGAGCATAAAGTCCTACGCTAAAGGTTGGGACAAGATTATTTCAGGTCTTCCATGTTCATAAGATGGAACAAATATTCCTAGTTTTCCATGAAGCGATCAGCATTTTCTTCCCTTAGCATTGTTGCTACTTTATTTGGAATTCATTGAAATATTTGATTTACTGCAGTTTTTTATTTCAAGAAACCCTTCAAGTCTTGGACCTACAAAACTAACAATAGTACTAAAAAAACACACCATCCAATACAGATTTAAGTTTGATTTATATTCTGTACTTCCTGAATATTTCTCTTGATATCACTGAAAATGACTAGAATTCCTCATCGAACTTTTCAGAGGACAGAGTGGAACGCGTCCTATCTCGGATAGTTTTGATTGTATGGGTATTTTGCTTCCTTTTTCTTGGGACATCTTACACTGCAAACTTGACAACGCTTCTAACTATACAACAGCTAAGTACAAATGTAACTGATTTCAATGCACTCCAGAAAAGTGGGGAACATGTAGGCTACCGTACTGGCAGCTATGTTGGGAATCTACTAGAACAGCTCGGTTTTGATAAATCAAAGATCAAGCCCTATAATAGCCGAGAAGCAATCGAAATTGCACTCTCCGTGGGAAGCAAAAATGGTGGTATTGCTGCCTATGTGCATGAAGTCCCATACATCAAAGTATTTCTAGCAGAGCACAGCCAGGAGTACACTATGGTTGGACCACATTACAAGACAGCAGGTTTTGGATTTGTAAGTAATACTGACCACTTGGAAGCATAAATTGTTGATAAAAGCTTTAACACTTTTATTGATTGCTCATGTAATTATCACATGCTCTTTTATGATATCTTAAAAGAGAGTCAATTATTGATCATCACAGATCAATAGTTTTTTTTTTCTGTGCTGCTAGAATATATTTCCAGTTCAATTTAATTAAACTGTTCTTTTCTTTTTAATGTGTATTTGCAATGCAAATTTTCTGAGTACATTCATGTAGCCAACAGTGAAGGGCACATGTTTTCTAAAAGACACTAACAAGCAAGGAACCAACTCATAAGTTAGCATAGTCAAAATTATGGAGGCAGCTTAAACAGACCAATTTGAGAAGATTAAAAAAAACTAAGAAGAAACAAGGGCAAAGGAGCTAAAAAGATAAAGTTGATGTATATTGGACATCAACTAATGAACCAAATAAAAATCAATGATGACTTCTGTCTCCTAATTAAATAGGATAATTATTATTTATCATGATGATAAATCACCTAAAGTTACTGTTATGCCACTTGGTTTTCTTAGGTCTTACCAAGTCATATACTCCCTCCAAGTCACGAACAAGCGACATTTAGGGCATCCACACGGTCTCCAAAACATAACTTTGACCACTAATTTTTATTATAATATAATTGTAACACATAGGAAAAGCATACTATTCTGATATTAGTTTCAGATACAAATCTACACATATTTTTTAAAATATCAAAAGTCTACGTATAAAGAGTAATTTATAATCGAAGTTTGAAACGGATGACTTCAGATAACCCAAAAGTGACTGGAGGGAGTATGTGCCACATTGATTCAACTTTACCTTGCATTGCATCAGGGGATTAAATTCTCTACAGCAGCCTATAATAGGAAAATCTCTGGATCTCAAGCATATCAGCTAACAAAACATCTATAATTCTTATGCAGGCATTACCTAAAGGATCTCCTCTACTTGGAGACATCTCAAAGGCAATTCTTGACATAGTAGAGGGGGATACTATTATTCAAATTAGGAATAAATGGCGTGTATCTCAAGACAAATACAGCAACATTGTCCCTGCATCTGATCCTGATCCACTCACCACTGATAAGTTTATGGCTCCATTCCTGCTTTCTGCAGTTGTCTCAACTTCTTCCCTTTTGATAGCTGTCATCATTTACTTGCATGAAAAGAAGAACAAGCGAATGACCAGTATGCAAGGTGATCAAAATAAAGATGGAGTAGAAGTAAAATACAAAACACAAGATGGAAACAAAAGAGGCATAGTCGAAGAAAATGAACAGCTTGAAGCAGGCAGAGATCAAAATGATCAGAAACAAGAGGAAACAGGTTCAGCTGCCATTTATAGGAGCGAAAAAATTCTTCATTCAAGAGTGGTACCCATATAAAGTTCAGCTTGTTACTAGCTCAGCTGAACTGCATTGCTTCACAATGCCAGAAAAAGGAAGCTCAAGCAAAAAAGTGACATGGTAAAACTGGGTTTAGAACTTTTTTTAATTTCCTATATTAGGAATTTGGAACTTTGGAATGGCTCTGCTTTGTTTGTGGCTTATGAATAATACTGCTATAAGAAAGTGAGGGTTCCAATTTCTCCCTACTTGTTTACATGTACTCTATCGCATGATCTTTTGTGCTAATTTTTGCTACAGGGCCTTAGTTTAAGGTAGAAACCCCTAAAATACTCCATCCATTTTGGTCCTTAGATTGCAGCGTTCCTACGATATGGAAAATGGACTCCGGCCAACAGCCACACCAGCCACGACCTCATATAGCTTGTCATATACGGATAATACCCCTTTACCATGCTGCTGATATCCCTGAAAGGGCATGCCTGCAGCTAATATAATATTCTCACATCCTCAGCACCACCCTCATACCAGTGTCATCTGGTACTCTGGTAGGTCCGGACTCCAGCAAGAGAGGTGGACCACAGTTGGAGTCGAGGTTGGTTACATCGCACTGTCCGACTTTGGAATTTGAGGATGAAAATGGACTCTCACAATAGTTTTTTATGGGGTGATAACCTCATAAGTCATATCTTCTAAGTCTACATCCCTCAGTCTACACAGGCATTCTAGCAAACACCTCGCCTGCACACTAAACTCTCAGGCCCTCCACATTCCCAACCAAAACCCCATGCTCACTGTGAATTCAACCACACGATGATGCTCCACAGATCATCAAATAATCTCACCACTCGCGCGCAGAGTAAATGGCAACTTGGACAGACACAGATCAAATTTCGCCGATCGAGTAGGTCTCGCGTTGTACCTTTTCCGCCGCGCGCTGCCGCAGCAGCTACCGGATGCGTACTGCGTCACGTTCCACGGGATGGTCGTCGCGGTGGCGCCGCAGCCGCCAGGCCGCCGGGCGCGAACGCCAAGGTAGAGAGGAGACCGAACCACAAGCTCCGAAAGTTTTTGCTAAGTGGAAGGCACATACATTTTCGCCCCTCAACGGCCCATAAACCGAATTATGATTTTTTTCAAGATGTGCTGCGAAGGGAGGGAAACGTACGGTTACTGCAAGCCTGCAAGGGATATTCCGCCAATTCAAGCGGAGATGTTTCAAATGGCTATATATGGATCTGTAATTTTTTATTTGGACATATATTTTTAAACACTAAAATAAAAAATGTAGAAATTAAAAAGGAAAAGGATAGCAGTACTGACAATTGACAAACACAAAGAAAGAAGTTCTGGGTTACAACATGTTTCATCCCCTTTTTTTTTCTGAGAGCATGGTCCAGTATTTGACTCGAAATAAACAAACTTGCCTGCTTACTTCATCTCCTTTGACCTTCGCACCGATCCTTGCCTCGAAATTGCACCTTACACCAACTAACAAGAGAGAAAACTGAATTTATAGTGGCCAGGTCACGCTGTAGGTGGAGGACCTCTTCGCCAAGGTGAAATGGCACCTATCGCTGCGATCGCAAAAGTAAATACTCCCTCCGAAGCTCCGCTCATACATGATGTCTAGGACAACCAGTTTAACTTTATATTTTTGAACTAATTAACTTGTTATAAACGTTACTGTATATTTAAGGATGGAGGTAGTAAGTATCAAATGGCAGTCAAAACAGCATACACCATTTAATTTTGCTCAGTCAAGTTAACCATCACAATTTGCCAACAGAAACTGCGTGGACTAGAAGCAACTGACTTTGAGAAGGAAAATTGGTGGTGAGACCCAGCCAAACTGAAGGCATGCCAATGAATGTCAACTGCTGCATTCCTTTTAATGTGATCAACTATCAATAATCAGTTGATTAGTAAAAGCGTAACGACAAATACATGTCCAGGATATGACAACTTGCAATAAAGAAAAAATCAAGAGGTTGTCAAATTGATGACAACAAAGTTTTCAATATCTAGGTCATCATCATCATTCAATATTCAAGTGATTGGTAAGCTCGAAGCAACACTGTACTGGACAAACTAAACAAGCTCATTGTGCTGGCAGAAACACCTCGGAAAGAGACTACTAAAACAGTCTATATAACTGATACGGGGTTGCAAGTAGATTCTGCAAACCTGGCAGCTCCCCAGATGGAGATAGCAACCAGAGTCATCCTGCTCCTCTTGCTATCAGCCGGCATTGGTGTAGCACAAAATGCTTCTGGAGGAGGAGCACATGAGGTCCATGTTGGAGTTATCCTTGACTTGGGGTCCTTGGTCGGCAAAATAGCAATTACCAGCATTTCATTGGCTCTAGAGGACTTCTATGCTGCCCACCAGAACTATAGCACAAAGCTTGTTCTCCACATCAGGGATTCCACGAGTGATGATGTCCAGGCTGCAGCTCAAGGTAGATGTTCTAAAACCTTGCGGTGTGCCGATTCCATTTACCTGTTACTTTTGTGCTGCTGAATTAAAAGTTGCACGCACCATTGCCCAACTGTGCTTTGTGCACAATCCTTTTATTTAAAGCATAAATCGATACAAATTCATTCAGCACGACTAAGTGGCCATGGGAGAGCAAACATGCAAAGAAGCTGCCAGAATGAGGCATGACCAGAGTGTTTGCATTGCAATATAAACTTGATGTAAAAGGAGCAATATGCATAAAGAAAAAGAAAACATGAAGAATCTTGGCCATTCCATGTGGGGACAAGCAACCTTCATTAGTGAAAATGAATGGTTCTCAACAAATAGATCAGGAAGGTTTCGCAAAAAAAAAAAAAGATCAGGACATGTCATAACTAGTTGTTCCTAATAAGATGTATAAGACAAAGTTCCTATTAGATCTTTACCATTGGGATTGCATCTGGACAAATTTCCTGCAGTTTGTCAGAACTGGCCAATGATGTATGATGAAAAAGGAACGGTTAGAATATTGCTAGATGTTATTCTAATATGATATACTTGAAGTAATTAAGAACAAAGCTAGAATTAGCTAAAATAGTATTATTAACCAGTGTACTCATTACATTATGGTGGAATTGGAGAAGCAGAGAGCGAGAGAGAAATAGGCAGGAGAAGATTGTTTCATTCCTTGATTACTGCAATGAGTACACTGACTTGGTTTGTATGGTTACCAGACAGTGCAATTCTCCCTAGTAATTGGTACCAATCAATCTAACAAGATGAGTGATTCTCTTAACAAAAGGTGACTAATCCCTATCAATCTGGCAGATAGCCACCCCGTGGTGTGTTCGTGGCACCACTGGTGCCTTTCCTTTTGCAGTTCGGTGGGGAATAGTGCCTACCCCACGTAGCAACCAGTTATACCTAGCAAAAAAAGAACAAGTTCCAAAAAAATTGTAGAAAATAGACAAACTGTGAATACCTCCTGATTGTGCAAGTAGCGGCTATCAAAACTGTTTTGATTGTTTGGACTAGGGACAAAATTCATCTGTGTTATGATTGTGTTTCACTTGTGGCATGCATCCTTGCAACATGGATTATCATGTTCCTAATCAAAGATTCAGCTCCAATTATTTGAAGGGTTTTATTGTGCAAATTACTATATTTTCATAATCTCATTGATAATGATGATCTTCTACCAAAGTTTATCTTTGTGCTATTTTACAGCTCTTGACTTGCTGGAAAATTACAAAGTAGAAACTATCATTGGTCCTGAGAAATCTTCACAAGCTATATTTATCTCAGACCTCGGAACTAAAAGTCATGTTCCAATCATCTCGTTCACTGCAACAAGCCCAACTCTATCCCCTAGCAGTCTTCCATATTTTGTCCGAGCAACACTAAATGACTCAGCACAAGTGAGCTGCATTGCCTCAACTATCAAGGCATATGGATGGAGAAAGGCGGTGCCTATCTATGAAGACACTGAATATGGCAGAGGTATCATACCATACCTTATCGATGTCCTCCAAGAAGATAATGTGCATGTTCCTTACCGCAGTGTGATTCCTCAGTCAGCAACTAGTGAACAAATTACCAAAGAACTATACAAGTTAATGACAATGCAAACAAGGGTCTATATTGTGCACATGTCCTCGGCGTTGGCCTCCACCCTCTTCATAAAGGCAAAAGAAGTAGGAATGATGAAAAAAGGATATGTATGGATCATAACCGGTGGAGTAACCAATCTCATAGATTCTCTGCATCCTTCTGTCGTGGAATCAATGAACGGTGCCTTGGGTATCCACTTTTATGTTCCCAAATCAACAGAACTGAACAACTTCACTACAAGGTGGAATATTAGGTACCAAATTGACAACCCGACTGATCCACTGCCGAAATTGAACATATTTGGACTCTGGAGCTATGATACAATCTGGGCAGTAGCACAAGCTGCGGAAAAGGTTGGACTTGCCAATGCCACATTTCGAAAACCAGTATCCAAACAAAAATCAACAGACTTGGAAGCCTTGGAAACATCTAGTAATGGTCCAGAACTCTTGAAGGAAATCTTGCAGAGTAAATTTATAGGTTTGAGTGGCAGGTTTGACCTTTCAGATAGGCAGCTTGCTGTTTCAACGTTTCAAATAATAAATATAATTGGGAGAGGATGGAGAGAAATTGGATTTTGGAAAGCACAAAATGGACTTTCACGGAGATTAAATCAATCACAATCAACAACAAACTTACTGCCAGATCTTAATCCTGTGATCTGGCCAGGAGAATCCATAGACATACCTCGAGGCTTTGAGGTTCCTGCAAGTGGGAAGAAACTTCGAGTTGGTGTACGCTCAAGTGGATATCAACAATTTATAAAGGTTGAGAAGGATCAATTCACAGGTGCAACTAAAGCAACTGGGCTTTCAGTGGATGTATTTGAAGAGGCAGTAAAGATACTTCCATATGCAGTGCCTTATGAATATGTATTATTTGGTTCTCCAGAGGATACAAGTAGTGGAAGCTATGATGATTTTGTCTATCAAGTTCATCTTAAGGTACAAATAAGTCTAGGACCAAATACAACCTACTTGAATTTCTTTAGTAAGTAGTAAACTGTAAATCATTGGAGCCTTGAAGCACCAGCCAAACTAGCACATAGTTTTTCATGTACACTGATTTCATTCTATACTTTTTTTGGTTAATCATAACAGAGAAATTGGCATGCTATACAATTCTCCAGGCTAAAATTACATTAGTTGCATAACACCGGTTGCATGATCCTAGACTATCGAGTATAGAACTCAATGGAAATGCAAGAAGCTATCACAAAAAAAATATTTTCTTTATGAGAAGAACATATACTGCCATTGTTTATTGAGTGATAGTATGACACTAATTTATTATTTTTAATAAAAAGACATTAACCCAGCATTCTGTTCTAACTAGTCAACTACATGTTTGCCTTGCAGGTATACGATATAGTAATTGGAGATATAACAATCAGGTATAACCGAACTTTCTATGCTGACTTTACTGTGCCATACACAGAATCAGGGATAGCAATGGTGGTTCCTGTGAAAGACAGTGTAAAAAAGAACACATGGATTTTCTTGAAGCCACTAACACCTGGCATGTGGCTAGGGAGCATTGTGTTCTTTATCTACACTGGTGTAGTGGTATTATCATTGGAGTTTCTAGGCAACAACAAGCATGTCCGTGGAACAATTCCCAGACAGCTGGGAATTATGATATTTTTCCCCCTATTTGAAGAGAGTTGAGTACACTTACCACATTAGTTTTTTTACTTCATAATTATCATGAAATGCAACATTTAGTATAAATCTAAGAAATATACATGGGATGTTCATAATGTAACTAAGAGTACTCCACATTGGTGGTTACTGGTTAGCAAACAGATATTGGGTCTATCTTACTCAAACTAGGAAAATCAAAACAATAAAAATTTACAGATTGCAATCAGATACGAAGAAAGATCATGCACATGTAGGCAAATTTGTGTTATATGTTAACCTTGACGCAATGCAATTATGCTAATAAGTCTCTTCTAACTGCAATTATTTACTACTAAGTTTTCTTGCAAAACATGTTATAACAAGAATTATTTATCCAAAATCACCAGGTTTTCACAAAGCCTAATATCCAAAAAATTCACAAAAAATTATTGACCTACTATCTTATATGGAAATTTGAGTATCAACTAACTGCAATCTAGTAGCAAGATTACTACATATTTGGAGCTTATGTTATTTTGCCTTTTTTATGTTCCAAACATGGATCTAAATGAATTTTCACAACATATTGAAATTCTTTGTAACATATTTGTGAGATCTGGATCCTGGAGTAAGGAAGCATGTAGTTAGTGGTGACTTATTATCCAGTTAGGGTACACTATCCTTAGTGATTAGCCTGATGTGGTAGATAAGGGACTAAGGTAGCAAGGGGAGGAAGCACTCCCTCATGAAGGAGGCTCTGAGTAACCTAATTAAGTGGATTGAGTTTGTTCTTTGCTTGCCTAACCTAGGACTCATCGGCTGCCTTTATACACCAGGCACCTACTAATAAATTTTATCCAAATAACTAATCAATCCTATTTGCTAGCAAAACTACTAACAAACTTTATCCGTAAGCTGCTGCTGCCAAACTGGTGGCCATAGTGTGTAGTAGCATTAGTTACTTAGTACTATTTTTGCTAAGTACATAAAATATACTCCCTCCGTTTCAAATTATAGGTCGTTTTGGCTTTCCTAGGTTCATAGGTGTTTGTATGCATCTAAATGTAGTGTATGTCAAGATGCATACAAACACCTATGAACCTAGAAAAGCCAAAACGACCTATAATTTGGGATGGAGGGAGTATGTGACAATTTCTAATCTGCTAAATGGCGCTGTAGTACATGCTGAGAGTCAGCACAGCAAAAGTACAACATGAAACTGACAGTGGACAAAACTTTTTTAGCCACAAGCCTACAACTAGTAAATGATTGACGTATATGATCTGCTTTATCATAAAGGTGGGAAATGTTATTCAAATTTAGGTTTAAAATGGCTCCCACAAAAAGAAAAACGATGGCTAATATATGTTGGATAACTTTGTACTATCTGTAGCAAGTAATACTCCGTATACAGCAAGCAAAAGAGAGAGCAAGCATGATGGTTGTCCCACACTATACCAAGGAATATTCACACCAGTGAACAGTCCTGTAATTACAAAATGTTAACAAAAAAATTGCTATGATCTGTATATTGCAGATATAAAATACGTTAACTAATTTATCATAGTTGCTGCAGAAGAGATTGTGGAACGCCTTTTATCTCGGATAGTGATGATTGTATGGCTGTGTTTTCTTCTGGTAGTTACATCAAGTTACACAGCAAACTTGACATCAATGTTGACTGTACAACAGCTTCAACCTACTGTAAATGATATCCAAGAACTACTAAAACGTGGAGAAATTGTAGGATACCATCGTGGCTCATATGTCAAGGGACTTCTGGAAGAACTCGGTTTTGATAGATCCAAGATCAAGCCCTATGATACCCCTGATGATTTTCATAATGCACTTTCAAGAGGAAGCAGCAATGGTGGTATTGCTGCCCTCTTGCATGAAGTTCCATACATTAAATTGTTCCTTGCAAACCACTGCAAAGGTTACACTATGGTTGGACCAATTTATAAGGCTGCAGGTTTTGGATATGTAAGTTGAATTGCATCTAATATGCTTCTTTTGCACTACATTTCTAGAGATACTATGAATGAGTTCATAAGTTGGTTTATTTGAAAGAAAAAGAAAAAGAAAAAGAAAAAAATACATAGCATTCATGTGAAATACAACATCATGTAGTTCTTCTCTTGGACTTTTATGGCCTGTCAAATTCTTGTCCCTTATCAAAATGTCTAGTCTCTAGATATAAGCAAATATGAAGTGTTATTGAACCATAATTGCATAAGATAAGACATGAACCACCATTGTCATAGTTGCCAAGAATAGCATTCATGTGAAAGACAACATCCTATAGTTCTTCTCTTGGCCTTTCATGGCCCATTAAATTCTTGTGCCTTATCAAAATATCTAGAGTTGACACAAGCAAAAATGAAGTATTATTTAACCATTGCATAAGAGAAGACATGAACCATCATTGTCATTGTTGCATATGAGTTATTAAAATGGCTATGTTCTTTGTCCAGGCACTTGCAAAGGGAAATCCTCTACTTGGTGACATCTCAAAGGCAATGCTCAATGTAACAGGGGGAGATACTATGGTTCAAATTGAGAAAAAATGGATGGGATACCAAAATGACTGCCAGAATGTGGGTCCTGTCACAGGTTCAAGCAGCCTCACCTTTGCCAACTTTAGGGGACTATTCATCCTAACTGGAGCTGCTTCAACTTCTTCTCTTTTTATAGCATTGATAATTTATGCCTACAAGAAGCAGCATAGGTCAACAAAACTCATGCAAAATGATAACAAGCAAGTAGGAAAAAACAGAACAGATGAAGAAAATAATGAGCCTCAAGAAGGAAATCAAGGAGTAGTAACTGAGGAATGTGTCCAGTTTAGTGGAGATGGGGAAGAAAACCAACGGCTGCATGAGCAAACTGGTTCAGAACAGGTGTATGACAGAAATCCAAACACAAGCACAGCTGCTTGCGATGGTTCGGCTGCCATTCGCAGGGGTCAACCAAGCACTGTTTTGCAAGCAGAATCCACGTGAAGTTGAGCTTATTTTATCTACTAGCTTGCAATGATCTGAGTCCCAAAAGCCAATGAACTCACCAAATCCTAGGAGTCAAGAGGTTTTTTGTTAACAGCCTGTCAAGAGCTGATTACCCAACTTGCAAGTGAATAAAGTTGCATTTTCATGGTTTGGACTGTTAGTCAGGAGTCCATTGTGACACTTGAAACAATCTCCAGATAACAACTTGAAATTTGCCTATGCAGAAACTGACCTGATCGAAAGTTACTATGGTACCAAACCGCACCCACTACTTTTTAGAGAAGCCACATCCCATAATACATATAAAACACACACACACGAGCAAGAAATAGAATCATCTGGTTGGCATTCCGTCGAACACCTGCACTGCATCAACTCAGCCAACAGCACAACACTCTATCCGCACCAATCCATCAACATCTCGAGCTCTTAACCCCAACGCACGTAAGTTACGGAATCACGTGCTAGTTGCTACGCAGAAGAAGCGAATCATGAGCACCCGGAGAACGGCTGCCAGCGCCACGGGAGTTTCAGGTTCACTAGGCAAACCAAGCGAGCAGGCGGCCAGCCGGTCAGGGAAGCAGAAGCAGCTGCAGCTGCAGCTGCAGCCGGCCACCGATCGAGCTTGTGGTTCGAGGGGGTAGCAAGAGGGCACTCACGATTCTCCGGTCGTCTGCCGCGCGTGGCGGGGTTTGGTCGAGGTACCCAGCGGGGCTGCGGTGGCGGGGGGCAGCCGGGCAGGAGATCCAAGAAGACGTCAGTCTTGAGGCGCGCG
Source organism: Setaria viridis (assembly GCF_005286985.2). Classification (NCBI taxonomy): domain Eukaryota; kingdom Viridiplantae; phylum Streptophyta; class Magnoliopsida; order Poales; family Poaceae; genus Setaria; species Setaria viridis. Next base: position 30,128,300 of record NC_048264.2, on the reverse strand, counting down.
CGAAGAGGACGAGGAGAATTCTGTCGCGGTGTCGCCCACTGGTCAGACACTGCAAGTTATAAGAAACACTTGAGCATTATCACAATTTCACAAATACTTGCATACCGGCATACCGCATCCACTAGCCTCATGTTACTGTATAGCATTCAACTCTCGAAATGCAAACAATGTCACCATTTTTAATCGGCTCAAACTTCAGAATGGAGCAGGCACAGAGAAGAATGGCCTGCAAGAACAACAGAATGGAGCGGAGCACCTATCCGACAGAAGTCCACATATGAGCACAGTTATGAATGGCTCCATTGTCATTGACAGTGGTGAAACAGCCATCAGTCTGTAAAGCAAAACCCACCTGAACTTCAGAGCTGCTGAATCCTTTTACCCTGGTGGTCAATAGCATCAAGCGTAAAACCTGGCATTGGACAGTGGTAACATAATTACTTGAGCTTACACGCAAACGAAGCCTTGGGGTTCCATTTGATATCACCATAAGAAACGTAGAAATTTTGCTCAAATCGCACCCTTTGTAGACACCCCTGCCCCCATGGAAGAAGAGAGCTCCTCTCAACAAACAAAAATAGCTGAGTTGATGAAGCAAGCACTTATCAGACATACAGAATCCATTTTTGACACTTGAAACGATCCCCAATAGCAATCTTGCGCAAATGCCTTTGCAGAGCTCACCTAATCCGATGCTTCCGGTACGCCAAATTGCGTACATTAACACACGGATTCATGCAAAGAAAGAATCGCAATTATTAATTGCAATCCGAACCGGAGACATTGTGAAAATATGCTGTGCCGGCAACATCCTCCATTCCCGGTGGCGAGGAATGGAGCGCGGCACACATTCTTCATCGGCTGCTGCTAATTAAAACACTTGGGCTGCTACCTCGGCTCGCTCCTCAGCGTCGGCCGCGCATTCCCACGATCCTGCTTACTTTGCCCAGACATGGCAACCGCGCTCTGGAGTGGCTGACCAAAGGCTCGTGCACAAGGAAACATCAGGAAACCAGAGCGAGCTTGTTTAGGACTCCTGCACAAATCAGTGGGAAAAAAAATTCTACTCCCTTAGTTCCAAATTATAAGTCGTTAGATTTATTATATCTAGATGCATAGTTAAAGGAATGAATCTGAAAAGGCCAAAACAACCTATAATTTGAGATGGAGAGAATACATTCCAAATCCAATTCAAAGATTAGAAACAATCAGATTCAAATCCTACTGCACACGGCATTCCTACAAACAGTAACAAAACGCAGAGAGATCGAATGGCCATGCTATGAAACGTCGCTGCCAAGTTTATCCCTCCACACCAAGTAACCATGTCGGTTCTGGTTTCCCATGGCACCGGGAAGGAGTGCCGCGTCCTCGACGACGATGTTAGAGCCTTGGTCTATCCTGTACGACACATCAATGCCTTCAAGATGGAGGTGGTAGACGACGCCTGAGCTTGCTGTGCCCTCGTGGTCCTCATCAGCTTCTCTGCTGCAATTGGCATCGGCATTGCCTTCCATGTTCACTTGGTGGGGGCGGATCCGCTGTGAGATCGACCTGATGTCCCAGGAGAGGACCTGCTTGATCAGATCCTGGAACTCGTCTGCTGAAGCGTAGAGCGACTGCTGCTGCTGAAACAAACAAATACTCTCAGGCGCTACGCACAGTCCTTATTTGCAGTTGACCTAATGTGATACTTCTCTTGCGGGAAAAAACTGCAATTTAATGGCTATTCAGCACATAAGATTTATTACTATTACTATTACTATTACTATTATCATAGGAGAATACATCGGTATCACTTACTGCATGCATCCAGAAGGTGGTAAGCACAGAAATGAAGTGTTCAGAAAAATGGATTGACTCCACGCCTAGTGCACCATCAGCCTGTTTCGACAAAATATTTAATATTACTAGGTGATGATGAACAATGAAGGAAACTCAATTGTAGCATTTCAATAAAAGGTAACAAGCAAGCCTGCTGCCATGAAGGTTCGATGTAGCAAATGAACTAAATGGTGAAACATTTGACAATAGAACTAAAAAAATTAAGAGGACATTATGACATCTTTTTTTTTCTCTCAAACGTGGCCCTATGAGTAACTGAGCTTTCAGCCTACAATACCTGAATTTTATAAGGTCCAAACCTAAAGTATCACAACCCCACATCACAGCAAAAAAAAAACTTTACCAAGTGTAGGGTGTTGATTGTATGAAGATGTACATAGATAAACAAACAAGTAATTAACATTTAGTATGTGTTTGGTTTTGGGATAAATATGTGGGTTGGGTTCATCCCAGTTTTCTGGGTTGGATTTGACCCATCTCGTGTTTGGTTAGAAGGAATGGATCTGTTCCAGTTTTTTGTTTGGTCGGAGAGGTTGAGAGAAATATGATGGATTAGCCACAATCAGCATCGGATCCCATTTGTCATTCATTGGGTCCCACCTATCATCCTCTTTTTCATTACATTTTTTTTTTCATCTCTGCAGCTGCAACGCCTCCCAGCGCGCCATCCTCCTCCCTGCGCAGCCTCTCCACATCGCCATCCTCCTTCCCATGCCGCCTCTTGACGGCACCATCCACCCCCGTCGGGATCCACGCGACACCACCGGTCAAAAATTAGGTGGACAAGATGAGTCAAAAGGGTTGCTTTGCAAAATAAAATTTTGTTATTAAAAGATATGCTAATATGGAAATAGAAAAATATAGTATGAGAAAAGAAAAAATATGAAAATTATTTGAGCTCACTCTGCAAAAGTTTTCTTTCCAAAAAAAATAAAGCCCATTTTGCGGGGCCATCAACAGTCGCCACCGAGTCTGCTGCTCTGCTGCCGCTTCGCCTGTCGCCACACAGCGAGTCCGCAGCCGCACAGGCACACAGCCTACAGCGCCGTAGCAGAGCAGCGCGCGCCATGTCCCTGGCCGTCGCCGGCGCGCGGGCCTCACTCCTCCCCTCCCCCCTCGCGGCCTCCTCGTCCCGTGCGCGGCTCCTCGCGCTCCCGCCCCGCCACCGCCGCCCGCACGGCTCCCTCGCCTCGCCGCCGGCTGCGGGCAGGCGCCGGCTCCGGGTGCGCATGGCCAGGACGGAGGCCACCGGCGTCGCCGTCGGCTTCCGCGCGCCGGAGTTCGAGGTATGCCGGTCAGCACAGGTTCTTGATAAGGTCTTTGTCGGAATTTGAGCCTGATGCTGGTGTGGTTGGCTGGCTGCTTTGTCTTTGTGGTGGGCATACAGCTCCCGGAGCCACTGACGGGGAAGCTCTGGACATTGGATGATTTTGAGGGCAACCCTGCACTGCTGGTCAGTGACTTTTTCCTGTATAATCTGTGCTAAATGTTTCTAATTGCAGCTTGTTCCTTGACTGAAGAAACACCTCTCTTCATCACCTGTATGAAATTGTGAATGAATAGAACACTTTTTTTGCTTTGTGTGATTCACACCACCTGTAGTCTTGTCAAAAAAAAATACTGTCAGATCTCCGCATTTGCTTACATTGTGAACCTACTGTCGCTTGAATTTCCCCTCTTTCAGGTTATGTTCATATGCAATCACTGTCCATTTGTAAAACATCTGAAAAAGGATATTGCAAAACTCACCTCTTTCTACATGGAGGTAAGAACTTGGAAGAACTGGGAGAACGTTCTCTTCTGCTTATATTTGTGATGACCTCTAGATACAATGCAGAAAGGAATTGGTGCTGTTGCCATATCGTCGAACTCAATAAGGACACATCCCCAGGTTAGGAGTTACAACCGAAGAGAGCTTTACTTAGTTTCTGCTATGTCCGTATCCAGGAGTTTCTTTGACAAAACATAAGAATCCAAACATTTATTGTAGCTTGCTCTTTAGTTCTCGAAACCTGGAATGCACTACATTGATATGATTTATCTGGTAAAACAAAATCAGTTCTGCTTCTATATTCTGATGCTCCTGTGTCAGGACATGTGTCATGCAGTTTTTCAGGATTTCTGGATGAACGAAAATTGACCTTTTCGATTCTGCAGGATGGTCCAGAACGCATGGCTGAAGAAGCAAAATTGTTCAAGTATCCCTTCCCATATCTTTATGATGAGGTCTGTCTGCTCCGTACCAATGAAGATCTGCAGTTCGATGCAATGCTTTTACCATTGAAGTTCTTCCTTTTGACTGATCTATTTGTTTCTTACTACTGCACTTTACAGTCTCAAGAAGTAGCTAAAGCTTTTGGAGCAGTCTGCACGCCAGAGTTTTACTTGTTTAAAAAGGTGACACACTGATCCCTGTGCTCCCCAATTGTGAATTGCTAGCTCTGCTGGCTATCTTACTTGTGCAATAACCAAACAATAACCGATTCTCTTTGTCGGACAGCAGGATGGACGAAGGCCTTTTGAACTTTTCTACCATGGACAGTTTGATGATTCGAGACCCAGTAACAATGTGCCAGTAACTGGAAGGTGAATTCTGTGATGTCGTATTAGCACACATACAAATTTCCAGTCTCCCGTTGTGCTTATGTTCGTTCCCAATATTACAGGGATCTAAGCCGTGCAATTGACTGTGCGCTCAGTGGCCAAGACTTGCCTTTCGTAGAAAAACCTAGGTACGTATGGCTAATCTAAAATTTGATTTACATTCTTCACACTTTTGTTCTTAACATTTTTTTATTACTGTAGTGTTGGATGCAGCATCAAGTGGCACCCATGAAAACCTCGGCGTGGTGAGAAATATACGGGTTGTTTGTTTTTTTTTTCACTTTCAGAACAAAGGCGTTGAACATTTGATTGAGGTGGGTCCAACTCCATTGTTCGCATCTCTGTGTCCCTAGGCTGTTGAGACTCACTTGAAAATCAGCTCCTTAGTACAGAATTGTGTGGAAAAAATATGTGAAAGTTTTCCTTGTATAACAGAGACATCAAAGCAATACTGTAGCGTTAGCGTAGAGAAAGGCCCGTGTAATGTGTAAACAAGCATGTACAAAAAACAAGTGCTTTACTTGTACTCTTTTGTACGAGGTCCTTTTAATGCGATAATCTGAAAATGAAGTGACATTACCCTATCATTTCCACAAGCTATATTGCCTGGACAGAGTCTTATAAAGTTTAAAATGGACACAAACTTCTCTTTCGATTGACTTTAAATTTGGAAATATAGAGCGTGCTTGGTTTGCTGCAAATGCCAAAATTTTGACAGCAAACCAACTTGGCTCATACGCCCGGATTCTTGGGTTTGAAAATGAAAATGAAAGGAAAGATAAAGAAAATTTGGCTTCGCCCGGATTCGAACCGGAGACCTTCAGTGTGTTAGACTGACGTGATAACCAACTACACCACGAAACCTTGCATGTTCAGGACCTGTTATGAGATATTTTAAATAAAATTAATGAAATATAACTATCTGAAAGTTATCCTCAATTCGGAAACTAAACGACTGTAACACTGGTACTACCGCGAACAAAAAAGGACGATCTGCCTCCAAATTAACAGATCCTGCCCAAAAAGATTTTGCGCGAACATTCTGGCAAATGCCGTTGGAACTGTTGCTCTCGTGCATGTACATATGTCCTTGCATTCCTTGCAAATTGCAACATCTTTCACTGAAACCACAGGATTCAAACAGATGGCATTTATGCCAAGGAATTCAAGTGCCGAACGGGTATCATGTGTACCAACACCATCATATCGGTAATCATCCTTGAAGGTTTTTAGCCTCAATCAGATGTTGTCAAATGCCAATTTAAGCAAAACATTTACTTATTAGTAGTCTCTGAATCATCTTAGACACTCCCTCCATTTCTTAAATACATGACATACTTTTTAACCACTTAACTTGTCCTGAACATGATATATCTAAAAAAGAAGCGACCCGCATTCTTTGATCTTTACTTCCTTGCCAGTTGCCACAGGAACATACAAGCAGTCCGGTTACCTAGTTCAACATGCTTATACAACTATGAAAAACCAACAAACCGAACAAAAGATGGCATTGAGCCTCAACCGAACTGCAATGCCAAAGAACATTGTATTATGCAAAAAAAAATTCATCATATATATACATACCACCAGCCTAAACATCCGACGATTAAACTTCAGCAAGTACCAACCACTTGAAATAATGCAGACGAGCAGCTTCAGCTCTTCGATCGTGTGCCACCTTCAAGCTCCATCCACCTCACGTTGTCAGTGCATTGGGGAGCGATGAGTGGGTCCCCAGTACCTTGCCGCCGACATCCGGGAAGATCTCCTGCCCCGGCAACGGCCCCACCCTCCCGTCCTGCTCGACCCTCACCGGGTACCTCATGAGGTGGCCTTTCATATCCACCATCTGCGGTGAGACATAACCCGCCCAGTTGTCATCCGCCATCTGGTTCACCCGTCGCACGCACTCCTCGGACTCCGGCCGGCGGAAGCACTCCTCCACCGTGCCCAGGTGCTCTGCCCAAAGAGACATCCTGTACCCATACACCTGCAGATGAACAAGCAATGCAGTCGGCGCTTGTGTCATGACTTATGAGCTGCAGCTCTAGATATTGAGCAAAGAGTTTCATAGAGAGGAAGGTCGTGCCTGTCCTTTTGGAGGACTGCCCCTTCCAGCCCAGCTGTAATGAGGCTGGTATGCGCCCATGGCGATCTCCGTGTCCCGTGAGCCATCCATGGATCTCTGGTTTATGTTGGCTGATCCGATGAGCACGTACTCATCGTCAACAATCATCCCTTTTGAGTGCACGTAGATCATGAACCTCCTGAACTTCTGGGCTAAACGCTGGAAGAAAAGGAACACAGTCTATCTTTATAAAAACATATCTAATTCACACATTTGAGCAACTCATTCAAGAACGAAGTGTAGTTACCAGTGCGGAGTTCTCATTGGAATTGTTCGTCGCCAAAACATCACTCAAGACTTCACGCTTGCCAAGGCAATAGAAGTTCAGGTACTCCTGTGGATGCCTTTCATGTAAACCCTCCTTTCGGAGAGCGTCCGCGACAATCTTATACATCAGTGACATAGTATGCCCCTTGAAGTGATCAAATGGAAGCAAGAAAAAAGACGTCAGGATGAAAAGACAGCGCATCATATATTTTCAATGAAAATGCGACCACGACGAGGAACAAACCTGCCAATAGAGGATCTCCTGCATAGCAGCAGTTGTCGGATTGCCTTCAGGCCACATTGGTATAACAATGTATGCGGCAAATCTCTCCTTTGCCTTAATCTTTCTTGCAATCTTTATGGCCAATTCAATTGGTATTAGGTTCTCAGCACCTGTTTCCATGAGAATTCAAATCATAAGTTGGATTGGCCTTAACAGATCTTTACTTAGAAAAAATGCATCAAATGGTAATACCATGTTGTAGGTGGCGTACGTAGCTGGCTTAGAATTTTAGGTGGGGCGGACTCGCACTACAGACATAAATATACAAAAGAAAACCATGTTCTCTGACCTCTACAGCGACATCCAACATCTTTACTTAATTTATTTTCAGTGTGCTTCTAAAATTATCTAACCCAATTAACGACCAATGAAACAAATAGAACAAATTGAGTAAAGAACAACTAAACAATAACTAGCTACGGGCCACGACAATGCTTTAAGTCCCAATGCTTTATATCCTGTACGTGCTCAGCTCAATGCTTTAAGTTTCTCAGAGCCACGACAGCATCAATCGATATGGATGGGCAGTGGCTGCGTAGATGGGCTGCAGAAGTGCTAAACACACGCTCTTTTGTACCTTTTTAACAATTTTTAAATATATATATAATCAGTAGGGGGGCAACCCCTCCTGTTCCTCTAAAAAAAATTGCTAAACACACAGCCCAAATGAAAAGCCCAAATAAAATAACGCTTCGCTAAGCCCAGCAATCCCATCTTCTTCCTCCACCGAATCATGTTTCTCTGTGAAGCTGTTCGGCAGCCATGGTGAACACTGGAAAGGGACGGGTGGCGACTATGCACACATAATAGTGTTTTTATTCTCACATTTTCCAATCAAACCAGTCATATCTATGTTTTTTTTTACCTCAGACACATAAAAAGTCCAAATGATCCTTAATCAATACTCAAGAATGCTAAAGTAGGGTTGTTAATCGCTTGTTATAACTAGATCTGGTACTAAACCATATTTCTAGTAGTGGAAACTGTGGAGCAACAAATATTACACAACCCAAAAGCATGTCTTGATGTAGAGGGAATGATAATACAAATGGGAGGGTTAAGAACAAAGCTAGAACAAAACAAAAATATTAGTGTAGCTAACAGTCAACTTATTACCTGCACTTCTGTGTGCAGACCAGTAGTATGAAGATCCAATAAAGTACTGGTTTTCAATATAGACAAAGTGCTGTGCAGATCTGATGGCTTTAACATATGCATTGTGTATGCTCTTGTCTATCTGTACATTCTTTGCACAGACAAGATTCTGCAGAACAAAAGGGTAAAATAATATCTCACTGAAAGGACCAATCTTCAGACAGAAAGTTCGCATTTTAATGTTAAATTTTATTATAGCTAGTCTCCATTTTAAAAAAAATCACACTCCATTACAATTTTCAACACGTCAAAAGGGATCGTACCTGGGATTCTGCCTCTTGAACAAGTTTTGGGAATCCTTTTACAGATCCTGAATCAATTGATCGGAATACCTAGCCAAATAAGAGAAGGTAAAGCAACTATCTAAAACCTAGTTAAGTAATCACATAGAGGTGGTACATCTTTGATGTCAATATGAATAACTCATCATACCTGTACATGCCAGTTTTCAGGATCATTTTCTTCACAAACATGTGCATTTAATTCATCTGCAGAGGGCGAAACAATCCATGACATCCTATCTATTTTTACCAATGTATCATGATGCCAACTTACGGCTCTTCTGACACTGACTTTCCATTTTGCAGATTTTCTCCATCTCTGTTCAAAGTTTGTAAGTACATCATATGCAGCAGGACCCTCAATTTTGCAATGTAAATCGTGCCATGGCTGTCTGGGTCCAAGCTTATTAACCTGTGATTGTTGGAAGAACGATGTTCAAATTTTCACCAGGTTAAAATGATGCTGACTGTGTCAACACTAGTGTACAAAATTCTGGTAGAAAGTCAGCAACATAGCTGGAGAGAAAAACATAATGGATGGTAGAGAACTTACAGGGAATGTGGGGTTGTGGAAATCATCCTTGAAAACAGTATCCAAATCCTTGAAAAGCCTGTGTTCAGGTGTATCATATCTGCCATCACACAAGTCTAGACCACCAATAAAAGCAGTTATTTTTCGGTTGTTTCCTGTGGCTTGAGTGTCTACAATGACACATTTCTGATGGTGTGTAAACAAAGTTCCTACAACCTGGAGAAGAAAACTTGCTTTTTAAGATAGTAGAGTGTGATTTTACAGAACTTACTGTTATAACAAAATAAGTAGGACTAATGAACTACAACTTGTAACTTCCCAATCCACCAACTCCATTATGAATGCCTCCGTAAGCTAGTCAATATATCATCATTTTTTAACTAACCAAGGTTTTTTGCAAGAGAATTCATACACAATGCGAATGTGAGTTTTATTTTTCCAACAGAGTATGTGTATGCGGATGTGACAATGTATAAGAATGAGTTCTTGATATTTTGAAACGAGCAATGTAGCAATTTAGTGTATGTGTATGTGACCACAAGGGAGAAACAATATCCAAACCTGCTGCTTGAAAATGCTAAGTTTGTTGCTAGCATAGCGAGGAGACAACACACAATGCACACCAGAATGCCTGAAATATTTGCGAGCTTCCTCGTCATGTGTATTCATGAGCCCATCCTGCATTCCACCTACATCATTTCTATCAGACTATTCTTCTCCAAACAAAGTAGCAACCACGCTCTTGTAGTCAAAACAACAGGAGCTGCAACTGAAACTTGCAGTTTGGGTTCTGTGGGCATTTATCTTGTTCATAATTTTTTTCTCAAACACAAAGGATGACTGCATATCATTATATTAAGATAGGAAAAAAAGATAAAAAGTACAGAATAAACCCAAAAAACAAAACAAAAGAGCAAAGAATGAAAAAAACAGATGCATAATATTATGTAGATTAAGATAGTTTAACAATTGAACTTACCAGCTTGGTTCTTGAGAGACACCAGGGGCATTGACCATAAGGGAAGAGAATTACGTATGGTCAAATATCTCTACCTTTTCAGTTATTACATTTTCATCCTTATCATGCAGTAATTAGAAAAGCGTACTATCTACTCCTCATTTACTATCTGTCTAGTGTCTACCACTTGACAACCGTTTACGTGATAACAGTGAAGTAATACTGATATATTGACATTCTGATATTCTGAAATGAATAGTTTTTGGTGGTGGAAAGAATCTTACCGTTTTCAAAAGAAATTTGTCATGTGACGTTTTGTCATCCCAAAGTAACACTATAACACGGACTCCTTCTTGAACTTTGCGCTTCAAAAGTTCCCCGATGGTTAGTGGGTTTCCATTAGGAACAGGTTTTGTTGATTCCCTTACAAGCCTCACAGGATGATACAAGGACCAGCCAACTATGTAGATAAGATGATGAGCCTCAATGATTGCATGACAGATATCTTCCCAGCATCTGTTTTGTTCATATGTCCTCCCACCATCGATCTCAATTTGAGGTCGGAAATTGTCAGGAACATGAGCATCTTGATATAGGGTGACCATACCACCCTTCCTAATAGGGAAATAAGCATTTGGGACACCAACACTCTGATGGCCATCAGCACCAACTCCATCCTTGTATAATGGGTTCATGTCGATTGGCTTATATTGGATAGATAAATGCAGTTCAGGAGATGGCTTCATAGGATTACTGTACTGGCCAGAAATTGGAAACCAGCCACTGACCATATCACCTGGTGTGATGTGCTCAACTGGTATTGAAGCCACACCGATAAGCTCTGCCCCAAAAACATCATTGTCCTTTACATGAAACTCAACTCGGCTAACTGAATGAGCAACTTGAACATAGAAGTGTTCCTCCCATTTAGGGTTCTCCGAGTTGGCAATGACTCGAGTTTGTGCCACTGTTGCTCCTGAAAGGCAAACTGAAACATATGGATCACTAGTAATGATCTTCCTCATGTCCGGATGTGGATCAGCCTTCCCACAGTCGGTGCTGCAAGCCCCATACCCAGTAAAACATTTCCGCATCCTTTCTGTCATGAGATCCATATTGGGGAGACATTTTGCTTCAATTATCTGTATGTCCAAGTCTCCATGCAAGAGCATACTAACACCAGATTCAGCAGAGTGTTTCCCCATTGTATCGTGGTATGATCAAAATCCACCAGACAACAATATGAACCGGAAACTAAACTGTCATTATCCTGGAGAACACATCCTTCGCAAATCACATCACATTGAAAGGTGCTGAGACCTTTATAGCTTATCCAAATACAGAAGGAACCTGCAGAGTGTACTCAATTTCAGGATATGCATTCATAAACATAACAAAAAATGAAGATAGGAGGCATTCTGCAATGTTTACCACAGGGACCCTAAGGCCTGAATCCTGAATCCCATGATTATGCAATGGCATTCAGTTTCAATTGTTTGATTTCTAATCTAGGCAAGTCCCAGAAGGAGTAGGAAGGTCTAAATAACATAATATCCCAATTCCTATTGACTGGGTGCGGAACATGCGCATTGGATCAAAGTAAAAAAAAAAATGGTGATTCCCCAAACTTCAACTAATTATATTTTCTGCACTTGTGTCTATTTGTATAAGCCTCTCAAATTCATAATTCCGTCCCTACTCCCATTTAATATACTCATACTAGATTCGCAACCCAATTGCGTAATCAAGTTTTCACTGGTCCAATCTCTTTTGCATCAGCAACCCATTCGTAGCAAGAATTTGATTCCACATTCATAGGAAGCAAAGGGACCAAATCAATGTATCTAACATCTTGGACTAAACTGGAGGTGAGATTATGATAGAGCAAAGGCAAAAAAAAATGGCTCTATGTGCAATGCAGAATTATCGCTGAACTGCTAATGCATTTAGCAGTACTAGTTGATACTAACATACCTGAACATGAAAAATGCAGTGATTAATTAAAGCTAGGAGAGAAGAAACAATACCCAATCGGAGACCTGAGCGAGAGAGAAGGAGAGAGAATGCGCGAGCAAGAAGGGAAAGGGAAGTGAAGAGGAACGGATGGAGCGAACCGATTAACGCCCTGGCTGGCCATCCCCGCCCCTCGCGGAGTTCGCGGGGGCAACGAGCGGTGCAGGTGGCAGGGGGTTGGCGCCGGTGGAGTCGCGTGGACCGGGGGCGCTCGTGCGCCCCGTCCAGCGCGCAGCTTGGGTCCCGAGCAGGCCGGGGAGACGAGGGGTGCATCTATATGTCGCAAGAGGCGACAAAATCGATAGTTGTAGGATGCATGCATGCATTGCAAACCTAAGAAAAAAATGATAACGTGGCCGGTGCATGTGAATTGGAAAACAAAAAAATCATAACTCTTAAAGGGAGTATTCAAATTAAGTTTTAATTGTACCATTATATTTTTACAATAAGATTATCAAAACAAGATCTCACTTAGCTATGTTTCGATAATATTTTTTAAAAATTTATTTTAGATACGGATAAATAAGCAACAAATGACTATTTTTTGCGAACAAAAATTAACTATGACAAATAAAAAATGGTATAATGTGAATAAAAAGATTGTGCACCACGAACAAAAGATTAAAAGATTGTGCTAGACATGTGATTCTCTTCTTCTGGTCACAAAATAGACTAAACCTCTCTTTTATAGAACATTTTCTATTCATCATCGTATATGCACCAGGCCGATGATTGTTCCTAAGTGTTTTTGTATCATGATGTAAAATGAATCTTACTAATCACGCACTCTGCCGTGATTTCTCGTTCATTGGAATTTTTATTTAATTATATGCATGAAAAGGATATATTGTCTATATTTCTTTTCCTTCATATAGATGTCAAAACAATCTTCCCACCCGTGTACTTCCCTCCTCACCGTTGTATGCCGAAATCACCTATGGGTTAAGTTTAATGCTAAATTTAATGCACGCAAAAATCCAACACGGGAACACGCCAAAGAAGATGGACGCGTGAAAGTTCGAAGTAGCGTTGCTAGCTACTTCGAACTTTCGCGCGTTGGTACTGAGGTCTCGTTTGGTTCCTCTCCCTAAACTTTAAACTTTAGCTTAACTCATGTTACATCGAATGTTTAAATACTAATTAGGAGTATTAAATATAGATTTTTTCAAAACTCATTGCACAGATGGAGGTTAAATGATAGATTCGTCTCGCCGTTTAACCTCCACCTGTGTAATTAATTTTATAATTAAATGTGGCACGAAACTAAACTTTACCTCAAGAAACAAACACACCCAAAAACGATCGCCCAATAGTGGCCCCAAGGAGCGATGTGCACGACACGGCCCACAGAGACATTTGATTGGAGGCCCAGACAAAACAAAGGAAGCCCGTATTCTTCTTTCTGGGCCCAAAACGCAGGGAGACCATTTTATTGGGGCTTGGGGCCCGTACAACACAGAATTTGAGAGTTTTGTTGTTTATTAAGCAATCAAATTTTCTTGAAAAATGTCGGGATAAAATTTCTTAAAGGATAGTAGGAGTATGTCGGGAAGGTGTGTCTTCACCGACGAAGTGCGGGTACAAAGCAAACAGACGCCTCGCTTGATGTGGCGTGCCAGATTACACGGCGCCGCGATTGCGGGATGAAAAACAGGGCCGAAATCTACGCTCCCATTCATTCGCGAGCCTGCTGACTTGATCAAAGGCGCCATTTCGACCCGATGGAGATTCTTTCTGTGTGCTCGGAGGCGAAATATACATTCCAAATTCAGTTCAGAGATTAGCATTCATCGGCATCACGACATCCTACAACAAGCGGAGGAGAAAACAGAGGGAAGAATGGCTATGCTACAAACCGCTGCTGCCAAGTTTATCCCTCCACGCCAGGTAACCGTCCCGGTTCTGGTTCCTGACAACAGTAAGAAGAGCGGCATCCTCGACGACAATGTTGGAGCCTTGATCTATCCTGTATGACACATCGATGCCTTCGAGATGGAGGTGGTAGACGACGCCGGAGCTCGCTCCGTCCCCGTGGTCCTCATCAGCTTCTTCGCTGCGATGGCTGTTGGTTTCCCTTTCCATGTCTACTTGATGGGGGCGGATCCGCTGGGAGAGCGATCTGATGTCCCAAGAGAGGACCTGCTTGATGAGATCCTGAAATTCATCTGCTGAAGCATAGAGGGACTGCTTTTGCTGAAACAAATAAATGGGCTTCAAATAGTAAGTAAAAAGGTAATTATGTAAAATTGGCCCAATGGACGCGATGGTAAAGTGTGTTACTTCTCTTTTCCAAAAAAAAACTGAAGTTTAATTCTACGCAGAACAAAAAATTTATAAGAGGAGAATATATCAGCATCACTTACGGCATGCACCCAGCAGATGTGAAGCGCAGATATGAATTGTTCAGAAAAATGGATGGACTCCACAGCTAATGCACCATCAATCTGCTTCAACGAAATACTCAACATTACTACGTGGTGAAAAAATGAAGGTAACTTGATTGTAGCATTGCAGCAAGATTTTGTGAAGGTTCGATGTGGCACATGAACTACATGGTGATATGCTGGCAAGACTCAAGAGAACAAAACAAACCTAAATAGACACTGCACAATCTTGCATGCCATTCAGTCAGCATAGCTGAACAAGTATATATTCTCTGAATGATTTGTAACATTTTTTTAGGACCCATATCTTACTGTAAAGTATCATTCAAAACCCCACATCACGGCAGAAAAGTTTTACTAAGCTAGTAAAGTGTGCTGAACTGTTCAAAAAGTAAAGTAGTAACTGCATTTTTTCCCCGGCAGATTGGGTGCTGCCAATTGTATGTAGATGTATAGAGATAATACATATGAACATTTATTAGTCTATAAGGCACACTTATCCCAAAAAAAAAGTCTAGAAGGCACACAACATCTGCTGCCTGCACATGTATAGAAATAATAAAAGAAATGAATGTTAATGTAAAGAAATGCATGAATTGATATACAACATCGTACACACCTCTAACCAATTGGGAACAGCCGCACCTTTAACACTATCAGAATATGGCAGGTACGGTTTAATGTCAATAACAGGCTGTCGATAAGGAATCAACATATTAGGAAGAGCTCACATTGCTAAATTATATCAATCCTCTGCATAATGCTGGACCATATAAGCGCTTAAAATGGTACCGTGCCGTCAACCAAATCTACTCCAGAAAGCAAAACAGCATGCCCATCCACCACCTCCACCTGTTAAAGTTGAAATGAAAAACTCAATACACAGTAGCATGCTGAATAAGATCAATTATATTAAGCAATTGTCCAAAGGAAAATGACATGTGCAATCTCTACATGCTCACAGCATCGTGTACAGAAAGAATCAATATGTATGGAAGTCAATGTAAATCAAAATCCAATCAGAACATTAGTTGATTTTCTTACAGTTTAAGTGACACAGTAGCATGTGTTGATCAGAAGAAAATATTCCTCATCCCTATGAAGATGTGCAAAACCATCCTTAGCACAATACATAATAAGCAACACGCATATACAAATAATCATTAAGATTCTTGTACATACAGGTTCGTTCGTGAATATTTTCAATTCTAAATTTGTGTTGCAGAAAGTAAATAAACATCAGACCATTTCATGTGACAGTATCACTGTTGCAGTGCAAAGGGCACAGCGGGGTGAGACTGCAAGAGGAATGTTGGTTCAATTATGTAATTCTTACCTTTGCTACACTGAGCCCAATTGGATTAGGCCGATGCGGTGCCCTAGTTGCCAAAACCCCCATCTTGCCCCCTTTCAATCTTGGTACCCTTACCTTCCCCAAAAAATAGAAGATTTCAACAAGTTCAGCCCATGTCCAATATAGCAGTTGGAACTTTTTTTTTCCATCACAGGAGGAAACCACCGAAGGACTGAGAACACAACCATACCTTTGCTTTTACCTTGGACCTAGCAGGATCTTTCCACATTTTGTCAAGATCTGTGTTCAGATGGAAAACATAAAGGATCCAGCAATGCGAGTAACTAGCTAGTCCCTCCAGCGCTGCTGCCGGGACTCGAGCTGGATCAAGCGCCACAGTTGCCCTGGCCAGCGTCACAACCAAAGGCTGCCTTGGTGTACCATTCCTATGATTGTAGATCAATAAAGCAATAAAATTAGGTCCATAGCTCGCTTTCCACACATGAACACATCCAGCCATCACCAACTCTGTTTTCTTTTCCCGGAGAGGGCCACTCAACACTCATTCACTCACCAATGACAAAATCTAGTTACCACTCGAGAAACTGACTGAATGCTACAGGGCGTGGAAAATGGGGGCAAAATCGAAGGCAGACAGCACCTAGTGGAGAAGCAGGACTGGACAGTGCCGATGGGCGCCATCGGGTAGGATGCCGGGGCGGCGGCGGCGGCGGCCTTGACCGGCCTCGCCTCGTCGGGGCGGGGCTCCTGTTCGCTCAGAGCCCTCCTCAACGACTGCAAGCAAGGGGCACGATTCAGCAATCAGCAGCATGAGACGAATCAAAGAGGAAGTGTGTGCAGAGCCTGAACGCGCGACAGCTTGCTGCACGGCAGGTCGACGATCTCACCTGCTGGGCGCGCACCCTGCCGCGGCGCTCGGAGGCGGCCTTCTCCGCGGCGACCGCCAGCGCGGCCTCCAGCTCCCGGACCCGCGCGGCCAGGCGGCCGCATTTTCGCCTGTAGAGCAGGCCTGCGGGACAGGTACGACGTCGGTGAGGGAGGAGAGGAAGGTGTTTGACGCGCATAGGTAACGATGAGTCGAGAGAAGAGGTCGATATTACTTGAGAGAACGACGGCAGCGGCCGTGGCGA
Organism: Setaria viridis; assembly: GCF_005286985.2. Classification (NCBI taxonomy): domain Eukaryota; kingdom Viridiplantae; phylum Streptophyta; class Magnoliopsida; order Poales; family Poaceae; genus Setaria; species Setaria viridis. The sequence goes on along the minus strand of NC_048264.2, from coordinate 30,111,405 downwards.
CGAGGGCGGCGGCGGCAAGGCTCCGCGGCGGCGCCATGGCAGCGGAAGCAGCCCCCAAAGGCGCCGAAGCAAAGCGCTGGTAGTGGGCTCGGGAGATAGTGGGCTGGGCTTCACACGGCCAGACACATACTAGGCCTGATTGTGTCGTTTTCGGGCCGTCCGCTTGTCTGGTTTTAAAGTTTAAAACCCTACCGCAATGCATTGAGCTCATTAAACCATACCGCCAAATGTAGCTTACATTAGACCTAAACTGCATTCCAAAGTCAAATACACACATGTACAGACAAATATGCATCCTTTTCAGACGCGTGACACTCAGACTTCAAACACTGCGGCGTTCGCACTGAAAAGGCCAGGTCTCCTACTGAAACTCACATGGAACTTTCACTTGCATTTGCAAACCCACAGAAGACTGGCGTGCCATTTACAGATCTTCAGCCGCTTCAACTAACGAGAAACAAATCCATTGGATTGTGACCCAAGACGCCAAGAGGGCCAAGAGAGGTAGTTGGAACCACCAGCTTGGACGAAAATCTCAAAACGAACAAATCATCGATGGGAACTGCAAACAAAGCGACAAAATTGGATCAAGATCTCAAAACAAACAAATTCATGACGGGAACTTCAAAGGAAGAGAGACTTGATTAGAGTTCAATTCAACTAACACGAGACTATGAGAGATCGACAACATATGCATCTATAACTAGTGCACCAGTAAAGAAAGATTCTTCTGCAAACCTCTCACAACTGAAGAGATGGTGACACAAGCTTGGATCACAATGCTCCTATTCTTGGCGTCCAGCTCTGCAGCTGCCCAAACCATAACAGAAAGTGAAGTAGAAGAATTCCATATAGGGGTGGTACTTGATTTGGGAACGATGGTGGGAAAGGTGTCACGTACAAGCATTTCAATTGCTGTCGAAGATTTCTATGCTGTCCATCCTAACTACACGACGCGGCTTATCCTCCACATCAGAGACTCCATGAATGATGATGTCCAAGCTGCATCTGCAGGTATGATTCATGCTCAGTTATGGATTTGACAACTTAATAAGGTATGCATTTAGTTGATCATGTACAGTTTGTACACTTGGCATTTTGGAAGTTTGATCTTTTAAACACAGCAAACGAATATGAAATACTTCCTCCAATCACGAATGTAAGTCCATCTAGGATCATCCTATGTCAAACTTTTTTACTTTTAACGATCCATATCTAACATTTTATATAGATTGACAAATGACAACACAAGCTTGGTATTTTGGTAGCACTAGATTCATTCTGAAAAGTGTGTTCATAATATGTAGCTCCTATGTAATATAAATATTTTTGGAGATATTACCAGTCAAATTGTCATATTGGAGACCATGTCAGTCTTCTAATCTGCTTATATTTCAAAGAGGAAGTAGTCGATAAAGCTGTTGCACTCCGTTTAAATGGTTGCACAGAATAAACAGAGAACTATGTACATGAAGGGGCAAAAGGGTACCTTTAATTTAGTCAATTCTGTAAGTCCTTATATAGTAAAAATTGGATACATAAACATTTAAATATTCTCTTTCAATAACCTGGTTTTGATGCAGAAAAAAAGCAGCATTGATGCAGTAGATGAAACATGTGCTTTTTTCCTGAAACAGTACAGGTACAAGGAAATGGCAATCATGTCTTAAACACACTTATGCAATGGAAAAACAAAACAAAATACGTTTAGATCTAATGGCACCTAATTTTTGCAAAGCTGTAGACCAATTTCCCTATAGTTCCTTTACCGCGGGTACTGACAGTGGGGACTGGGGATATGACAAAATTATGCAAGTCCTTGCAATTTCAAAGTGAAGTGAATTTAATAGTAGCTTTATGTTAATATGATAGCCATTATTAGCCAATGCAACCTTAAGGAAACAACCTCCAAATAAATCAGTTTTGAGCACAGAGCTTTGAATATAAGACATTTGCTTCCAATAAGAATAAGAATAAAATGTTGACTAATTGGTGCAAATCCTAGTGGAAAAGCAGAGTAAACCATTCCCTTGGGTTTGAGAGTTTGACCTCAATGAGCAATCGGACTCTTGTTTCCCCTACTGCTCAGAGGCAGAGCCATCTCAGCACCTGCTGCAAGAAAAATTCAGCGGCCGCCTGATAGGCTAAGAGCAAACGAGCAATCCTTTGGAAGCACTAACCTGGTACCCTGACCTCAGACTCCTCCGCGCGCGCGCCTGGCGGCGGCTGCCGCTCCACTCTCCGGGCAGGATTCCATGCTCCCAGGACAGCGGGCGCGTGTGGCAAGAAACTAGAGGTTACCTACGAAACTCCCTAGGCTACGCGGCTCGCGGTCGCGGCGGAATGCAGGTGGCAGGGGCAGCGGATTTACTTGAAGCGGCCGCCGGTGCGGAGCCATGGCGGCACGCGTCGACGCCGACGGTCCGCGCCGAGTTCCGACCTGCCTGCCTGCCGCCAAGCCAAGGGTTGCGGTGGGCCGTTCATTGGCCCACGTTGTTGTGGGGCGAGCTGTCAGATACCGAACTCCTTTTGGGCCACTGCCGGGCCAAAATCGATTGGCACCATGGAAAACTTAGCGGGCTCCATGGAAATCGATTGGTATCGAACAATTTGTAGCACAAGATCTCCGTAGGGACCGGTTTTGTCGCAGGGGACAATTCATTCCGCATGGCGCATGGAGCATCGGGCGAGAAAGGGGCCTTTGTCAGGGCGCCACCACCGGCTCGCGGCTTTCACGGGAACCCTGCCAAACGCATTTGGCACTCTAAGCAAACGGTTTCAGTGTTGAAGCTAACTCCGGAGCCGTTCTCAAAATGAACTAGAGCGGCGGAGCTAAAAAGAAAAATATAGCTCCTACCGGCTCCTCCCCTTCCCCACAGACACAAGAACAAAATTGCTCCTCAACAGCGTCCCCACTCTTTTACCGTCGGCGTGGCTGTATGCAGCCGGGACGACCATCACGCGGCTGCTCTAGAGGCATCCCCTGTCTCGTTCGAGCCCTTGCCGACGTTAGCGCAACGGGGAAGAGCAAGGCGTTGGGGAAGCGACGCTGCGAGGCCGAAGCGTGGCCGCAAGGGAGCAACGTGGATGCGAGGATGGAGCAGGCCCGTGGGAAGACGGCGGTGCAGCGAGAGTGTCGGATTGCGGTGGCAGGAAAGAGACGACGAGTAGGAAAGAGAGGAAAAGATAGGTACAAACGAAAGGATAAGAAAGAGATCAGAATAAATAAAGGATGGAAGGAACTAAATAAAGAGAAAAAATAGGTGCATTAAAAATTGAAAAATGACATCAGTTTTTATAGCAAGCACAAATATTGGTTAAGAAATACAATTTTCTTTTTATTTTACATGAATAAAAATTATAAACTGAGGATAATCATACAATTCATCTTAACAACCAAGTCATATGTCAAGGGACATATTTGATATTTGATATCTCCAATCCATTTATGAAAAACAGGTGAAGCCGTTTTGCCTAACGTTTTCCAAAATAGTTTCACATTCACTGTAGAAGCCGCTCCACGAAGAAGCTAGAGCCGGAGCTATTTTTGTAGGAGCCGAATCCCTGCCAAACTAACCCGAACTCTTCCAGGTTCATGATGCATAGAAGCGTTGTCCTCGGGGGAATTCCAGAGGTTCGACGTTAACGTGTCCTCGTGGAGCGCCAATCTGACTGACTATCAAGTATCAACACTAGGGGCGCCGAATTATCCTTGACAAGATTGGATGGATGCACACTTCGCCTGAGATGATTGCTACCTCCCATCTGCCGATGCCCGACAGGCAACAGCGATGCTGACGCGTTGGATAGATTAGAAGAGAGTTCCTCGCCAAAAAAAAAGAAGGATAGATTAGAAGAGAGAGAGCTGAGTAATTAAATGGAGGATAAAATCGTAAGGATAGGCATGCCACCCGTTTCGAGACTATAATCTTCCTCTTACTTGATACCAGAAGAAAGAAAGAGAGGAAGGAGAAGAACTCTTGAAAAGAAGCACGTGACGCGTATGGTAACTTTTTCGGGCACGCCGTCGGTGGTGCACATTACCTTGTGTTCTTTGCTAGGAAAAGGAAAAAGAATTGAAGAAGAAATGATGCATCCCTAGTCGCCGATCGCAAAAGGAGACTGTGCGTGCAGAAGCGCGCATAGTGATCGGCGCCTTTTGACTCACGACTCACGAGCATGGCAGAAAAGTGTGGCGAGGAACGCAGGTTCCCTGCCTCGGATCACTCGAGCACATTCCATAAACTATCTGTCTGTGGTCAGCTGCTTTAGGCCAACGGGAATGGATGCCGGCCGGTGAGGTAGGTTTGTGAAGAGACGGACGGTGGTGCGCTGCTCCGCTAGGTCTCGGTCCTACGCTGTCTGCTTCGTGCAGGACAGATTAAGGAAGGGTACCAGTACGAGCACGACGGCTTCGTCTATGGCCTCCTACTCTCCTCCTCGGCCGTCGGCGTCTTCGTGCAACTACTAGTCCCAGTCGAAGCCCAAAGCAGGTTTTATGTGGTCGCACAACTGTTCTGATCGGAATCGATTTCTTTTTTTCCGGCACACGACCAAAAATAAGGGTGATTCTATTGATCAATTGCTTGGAATAAGACATCTTTACGGTTGACGAACCACAAAGATCTTTTCATTTTTCTTCGACCTCTAGCAATGACACAGTCCCGACCCCGTGCGTGGCCGGTGGCCGTGAGCCATGGGCACCCAACTCATCAAAAAGACAAAAGCTCACCTGCACCATGCCACGCCGCCCGCCATCAGACCAAACGGTATGGGGGGGAGGAAACTAACAGAAAACGAAATAAAGGATAGCAACGAGAACGCCACCGCGCAAGCTCTGGTCCTTTGCCTCGCCGAAAGCTCCGAAACCGGCTGCCAATGTGCCATGTTCCTGCTGTCCGCTTCTCTGTCTTTACTGCGCGCCGGCTCCTGTGCGCTGCGCCCATTTCGCGTTTCCGTGAGTGCCTGAGGGATTTCTCATTTCTTTACCAAAAGCCAGCAGGCAGCGTGGCAGCTGCATGCTTTCGTGGAATCCGTCACCACTAATCCTGGAGGAGTAGCTTTTAGCTTGCAGGAACCGTTTGTGTTTCTTTCCCGAAAATCCTCTCTCTTTGAGGAAGATAAATCCTGGCCTTTTTGCGCCCGGGTTCCTTGTTCTTGTTCTCTTGCTGCTGTTCTTGGGACCAGACCAGGGCAGGGAGGAATGATGTGGGGAACCGGACTGGAAGAAGAGTAAACAAGCGGATTCGCATTTCAGCTTCGGAAAGGGACGTGAGCTAGAGAATAGTGTCGTGTGTGGGAGAGGGCGAGAGGCACTCCAGGAGAGGAACAGGAGAAAGTAGGAGAGAGAGAGAGAGAGGGAGGAAGGATGTGTGTTGCCTTCTACCTCAGAGAGAGGTAGGCTGCTGCTGGCCATTCGCTCGGCATCCAGCGGCTACAACGAGAAACAAGGAACTTGGTCCATACATATGGCCTATAAAAATAAATAGCCCAAGCTGAGCACACGAGGTGAAGGACGTTTATTCTTAAAAAAAGAAGGAACGACTATACAGCACTTGGGTGTTTTTGGTAGGTGTTTTAATCAATTTTTGCGACCATGCAGAACGTTCCACGTAGGAGTGGTAAGGGCCAAAAACGATTGACATGGATGCTAAGAAGAAAAATCGACTGAAAAAGGAAACTGTAACGATAAAAAAATAAAAGGATAAAAGGAGGCGAACAGAGTGTAGCTGCGCACCAGAGTTCGAGTTCTCGACTCAGCACTGATGCTCGCATTTTTATGAATTTATTCCAGGATTTAACCGGCACTATTCTTGTAGTGGTAGGCGACGTGCCTGTCGACAACGGATGCGTCAGTGGTGACTTCGTCAATCTCGAGGATTTGCCGGTTCAGTTTTTTGGAGGTGCTTGTATGGGTAGGGTTGCGTGTGTGTATTCGTAGGGGTGAGTGCGTGCGTGTATGTGAGCGTCCGCATCTATACTTAGGTGATTCGCAAAAATAAAACAAAAGGAGGAACACAGCGGATAAAAAACATGAGATACAATACAAGCATGACGACAAACCCATCAAGTGCAGCAACTTACGGGCTAAGAAAAATAAAAATGAAAATAATAATAACAACAACCTCTCTCTTTTGTTTTTGCAAAATATAGTATAGATGTAAAACTCATATACCTGCCGAGTAGCGTCATTATTCACCATAAGAAACCTAACCGAAACCGCGAAACCGCGGCGATAGGAGCGAGCGAGGCATGGCACATTGGCACCCAACGGTGGAGAGCGAGATGCGACACCTGGCGATCGTGGACGTGACGAGCGAGCCGCGATAGTGAAGCGTTGCTGGTGGCAGCAAGATGCACATCACGGAGCAGCAACTGTTTTTTTTTTTTTAACGAAAGCTCTTTACTTCGCGCGGCAAAGCTTGAGCTATTTGTTTATGGACCATATGTATGGATGTCCTTTGTTTCTCGTCATGGCCGTTGGATGCCGAAGGAATGGTCAGCACCAACCTACCTCTCTCTGAGGTAGTTTCAAGAACTTTAGAGGAACCAGATCCAAGCAGACATGCCGCAAAGCTCCACTACCACTGCTGCCGTGCTGCGCCTCTCTCTCGACGGTGGAAGGTTAGGAATTGAGCTCACGGCAAGCTCCGGGAGCAGCTGAGAATCCCCACCCGCGTAGCGGCATTCCGCGTTCGCAGGCTGCGGACGGCGGTTTCAGGCTTCTTCATGCTGGAGATGCTCCCTTCGCGTCGCTCTCGCCGGCAGCGGCGCGGCGGCGGGTAGGTGTGGAAGCAGGGCGCCGTGGTGGGAGAGTCTTGTGGTGCTGGTGTTTCTCGAGTGCTGTTCTTGCCTCCTGTTCCTGGCGGCAATGGCGCCGGGCCTGGGGCTGGCCTACCCGTGGGGGAGGGATGTCCGGCGGGGAACGCCGGTGGTGGTGACCATGGAGAACCCCAACTACTCGGTGGTGGAGATCGACGAGCCCGAGGCGGAGGCGCTCCGGGCCGGCCTGCCGCCCATGGACAAGGACCGGGGCCGGAGCGCCAAGCAGTTCACCTGGGTGCTGCTCCTTCGCGCCCACCGCGCCGCCGGCTGTCTCACCTCGCTCGTCGCCGTCGCCTGGGCGCTGCCGTCGGCCGTCGCGAAGCGGTTCCGGCGGGCCGCCGCCGCCACCGCCACCGAGGGCCCCGGGCACGGGCGGGGCTGGCTGCTCTACATGTTCATCAAGGGGTTCTTGGCGCTCTCCTTGCTCGCGCTCGCCGTGGAGTTCACCGCCTACTGGAAGGGGTGGCACTTCCGGAGGCCGAATTTGACTGTGCCTGAATTGCATGTGCCGGAGGTGGAGGAGATTCAGGGGTGGGCGCACTTGGCGTACCTGACCTGGATGTCATTCCGAGCAGACTACATCCGGCGGCCGATCGAGTTCTTGTCGAAAGCTTGCATTTTGCTATTCGTTGTCCAATCCCTGGACCGGCTCGTCTTGTGCTTGGGTTGCTTCTGGATTAAGCTCAAGAAGATCAAGCCGAGGATTGAAGGGGATCCGTTCAAGGAGGGTTCAGGGTATCTGCACCCAATGGTGCTTGTTCAAATTCCTATGTGCAACGAAAAGGAGGTAAGGAGATGAATTCATTGTGCAGGTTGCAGTGTGCTGGTTACATTGCGTTGTGGTCTTGTGGATGATGGGATTATTCTTGCGACAGGTCTACGAGCAATCAATTTCAGCGGCCTGCCAGCTAGATTGGCCAAGGGATAAGTTTCTAATACAGGTGCTCGATGATTCGAGCGACGAAAGCATTCAAATGTTGATCAAAGCAGAAGTTTCCAAGTGGAGCCAGCTGGGTGTGAATATTGTCTATCGGCATCGGGTTTTGAGGACCGGGTATAAAGCTGGGAACCTCAAGTCTGCAATGAGTTGTGACTACGTCAAGAATTATGAATTTGTTGCCATTTTTGATGCGGACTTCCAACCAAGCCCTGATTTTCTCAAGAAAACAATCCCACATTTTGAGGTAAGAATTGTCTACTGATTCAATTCAAGTATGCTAGCTACCATACATCCATACGATAGTAACTTCAAATCTTTGGGTGGCTCAGGGGAACCCTGAACTTGGACTAGTTCAAGCACGATGGAGCTTTGTGAACAAGGATGAGAACTTGTTGACCCGCCTTCAGAATATCAATCTTTGCTTCCACTTTGAAGTGGAACAGCAGGTCAATGGGGTCTTCTTGAACTTCTTTGGGTTCAATGGAACTGCCGGAGTTTGGAGGATTCAAGCTTTGGAAGAATCAGGAGGCTGGCTTGAGAGGACAACCGTGGAGGATATGGACATTGCTGTTCGGGCGCACCTCAATGGATGGAAATTCATCTTCCTGAATGATGTGAAGGTACATTTGCATAATGATAATCATAGCATTTTAGATGAGCGATCGATCTTGACAATGTGGAAACTGATTTTACTTAGCACCATTGTCCAGGTCTTGTGTGAAGTTCCAGAATCCTATGAAGCATATCGAAAACAGCAACACCGGTGGCATTCTGGCCCAATGCACCTTTTCCGGTTGTGCCTTCCGGACATAATTACTGCCAAGGTATGCAATCCCATTAGCCCAAAGTTGGCCCCTGTAATGGGGATCAAAGTTCCTTTTCTTGGGGTATGGATCAATATTCTTTTTGACGAGCATTTGTTAATTTCAATGCAGATCACCTCATGGAAGAAGGCAAATTTGATACTATTATTCTTTCTTTTGAGGAAATTGATACTTCCTTTCTATTCTTTCACATTGTTTTGTGTCATTCTTCCACTAACCATGTTCGTTCCCGAGGCCGAGTTGCCTGTGTGGGTCATTTGTTATGTGCCGGTCTGCATGTCCTTTCTTAACATTCTGCCATCACCAAGATCATTTCCTTTCATTGTACCATACCTCCTATTTGAGAACACCATGTCTGTGACCAAGTTCAACGCAATGTTGTCTGGGTTGTTCAAACTTGGAAGCTCCTATGAATGGACTGTCACCAAGAAGTCCGGTCGATCATCTGAATTAGACTTTTTCACAGCTACAGAAAAGGATAAGAAGGGTTTCATGCTTCCTCAGTTCCAGAAGCAATTACCTGAAAAAGGTGAACTGATCGAGATGAATTTAAAAAAGGAACATCATGAGAAGGCACCACATGACGCGAGAAAGGCTAACAAGATCTACAAGAAGGAGCTTGCTCTTTCTCTGCTCCTGCTGACCGCTGCGACTCGGAGCCTCTTGTCTGCTCAAGGGATTCATTTCTACTTCCTTCTGTTCCAGGGGGTGTCATTCCTTGTTGTTGGCCTTGATCTGATCGGTGAACAGATAAGTTGATTCTCCCATGCTATTGTCGAAACAGCATGGAAAGTACGCATATGTTCATACATACAGTGATGTTGAAGATTATGGACTTCCTATTCATGCTTAGAATTTTGCTTCAGAATTGCAACCCTGCTCAAAAGACAAAGGGAAGTGCAATTGGTTCTGCAGTCTAGTTCAGATTCGGGGCAGAAACCAGAAAAGCCCAACAGGAATAAACTGAAGAGTAGATAGAACTTGTTCATCTGTACACTGTCAGTAAAATGTTCCAGCGGTGTTCATACTAATAGAGTTCCACTACGGCAATGTTCTTTGAATTCATGAACAGTTAAACACTGAAACATGTACCACTGTTCATTTATAAATCGTGATACACGCAAAATCTCGTTCTGGAGATAAACTGTGAACCTGTACAAAATGTTGTTGATGTTTGTCGCCATCCTAGGCTCCTAGCTAGGTGAATTGCATTGCAGTCTATCTATCTGTCGGTGGATGTACTTTTAGTAGTCAGCAGGCTGCAGACAGGCAGTTGGATGAACTGCTGGTGCAGTGAGCTTTCGTCTCAAGCATCATCATCACACGGGCATCTAGCATTTTGTTTGTGGCGCACCGGCGTCACAATTGTCCTCTCATTTTCGTTGCAGATGGTATCTACAGGGTTTCAGCTACTCTTGTCATGAGAACTAGTGGCAGCGAGTTGCTTTCTTTCCCAGCTAGGGTTAACTTAGGGCCTGTTTGGTTAGCATTGTTTATAAATAAGCAACTTATAAATAAGCAAATAAGTTGCTTATAACCCAAACACTCTTGCTTATAGAGTTGCTTATAAGTTGCTTATGCATAAGCAAATAAGCAAGTTTGGAGTTACTTATAGTTACTTATGGGGTACTTTTACACCTCCTACCCTCATTCTCTCTCCTCTATCCCGTCACCACTCACACCGCCGGTTCCGCCTGCCGCCGCCGCCGCGCCGGCCGCCGGCCGCCTCCGCGCCGCCCGCTGCGCCCGCCGCCCGCTCGCCGGCCGCCGCTGCGCCCACCGCCTGCCCGCCCGCCGCCTCCGCGCCGGCCGCCGCTGCGCCCGCCGCCTCCGCGCCGGCCGCCGCCTCCGCGCCGGCCGCCGCCTCCGCGCCGGCCGCCGCCGCCCGCCGCCCGCCTGCCGCCACCGCCGCGCGCCCCCCGCTCCCGCTCGCGCCCGCCGCCGCCGCTCCCGCCCGCCGCCGCTCGCACCCCGCCGCGGCCCGCCGGTCCCGCCCGCCGCCGCTCGCGCCCGCCGCCGCCGCTCCCGCCCGCCGCCGCTCGCACCTCGCCGCGGCCCGCCGGTCCCGCCTGCCGCCGCTCGCACCCCGCCGCGGCCCGTCGGTCGCGCCCGCCGCTGCCGCCGCCCGCCCGCCGCTCGCGCTTGGCCGCTGCCCTGTTCTTCTGACGCCAGCCAAGGAAGGAGCTGGTAAGTAGTAGGGGTAGTGGGAAATGGGGTGGACCAGGGGTAAATGTGTCAATACCACTCTCATTTATTGCAAATAAGCAACCCAAACCAAACACCTAGACTTATAAATAAGCAACTACAATAAGCAAATAAGCAACTTATTTATAAGCAATCCTAAACCAGGCCCTTATTACTAAAGTCACTTGTACCCAGTGTAACACGTAGAAAGGATGGGCTGTTGCTGATGCTGAACTGCATCGAGATAGAACACGAGCACAACAGTCCTTGAAAAGTTGAGTTATTCGCCTGACAAAAGCCATTAAGCTTCTTTTACTGCATTCATGTTCTGATCTGATCTCATCGATCCGTCCGATCTGATCTCACCGCAAACACGCGCAGCTTTGCTTTCCGGACAGCAATCACTGGACACCGGTAAGTGGTAATCCACAACCACTGGATCAGCACAGCACCAGTACAATTATTTGCATGTAGGCTGTAACTGCACATGGACATGAACGAAGGGGTCGCAGCACCGCAATGCAGGGGGATCAAACCTGGAGGGAAGTGCAGCTCCATCCGAGACGAATGTATCCATCTCAGCTTGTCATTGCACAACGTATGTGGCTCCCATGATCTGTCGGTGGGGAGGCAGGAGGGGCTGCCTCTGCAACCAGTAGCACCAGCCGCAGTGCCCGGTGCCCACCGTGGATCCGTATCGTGGGCTTCATGGCCACCCTGCAGCAGCAGCAGGAAGCAGCGCAGCCGTGTCACGTTTTTGGCAAGGCTTAATACACGGCGTTGATTCGGGGAGGGGCCAGGTTGGGGTCTCCCCAGTGGTAAGGGCGGGTGTCGGCTGAGGGGCGTGCCAAACGGCTGTCCTGTGCTCTGTGTAAGACCGACGAATTCAGGTCTGTACACTGTACGTACTTGTGGTTCCGGTGAGCACTGAGCAGCACTGCAGCTCTTGTTCGCCTTCCGTTTGGTTCTTCGAATAACAGAGAGACAGAGACCTGCAGCTACCGTACTTCAGGTAGAAGAGCAGCTGCTCGGGCATTCCTGAACCATTGGTACCTCACTGATGATCATTCATAACGTGTATGGCCATGAACTGGTTGCGCTCGCATGACCCCTGCCTGCGTGACATTTTCGGGGCGTTCTGTTCTGGTCACACGGCCCATGCGACCCTGTTGAGAATTTCTAGCCACGGCCCAGAGCCGCTTGTGCCTCCCGGGACAAGGCGGCTCTCCCCCCTAAAAAAAAAGAAAAAGGACAAGGCAGCTCTAAACCATGCCAAGTATTTTATTATTTTATTATTCGGATGTCTCTCATCTGGGTACATTATCTATTCATATAGATGCCCACAGCAATCCAACACACGCACAACGCATACAACCAGAACTATAACTACACACAGTTCAGAAGACCACGTCCTTCGAGAGAGAGTCGGAATCGTAGGTGACGAGCGCGTCACATTCCCTTATGGCATCACGCAAGAGAGGCTCTAAATTTTTTTAGGTGCACTGGGACCCGGGTGGGTGCAAACTATGCCGGGGGCGCCGCTGCGCCACTCCTAGGGGCCGCTCCTTGGGGCCGCCGCTCGCCGAGGACTGCCACTTGCCAGGGGAATCGCCGCGCCGCCGGGGCCTCCGCAGGCACCCTCGACAGGATCCCCGCCGCCACGCCGCTCCGTCACGTGGGTCCCTCCTAGCCATCCGTCAATAGGAGATCTGCCCCTCCTTCGGGCCGTCGCGGTGGACAAGGGAGGGGCGCGGCTCCGCGTCGAGCTCGTCGCGGCCGATGACGCCAGTGGCGGTCGCGGCAGCGCGTCCGTGGCGTACAGCGAGGACGTGCGGAAGCTCGATGTGCATGCCATTGGGTTCGTCGGGTCGGGGGTGCGGGTGGGAGAAGATGGGATAGAAAGGATGACAAGTGGGGCTTGAATTGGGGGGCAACAAGGGCAATCCACACTAAAATCGATCTTTTTTGGAGCTGAGAACACCCATCTAGCCTAACACCCTATTTTATTTCTGGAGTTTTGGAGTGGAGCTAGCTCCATCTAGAGTTCTGGAGTGGAGCAGCTCCACCCAGAGCTGGAGCCATGCCAAACAGGGCCATAGTAAAATGTACCTATCCAGTGGCGGATCCAGAAACGGGTTCCATCCCTGGGCTAACTAATATAAGGCTTAAAATCTTACTAGCAATACACTATTAGATATAACATATTTTTCAAATAACACAAATAATTATATAATTCTCTAGATTCCAAGTGTTCAACCAATAGACTCAAATAAACATTAAAGATAGAAAAGTACCAAATTAAGAGTTTTCCATGATAAAATAAACCCATACATGTCTTAATGATTTAACACCACTTCCACTTGTACCGACATCCTCAATTCTACATAAAAAATTTCAACATCTCAGCCTTTATAAAGCAAGATAACATTATGTATTGAAATAGACTAATACAAGTAAATGACACGCACCTTGAGCCCTCAATTGTTTAACTCAATTGTTGATCTTTCTGTAAATCGATTGTTTAACTCACAATAAACTTAATTAATCACAATATTGAAAATTCCATGATGAAAATGATGGTAGTAACTCACTAATTTAGCACCATGACATCTCAAACGACCTCTAACTGGTATCATATCTTCCATATTAGGAATGTCTATGTTGTTGAGGAGGCAAAACTCTTTTACCTCTTCAAAAAGAGCATCCCAACCATTTTCCCTTATTTCATTCATATTTCTCATCATAGAGCCAATTAATCCTATTGCACGAATATTGTTTTGATTTTTTTTGCAAACATTGTGACAGGTCTTGAGTCATCCCCGATACTCTGATCATAAGATGTAATATGAACACAAATTCAAATGACTCCATTCTTTGAATCAATCCAGAGGCTGTAGTTTTTTTCCCCATCAGTTTCATCTTCACTAATATTCTGTAACACCTCTAGTATAGAGGAAAACATGAACCATTGGACTACTCATTTGATTATTCCGTGGAGCATTTTCACCAGTCACAAGTACAGCCTTAGGATCCTTCTTTCTGTACCATTTAAGCATCTCCATAAAGTAAGACTCAAATACTCAATGAGACAATGATAGTTCTGCTCAATGAAATGAAATATTCAATACTTTGCAATGTAAAAGGTAGCAATCATGGAGCAATTTCAAAAAGAAATGGCATCTAACCTGCTGCTGCCTGCTGGCCCGCTGGCTGTTGCCGCTCAGGCGCTCATAGTGGCGCATCCGCTCAGCAGGGGGCCGGCGGGGGCGCGGCCGCGGGGGTGAGGGGCTGAGGGCGACGGGCGACCAGCGAGGGCGCGAGGCAGCGACCTGGCGCGCGGTTGTGGTGGGCTGGCGGGGGCGCGGGGCCGCAACTCGCAGGTGGATGCGCTGTGCGCGTGGCCGGCGGCGGCACGCCGTGCGGCCGGCGCGGGTAGTACTGGGCGGGGGCACGGGGCAGCCAGGACGGGAACGGAAGGGTGAAGGTGTATGGGAGGCAGCCAGGCGAGGGGTGAAGGCGCATTGGCGGATGGGACTTGGGAGCCGAGTGTGAACGGGAGGCCGGAGGCGCGCTCACCCCGGCTAGGGCTCCGTCCGGCCTGCTGAGCTGACTTCTCCTCGGGGCGGGCTAATGGGCTGCCTGGCCTTTTTAGGCCATTTTTATGAAGCAACTTCCCACTGTTCTTAGGCCTCGCCCCGGGCTGTATAGAAGCCCGAGGCCCAAATCCACCCCTGTATGTATCTAAAAAAGTTAAAACAACCTACAATTTAAAATATAGGGAATCTATACGCTCCTGGGATCGGCGCGATTCCAGGGCTGGTGGCACTATAGCGTGGGCTCGCGGTACTATAGCAACATTTTTTCGGCATTGTGTCATGCGGACTGTCGTTCTAATTTCTAAAGGCCGGTGGTATTGTAGCATGAGTCCCACGGTTTTCTGAAAGCTCACCGACTTCACTTCAAATCAAGTCCTAAACAAGATCACGACATTTGAAATGCGGCTATTAGCCAAACCCCAAGAGCAACAAAAAGAACCATCTTCTCCAACCCGAAGCCTTGCCCTTGTAAGTAATTAAAAGAAGAAGTTGCGAAAGATGGACATTCATGGAAGTTCAAGTGAAGAAAAAGAAGAAGCTGATGATGATGAAAGCTCCTCAAGTAATGAAGAAACCAAATCAAGAGTTGAGATTTATGATAAGAAGGTCTTCAAGTACATGAAGAAAATTAACATGTTCGGATACATGATACACTTGAGAGATGGATTTCATCATCAATAAATGAAGATCACGAAGATCAGATACAAGAAGAGGAAGAAGGTGGTCAAGGAGAGAAAGCCCCAGAATGAAGCACTTACCGCCATCCAAGAGTGGATAAGTGGTGGCGAATCAAGTTCTTGTAGCTCAAGTGATGAATCAAGCAAAAACTTCACCACTCGCTTAGACATGCAAAGTCCCTCATCATCATCATCACCACACTTTTGCCTTATGGCTTGAGGTATGGAAAGCGAAGTAAGTGATGATGAATCCGAACCTTCTTCTATTGATGATCTTCTTGAGTTGATCCATGAGAAAAAGGAATCCTTAAGAAACAATCTAAGCAAATAAAATAACTCAGTGCTCTCAATGATCTTAATGATACCCTTGTTACAAATTCTGAAAATTTGTTGTGCAAATTCAAATTGCTTAACAAGGATCATGAGGAGCTCATGTCTAAAACTGAGAGCATTGATAATGAAACTAAGGATTCTTTGGAGCAAAATGAACCATTTATCCTTTTTGCAATTCCTATCACTAAGGTAGATATTTCAACTTCTTGCATTGATTTGATTGATTAATCTTGCTCACTACCTTGCAATGAGAAATGTATTGAGAATGTTGTTGTAGAATCATGTGATGATCTTATTGCCAAGGAGAATGATGAGCTCAAGCAAGAAGTGCAATGGTTCAAGGAGAAGTTGACAAGGTTGAAGGGCAAGGACAAGGCGGTCAATGTTGAACCTCCACAAGACAAGAAGAGCAATATCCAACCTTCTCAAGATAACCATGATCACATGATGAAGAAGCTTGAGAAGGGAGCAATCGTGACTTGTTTCAAGTGTCATCAAGAAGGCCACAAGTCCTATCAATGCCCTCAAGCCAAGAAAATGAGCAAAGATGAGAAGAAGAAGATGAACTTCACCATCAAGAGCTCTCTCATCTACACAAAACCCAACCGCAAGAACAAGAACAAGAGCAACACCTACATCATCAAGAAGAAGACCGATGGCAAGGTCATTGCACACAAAGTTGGGAAGAAAGAGTAGGGTTGGAACCGACCCATTTGGATGCCCAAGGAGGTAGTCACCAATTTGAAAGGGCCTCAAATGGTTTGGATTCCAAAGGAAAGCCCATGAATGGCATTGGGGGATTTGGAGGCTTGGCTCACAAGAAGATGAGGAGGTTCAAGTCAAGAAGCCAAGCTTGCAAGATTGGACATATGTTGTCCAAGTACCCCACTCAAAGGTAATGGTATCTAGAACCCAACTCAAGCATCATTGTAGCTCCATTGTCATGTCTAGGATTGCATTGTGTTCTCATATGATATATGTTGCAATGCCTAGTTATTTTTCATATGGTAGGTTGCTTGTGTATCTTCCTCTATAACCCATGAGCAACCTACATGGTTTGACATGTGTGTAGAAAAGCTACACTTGTTTCTTTCATGATACATGCTCTTTTATATGTTATCCTTTGTATCATGAGCAAAAGCTATAGGGTTAGCTTCCCTTTTGTTGCCATAAACAATGTGCATACAATTAATTGGTGATTCAAACACTAAATGCACACATTAAAGGGGAGCTCATCCTATGGTTTGTGATTTTGGAGACTAACTTATTTTCAAGCTTATCTTATATAGTCTCTCCATCCGGTGCATCACACTTAAATGATGATATTCACTCTCAATGTGAACTAACAAATCTATAAGAGTGATAATAACATATGAGTGCTTTTATGCTTATTGAGTCATGTCCTTGCGAGCTTACATTTCATTTATAAGTTCAAAGGCAATGTACTCATACATTTCCCATCCTTGTGGTACCTCATGTGTTTTTCTCTAAGCCTGATGTCATTTTCAAGTGATATCATTTACATGTGGCTCATCTCAAGTGGTGCCATAAAGGTAAAAGAAGACCCCCTGAAGGTATGCAATGCTCAAGATTTTATAAGTGGGTTCATTATCAAATTCTTTAATCCTTTAAGCTACCTCCATGCATGATATGTTCAAAGCTTCCTTGGTTCTAATGTCTAGATGTGCACTTGATTTACACATTATCATATTGTGCACACATCTAAGGGGGGAGCTTAGCTCTTGTCATGTAAGTTTCATGAATTTTTGATCCATCCTAATAGTTCTTGAAATGGTATCTTCATTGATATCATCATATATGGATCATTTTTCATGAAGCTATCTCTCTAGGCTACTAATGTTTCCCTTTGAGTTATGTTTGCAAGGTTTTAAAGGCTTACAAGTAGAATCATCTCGTGTAAGCACTTGGAGCTATCTTTTAGGTGATTTGATTCCAAAGGGGAAGAAATGCAGAATCAGAGCAAGAAGGCCTAGATGTGAACATACATAGGGGGAAAAGTAAAACAAGATGAGGTTGAACAAGGGGGAGATCAAGTTCAAGTTGGATGGTGGTAAGCATCCAAGAAAGTGTAAGTGTTTCAATTAGTCAATTTTTGCAAAATTATACTTGCTTTGATTGTGTTATCATCAATCACCAAAAATGGGGGAGATTGTAGCGAGCATAACTCATTAGGCTATAGTTTGTGATTTTGGTGATTGAGTGACAACATAGTCATTGGGACTAGTGCTTTGTCTAGCTTGTATCTTGTAGGTTTTCTAGGTCCCAAGAATGTAAACCAAACCATGGCAAGGTCCAAATCATAGTATTCTTGATATCCAAATCATGGTATTCAAGTATCCAAGCTATGATATTCAAGTGACCAAGCCATGATATCTAGGATTATTCTATGGTATTGAAGCATCCAAATGATAGAGAAAAGCTTAGAAGAAAAATTGCACCATCGGATGTTCCAATGGACTATCTGAGAAGCGTCGGAGTAACCATCAGATCAATTGGTACAACGAAAAAATAGGAAAAAGAGTCAAGACCATCGGATGTTCCAATGGTAGGTTTTCTAGTAGCGTCGGATGAATTTTGGGATGCAGGAAACAAAGACAAAGAAAACCCTATAGCATCAGATGATCCGATGGTAGGCCAAGGGGAGCGTCGGATGAAGCATATTTACTTTGCGAGGTTTCAGAGAGGTTTTGGCCAGAAGCTATTCAGTACCAGATGATCCGATGGCACCATCGGATGAAGCGTCGGATGAATTTTGGATGAGCCAGTGATAAACTTGGGCGAGGGAAGGCCAATGGCTAGTTGCACTGGATGTTCCAATGCATGCCAAAACAGACCACTGGAACATCCGATGGTATACTTTAGCTAGCTATTGGAGCAACGACTCTTTTATGCCTTGGGCTATTTATACCGCCTCCACTCGCCCATTTGAACTTGCTAGAGTGTGCAGGAGTTCATTGGAGATCAAGACCCATCAAGAACACATCTAAGCCATCAAAAGTGCTCAAGTGATTTGTCAAAGGCTTAGCACAAGCTTGGAATAGTGATTAGTGCTAGGATAGGCCTAGAGAAGAGTGAATGCAAGGTGTGTCTACCTTGTGATTGGTTCAACAAGTGAACCACAGTTGTACAAGGTGTGCCAGTACCTTGGAGCCTTGGTGGCTCGCGGGCAAGTCTTTGATCCTCCGGCTTGATGTGGAGCGGCGTCGACGACCATGTGCGGGGGACATGGAGACCCTCTTTTTTCATGGAGAAGCTCCTTAGTGGAGACGACATCAAGGTGACCGGGGAACTTGGCGTGAGTCTTAGTGGCTAAGCCTTTATGGCAAGTCAAGAGGTGTCTCGGAAGAGACTTGGTGACCAGGAAGCAATACTCTTGTGTGAGTGCTTCAACAATGTAGACTAGTGGTGGCTTAGTGCCTACCGATACCACTGGATAAATCATCATGTCAAGAGTTTGCTTCCCTTATCCCCTTCTCTAACGTTTCCGCATTACATTCTTACAACTTGTGTGCCTTTACATTCTTAGTGTAGTATCTTGCTAGGATTAGCTCTAGGTTGCAAAACTTGTTTTGGGATGAGGGTTTCATACTAGATCAACCATAGTTGCACATTTTGATAGCATGATCTAGTTTAAGTTTAATGTAAAAGTAGTGAAAACCATATATTAAGATTTTAAGTTGCCTAATTCACCATCTCCCCCTTTTAGGCTACGAGCACCAATTCCTTACATGTACCCATGCATGTAGTACAGTTAGCGTGCATGGTCCAATTGCGCTCGGACATGTAATGATCATCGAGCGAATGTTCCTGGCTGTACTTAAACAAATGGTGTTTAGTGCAATTTGATCTTAGTCTGTTTCTTTACGAAGGAAGTGGCAGAGAGTACCAACAATTTATAAGTGGACATTATGAAGCACACACGTACACGCACAAGAACACACAAAAATGGCTTGGGCTTGCGGATAAGCCAAACGCTACATCAAGCACACCCAATAAAGACATATTACCCGTTGTTAAATGTTTGTCGCCGTTGATTTTTGGACACGATGATTGATGATTCATCTTATATCAAAAATTTAAATAAATAACACTTATTTTTTTGTGGCTTGTGTTATCATATAATAACTGATATTTGTACATATTTGCACTAAAGTTTTAAATAAGACATGATGTTAAATGTGGTGATAAAAAATCAACAGTGGTAAACACATTTATGAATAGAGGGAGTAGAAATTTTTAGTTTCATCTCCACAAGTAAGGAATACACGCCGTCTAACTGTTTGTTTGTAGCAGAGCCTGTTAATTTCCTTTTGTTTAGTTTAGAGGGTGTTTAGATAGTCTTGTGCTCCTCATCTATCACTACTGGAAAACTGAACATTCGTCCAACATGTTAGTACCGGACGCCTTTTCATTCGATACT
Organism: Setaria viridis; assembly: GCF_005286985.2. Lineage (NCBI taxonomy): Eukaryota > Viridiplantae > Streptophyta > Magnoliopsida > Poales > Poaceae > Setaria > Setaria viridis. The sequence goes on along the minus strand of NC_048264.2, from coordinate 30,091,585 downwards.
AATGTGCGGCGTTAGTACCAGTCGTCATGCACAGTACCATCGAAGCTCGTGTAGTACCGGTTTGGAGCCTTAGCTGATACTAAATGGTGGTACGTGGACCGCGTGGCCGACAGCTAGATTCCCCAGGAAGTCATTTAGTATCGACTAGTAGCTTCAGCCGGTATTGAATGGTGAGAATGCCATTTACTAGCTGGTAGCTTCAACCATTTGCTCTATACACAAATGAGCTGCTTCCTTAGCTTCCTCCTCGAGCAAGCTCAACCATTTGCTCGGACTTCGTTTTTCTTCACTCGACCAGCTCTTCACTAGACCGGTTAGCAACTTCATTCTCCCTTCTCTGGTCATAGTATTCTAGGTTTTTTTGTAAATGAGCTAGTTTTATGTTACAAATGGAGTACTTGTTGCTTTATTAGAGTGAGGAGAATAGAGAGGTTTTTAGAATGAGTTTTGTATTACGAATGGAGTACTTGTTGATCTTTTAGAACGAGGAGAATGGAGAGTTTTTTAGAGTGAGGTGAATGAGAAGTTTTTAGAATGAGTTTTATGTTACAAATGGAGTACTAGCTTGTTGATCTTTTAGAACGAGGAGAATGGAGAGTTTTTTAGAGTGAGGAGAATGGGAAATTTTTTAGAATGAGTTTTATGTTATAAATGGGGTACTTGTTGATCTTTTAGAATAAGGAGAATTGAGAGTTTTTTAGAGTGAGGTGAATGGAGAGTTTTTTAGAACAAGTTTTTTTTACAAATGGAGTACTAGCTTGTTGATCTTTTAGAACGAGGAGAATGGAGAGTTTTTTAGAGCGAAGAGAATGGAGAGTTTTTTGAATGAGTTTTATGTTACAAATGGAGTACTTGTTGATTTTTTAGAACGAGGAGAATGGAGAGTTTTTTAGAATGAGGACTAAATATTATAAACATATTTACTCTATCTTTCCCCTACCTAATATTGATCGAGTTCTTTATCTAATACGAAGCTCTATATCCAATTTTCACGTAATACGATGTAGATAGATCGGCAATGGATGTAACACCTTCGCTCCGCCAATACCAGAGAACAGAAGAACTTCGAGTCCACAAACTCTGGTTGAACATCATAAAAGAATCTTGTAACAGTTTTCCAAACACCTTTTGGAGCTAGATTTTCATAATAGAAATATGGTGGCCAATAGCCAGTTCAGGCAGAGATTTGTTCACTGACCTTGACCCATCGGCTTAAGGTTGGTTTTGGATTGCCAAAATGGGCCATGCTCGGTGAACAGGTCTTTTGCCTAGACAAGCTATTAGGCCACCATACTTCTATTATGAAAATGTGGTACTTGCTCCAAAAGACGTTTGGACAATTATTTCAAGATTCCTTTATGATATTCAGCCAGAGTAGGTGGACTCGTAGATCTCATGTTGCACCATTATTTTAGGATTGGTGTATCTTTTTATCTCCCAAATTAACTATCGTGATGTGGATGATTTTATGTTCTAAGTATCTCATTTATGTAATCTCTACTATTTCATATATACTTCCTTCGTCCCAAATTACTATTCATTTTGGGTTTTCTAAATACGTAATTTTTGCTATGTACCTAGATGTATATTATGTCCAGATACGTAGCAAAAGCTATGTATCTACAAAAGCCAAAATGAATAGTAATTTGGAACGGAGGGAGTATAATTTACTCTAGTCAATACTATACATATGTCATGAGGACTCTAGTTAATATTTGTGATGAATTTTTATCTCTACTATTTCATATATATACATATATACATGTGACAACCTTGTCGTAATGATTGAAATATTTATTAGAATTAAGATAGTGTGCGTGGGAAAGAAAACTGCTAGAGGCGAACAGTTTCAACTCCCGCCAATTTAGCAACTTTAGTACTGGTTGGAAGCATGCCTGGTACTAAATGGAGGAATTTAGTACCGAGCAAAGGCTGGAATTAGTACTAAATGCTCCTAATTTCAGATCCCACCATTTAGCAACTTTAGTACCGGTTGAGAGCCCTGCCCGGTACTAAATGGATGAATTTAGTACCGGGCAAAGGCTAGCACCGGTACTAAAATATCCCACCTACAAATACTTCGTCTTCTCCAAACACTTAGCAGTTTCAAAAAATTAGCAATTCTTCCCTCTGTCCCGCACCATCCTCGTCCCGTCGCCGTCACCCACCGCCGCCCACCCTGTCCCCATCGCTGTCGCCATCACCGTCGCCCACCACCGCCGCGCCGGTACCGTCCCTATCCCCGTATCTATCACCGCCGCCCCATCCCGTCCCGTCCCCATCCCCGTCTCCATCTCCGTCACCGTCGCCTCATCCCCGACCACTACCACCCCATCCCCGACCACCGTCCCTGTCGCCGTCCCCTGTTGCCCCATCCCTTGCTCCGTCGCTATCATCGTTGCCCCATCCCCGGCTCCATCGCCAGTCGCCGTCGCCATTGCCCCATCCCCGACCACCGCCATCTTGTCCCTGGCCACCGTCCCCGTCGCCGCGCCTCTCCCTTCCCCACCTCCCCCCGAGTTGCCGCCGCGCCTCTCCCTCCCCCGCCTCCCCCGAGCGCTGCCGCGCCTCCCTTGTTAGGTTTTCTTTTTTATGATAATTTTGATTTTGATGCATTAAAATGATTTTGCTACCCGTATTGGATTAAAATTTCTTTGATTTTGCTTGATTGGATGCTAAGTAATTATTTTTTGTGATACAATTATGGCATAAGGCTATATCTCTTAGAGGACATGTAGATATTCATGGGTAGCATTGTGATAGAATTGTTGATGGCTATGAAATGATGGTCTAGATTTATTTCAATGTATATGATGTGTGTATATGACAATGTATTATTGGTGGCAAAGTTGACTAGTTAAGAAAAATGGTGGCAAATTATCTTATCATAATTTTATTTGGATGGTTTGGGCTAACTATGGCAAGTGGCAGTTCTTCTCGCCATGGTGGTGGCGACTGTGGAGGTGGCCGCCGTGGACACTACATTTTCAAGGAGCCACCGTTAGCTTGTCCTCCAGGAATTCACTTCCCTAATCGCGTCATTGACTTGCCAAAAGGCGATCAAAGTAGAGGAACAATTCCCAATATAGTAATATTCTTTCCTTCTTGTAATTGGTTTTTTTCCTACACATGAATAATTCCTAAGTTTACTTACATACAATGTAGCTTATCAACAATATTAGATGGCTAAAAGATGTTGTCAAAGCTCTAGGTGGTACTTGTCCTTTAGTGCAATTCGAGATAGCTGATCCACGGTATTTTAAAAGAGTAAAAATCTCTTTTCAAGTACCTGTTCGAGAAACACAGGCCAACTGGATGAGAGTGCAAGGATAGCCCATCCTGATGATTTCAATTGCCGCATGGAGTCAATTAGCACCAAGTAGGGTAACTTTTGAAAGGACTGCCATGGAGGCCTGCCTACAACAGCTTAAGGACCATGGGTACTTTGTGCCAGACTTCTCATATTTTCGAATAAAGGCGCTCGAGGAGGGAGAAAGCAATGTGACTAGGACTATTGAGAGGCTTTGTCAGCTGAATCAACATTACATGGTATGGAACATATCTAATCACTTTTATCTTCAATTATGTTACATCTTTAAATTTCATCATGTTATTCTCTTCTTTTAGGATGTCTTTGGTCAAACCTTGGCGGCAATGAGCTTTCATGCGATTCTGGGTCAAGTCTTGGATGTGTTGAATTATAGTTACACTGATGGAAACCCGATATGCACTAGAGATTTTAAGCTCCAGGCTCATCTCACTTTTTACAGGCCATTTCAGTTGACGTCATCTCCATTATTCGAGATTTATGGTAGTGCATGTGACCGTCCTTGTGAAGTGCTAGAGAGTGCACTAATTCATGATCTAGCTTATATTGATGAAGTTCTAGACTTTACGATTGGAGACTTAAGCTATATGGCATATCTACATAAGCGAAGCGAATAATTAAATATGTAGCATGCATGGATGTACTCTTACCATACGGATTTGAACTTATTCTCTCTAAAACCTTTAGTATTGATGTATGAACTATTGAGTGTTAATGATTTGAATACGTTGATACTTATGATACTTAGATTTGAATGGATTGATATATTTTATTAGTAAAAGCTTCGTCACATACGAATACAAGTTAAAACAAAAGGGTAAAAAAAGAAAAGGAATAAACTTTAGTACCAATTGGTACTAAACTGCTGTCCGCAACAGCGCGATCGTGGCTCGCAGTTTAGTACCGATTGATGTTAACAACCGGTACTAAATAGCGTAGCATTTAGCACCGACCAAGCGATATCGGTCGGACGTCTGGTACTAGAGGGGTTACCGAGCGATGCTAGAAGTCGATCCTCCGGTAGCGTATGTTTCGTTGTTACCCATGAGGCTGCTCGTTGTGAAATTCTGACTCCTTGTAAGATAGTATTCCAGCACATGGATTTGTTTATGCTGTCGTTATAGCTAGAAATGGGTACCTTAGCAGTTAGCAGGACGCCAGGACCACCGCGTATACATCGCCGTTCCGTACATCAGTACATGCGTACGGCTAGCCACCTAGCTGGATGCGGACCGCCACCGTACACACACGGCGCATGCAGAAACCACCGTAGATAATGCACGCACGAGGAATGCCCCATATACGTACTGTTGGATCGACCTTTGTACACATCTACAACAAATAATCGTCGATCGACTGCACACGAGCGAGCAACCGTCGTGTCGGTCGCGGTCGATCGTCAGGCCATGTCATCTACGGCTACTACCTCCATCCTAAATTATAAGGTTGTTATAGTTTTTTTAAGCGTGCTATGGGTGTGGTTAGCAGGCGGTGAGTAGCGGTCACTACTGTATCAGTCGTACCAGCTGCACCAGTGCAGTGCAGGCATGAGTGAGTGACCCGATCGATTGACTGGTCGGTATGGTGCTTTGGAGCGCACGTGCATGGGGTTAAATGCTGCCCACGGGGCGAAGGCGACGCGCACATGCAGCGGCAGCGCCCGGCTGGACGCCCTGTTCCTCCGCCAGTGAGTAGTGACCGGCCGGCCGGTGACCCTCTGCGTGCAGGCATGCAGCTGGCGCTGGCGGTGGCCCACGCCGGCGGCCTAGCTCCCTCCAGCCCACCGAACAGTCCCCTTGAACCGCTGCTGCTGCCGCCCCGTTAACACAACAGGTGTGAGTGAAAACCACGCATTCAGCGGTCAGCATACAATTACAAACTGAAGGTTAAACTCCATCTGCAACGGATAGATCCACCGTTTCGATGAATCAAGCAGCACGAGATCGATCGTCGGCCGGCACATGCGTTGCTGCATGCTGCGCGATGGAGGCCGATCCACGTCACCACTCCGATCCTCTGAAGCTCTCAAGAGCCGCGCCGCCGGCTGGGCCCTGTGGCGACGATCGAGAAACTTCATCTGGAAAGCAAATTAAACGGCACGTCGACATGCACATATAAAATCATCTGGATTGAAAAAGTTATCTCCGAATCCGATGGGGGAAAAAAGAATTCCCAAAGATCGATCCGTACGTCACAACTGGCACTGCTTATTATATGTGGTGGCTACACGAGCCACATAGTTCTCGCAGCGTTTCTGAAATGCAGAGGAATTTGCGTCTGTCTCTGCGCTTTGCAAGCAGTGCAGCAAGCCCATGTTCCTCTCTAGTCTCTAGCAACAGAGCAGTGCCGAGATGCATGGGTCACATGTAGTGTCCCAATGCAATGGCCAGTTCAATCGATCGATCTTTCAGTTTCCTTGTTAGATGCCCCCCCAAACTCATAAGCATTACATCCTTTTAATGAAATATGTGTGCCCAGGCATTGTTCTAAGAAAAAGAGAGCCCTGACAACCGTGAAAATGGCTTGTGTGTTTTAATAAATTGATGAATAAATTTAAAATTTATTTGCATATGTCGACAGCCCAAGGGACGACACAAAATATGCAGTATACGATAAGTGAGTTCTTCCTCGCGCTAACAAGATACTCTCATTCTCGATTTGTCAAGGCCCAGCTGGCCACAATGAAGGATTGCTGCTATCCACCACCAGTTGCAGCTTCTTGCACTTTACATGCCGCAAGTTGGCAAAGATCACATGGGAATTCCTCCAATCATTGCAAATAATGCTAACCGGTCCATGATTATGATTAGGACAAGGAGATTTGTCTTAACCTCGCCTACTTGCAGGTGAGCAAGAACAGAGGGGCTCACCCCGTTGCTCCTGAGAGCAAATCACCACACGTTTGTGCAATTTCGCCGTCTAAAAAATCAATGAGAGCCGCAGCTCCATTTGATACAGGATATATTATAAGTTGCATTTATGTAAGAATCGCCTATACATTTAGGAATAAATTGCTCAGAGCATGGACACACATACCAGATAGTTCCCCTGATCTATCCATGCATGTCAGACAAGCACAGCAATAAGCCATGCCTTGTGAGAGCTATGCTTGCAGGCTGACAGCTCAGTCTACTGGTTAGAACCAAGGCCATCCCACATGGCCAAGTGAAATATCCCTCGCCTCTCTCACCTATAAATGTCCCCTTGCCGTGTCATACACCACACATCCTGATCTGCACACCATATAACAAGTTTGTAACCGAGCGACTTCTCTGGGGCGATATGAGAAGGAAAGCCATGTTCACAGTGGGGAGGAAGAAGAAAGGCGGGGTGTTGACGGTGAGCAGGAGGCCATTCCAGCACACGGTGCTGAGGAGGCTCAGGGAGCTGAAGAAGATCGTCCCGGACGCCCAGGACGCCGATGTGGACATGCTGCTCCGGCGGACGGCTAACTACATCTGCATCCTCGAGTTCAAGGTGACCGTCTTGCGGAGGCTCTCAGCCATCTACGGGGTGTGAATTTGGGAAGATCACCTCGGTGTCGCACTGGCACCTTCGTCCTGATCCACTGCGACGTCGATGACGCATGGTTAGCGGGCTTTTTGAGCTGAAAAGCTGTTATAATTGTACATTCAAGGGGAGGAGGGGAGAACATTTCTTGCCTGCTCATCTCTTGTGCCCCTCAGCAATAGTGTATTTGTGGCTCCTATACGTGTGGTATGTATGGGAGTTAGTTTGGCATCCTATATGTGTGGTACATATGGGAATTAGTTTGGCAGGTGAAGCCATCCATTGTTGCGGTCACAGGAGTTGGCTAGAAGAACAAGGATTCGCTGTAAGCAGTTTATGGAATTGTTTCTGATCAGTTTTCCTTTTGCAAAAATCTCAAGAGTGTGATTACTATTGCTCAAGTGATGAACTTTTTGGATATACTGATTTCAGTCTACATTTACCAAGTTATGAAAATTCCTGGAGTTGTTTTTGTGTGCGATGAATGAATGGTTACTACCCTCGAATTGTCGAACAAAAAAAAAGGACGATTTGATAATTAAGAGCATACCTGCAAAAGCCTCTGAATGCGCAAGAGACTGACTGTGAAGAACAAGCTGATCTGAGGGCTCCGGAAATGGAGGCAGTTAAATTTCTGCATACAGTATTGATCGCCTTGGATAACATCACTCTTCTGCGGTTTACATTAGAAGAAAAATAATAAAGTAAAATTTGTCATATTGCTGTTGCTACTAACTCAATGACGATGAATCATGACATTGATCATATTTCGGTCAAGGAATTCCTACAACTATCGGATTCAAACCCTTCTAGTTTTAACAATGGAAGATATATGCAAGCGTGACAACAAGACATGATATAGTGATGTGTTGATGACAGAAGTAACATGCAGGATATATCTTACCTTAGCACAGTCCTCTTCTGAAGCTCCAGAGCTAGTTCCCCGAGATCAAGCTTTTCCACTTGCAGCGAAGAAGTCATCCCTGTAGTGAACATCATCAGCAACAGCTGTCCACTTGCTACTCAACAGTAAATTCTAACTTTTCCATGTGAACACTTCAAAAATTAGGTCCTGAGAGCAAAATGCAATAATAGAATTGCAAATGCTAAATCATTTTGACTTGAGAAAGAACAATTACATGACTCCAATAGCCTGACAGCACAATGTGCAGTAACATAAGTCAATATAAAATGATGACACACGGAAGACAGCATTAGAAATAAAGAAAGCAAACTAAGATACCAAGCGATTAGAAATAAAGAAAGCAAACTAAGATACCAAGCGACGGAAAGTTTTTCTTCTCCTTTTAATGACAGCTAATATCAATAAGGGCTCCTTTAATAGGGCTCCGGCTCCAGCTCCTCCGTGCTTCGGCATGTTTTTTGGCACATTTGGGAGGAGCTGGAGCCGTTTTAGGCATGCATGGCGGAGCCTAAAAAAGTGGCTCCGCGGCTCCGGCTCCGGTTCCGGCTCCGCACGAGGAGCCCCTCGCGAGGAGCCCTGCCAAAGGAGTCCTAACTTGTTGGTTTTCAGTGGGGGTTTCATCCTCAATAAATGATGTGCCATATGGTGACATGACATAAGAGTTGTAAAAAGAGAGAGAGAATAAATGAGTTTCATGATGATGAAACTCTGTTTACACGATTATCAACGCGATGAAACTCTTCCATGTACCCATTAAGAGCTAGAGTTTCATTTCATCATATCCCTTGTCAATTAGAAGTCTCCACGACATTTATGAATTAAAGGCTATGGCTAGTCACTACGGGAAACTTTAAATTTGCCGAGTGTTTTCTTTTTGCCGAGTGTTTTTTTTCGGACACTCGGCAAACAAGCTCTTCGCCGAGTGCCAAGCTAAAAACACTCGGCAAAAAAAAAACACTCGGCAAATAGTGGCTTTGCCGAGTGTCAAATAAAAAACACTCGGCAAAGCCCCCTCTTTGCCGAGTGTCAAAAAAAACACTCGGCAAAGAGGGGGGTTTGCCGAGTGTCAAAAAAAACACTCGGCAAAGAGGAGGGTTTGCCTAGTGTTTTTTTTTGACACTCAGCAAAAAAATAATTTTTTTTCTCTTTTCACCATGAAATTTTTTCTACTCCCCACATACAACATGTGGTACTCCATGTTAAAATTTGGTATATTTTTGAATTTATTTGCTATATTTAATTAATTAATTGCATTTCAAGGGAATTTTTGGTATAAGTCAAATTTGAACTGCAAGTGATTCAAATTATGGAATAAAATGAGTAGAAAAATGATATTCATGTTATTTGGACCAATTTGAGACCTGAGCCATGAAATGAAAATAAATTTCGAACATCTTGTTCAGGAAACACGACCATGAACGTGTCGCAGTAGTATTTTTAAATTGTAAAAAAAACAATCAAAGTCTGAAAATCTTAAGATTTGTCATGATGTGATGATATAATACGTGGAGGCTGTGGAAAAAAATTGAGAAGGTTTTGCACATTTCATCATGTACGATGATTACAAATCGAAGCATCTCAGAAGAAGAATAGTAACTTTAAGAAGGATTCGATAAAATTTAGAGTCGAAGTGACGCTCGAGTTCGGTTTGACTACAAAACTTTTTGTATAGTCAGTAGAAAACCTATATTGATTCGTGTGAAAATTTGGTATTTTTTTAAAACTGTTCGATATTTTTTAAATTTTTTTTCAAAAAACGTTTGCCGAGTGTTCTACGTTGGACACTCGGCAAAGAAACTCTTTACCGAGTGTCCACGTAGGACACTCGGCAAACCAAGTGCCCGGCCCCCTCATAAGTGCCTCCGTCGGCCCCCCTCTCTCACATCTCTCACTCCCGGCCGGCCCCCCTCTCACTCCCCTCACTCCCTCCTCTCTCCCTCCTCTCTCCCTCCCGCCGCCGCCCGAAGGCCCCTGCCGCCGCGCGCCGCCCGGCGCCCCCCGCCGCCGCCCGGCGGCCCCGGCCCCGCCGCCCGCCGTCCCGCGCTCCCGGATCCGCCGCCGCCGGCCGCCGGATCCGCCGCCCTGGCCCCCGCCGCTGCCCCGGCCCCCGGATCCGCCGCCCCGGCCCCCGGATCCGCCCGCCGCCCCGGCCCCTGGATCCGCCGCCGCCGCCCCGGCCCCCGGATCCGCCCGCCACCCCGGCCCCCGGATCCGCCGCCGCAGCCCCGTCCCCCGGATCCGCCCGCCGCCCCCCCCCCCCCCCCCCCCCGGCGCCCGGCCCCCGGCCCCCGGCCCCCGGATCCGCCGCCCGCCCGTCCCCTCCATCGGATCCGCCGGCGCCGGGGCCTGAAGAGAAGAGGAGAGGATGGTGGCGGCGGCGGCGGCGGCGGCGGCGGCGGCGGAGCAGTGGCGCCCGTGTATGATTTTTTTTTCAATAATTGTTCGCCGAGTGTTTTCTGGGCACTCGGCAAAGTCTTTGCCGAGTGCCCGACACAAAACACTCGGCGAACTAGTGTTTGCCGACTCGATATTTGCCGTGTGCCGTTTGCCGAGTGTTACACTCGGCAAACGGTTCGCCGAGGGTATTCTGCCCTTCGCCGAGTGCCCCTGGCACTCGGCAATTTGACTGTGTCCGGTAGTGAGTATTGGAAACACTGCAATGAGATCTTGTATTGTAGAGGTAGTTTCATCCATAATTTCATTCCACTCAGGATGATGTGGCAGTTTTGGAAACTATGAGATGAAACTGACACTGAGAATAGCCTTATAGAGGCATAGTTGCAACTTTTCTACTCAAATGGAACATATCAAACAAATCTCGCACATGCCAAAAGTGTTTTGCTATTTTTCAACTAAGTAGCAACAATTTTTCACTGACATGTTGAAACTAAGGTAGTATCATTTGAAGTTTGCTAATCTTGACTGCTTCGATGGTTGCCTTTTTACCGACTTAAACAAAATGGAAAGCAAGACAATAGATCTACAGAAATGTTGTAGCCTGTTGCTATTTTAGTACCTATACATGTGCTGTGATTGCACCTTAGTTTTCTATATTATTCCAGCATTACATGCCTGTGTCTAAGCACCTCATGCATGAAGAATTATTATTTCAGCATTACATGCCTGTGTCTAAGCACGTCATGTATTGTGTCTAAGTAGCATTGCATGTGCCTATGTCTTTTACAGTACACAATACTACTATTTAGTGGTATATAGTAATAAGATCTAAGCACCTCATGTATTGTGCCTAAGTAGCATTGCACGTGCCTGTGTCTTTTACGGTACACAATACTACTATTTAGTGGTATATAGTAATAAGATCTAACGGTTCATTATTATGGATAATTTAGTAATTATTACACTGTAAAAAGTGATATTTCAAATGAAATGGTCTTTTAAACTTTATGCTACTGTCAAAAATAAAATTATAGTGATGCTATTTGTGTTCTTTAACCATGATACCCTTATACTACTATACTACTCATGTTTACTACCCATACCACAGGTGAAGGTTTTAGTAGTATAAGATTAATCTTGACCATCGGATATTTTTATACTAGTCCTTTTCAAACACTAGTATTGTGGGGACCTCCCTCCGGGAGTCCCGCTAATTACCTGTATTAGTCCATGGATCAGTAGGTTAATACAGTTACCATCACAGTTCAATATTTTAAGTAATAAAAGGTGTATAATTTAATAAAAGAAAGGTTTTCACCTTAGCGCAGCAATGAGAAGCGCAGGTGCCCATCCACTAATAAGATGGTCTAAAACACCTAGAGACCTGTATGATGAAAGCAAGATTGAGTACACTTATGGTTGGTACTCAACAAATCCCAACCTTAACTAGTATATTAAATGCAATATGGGAGGTGGTCAAGGAATATGGTTGAGAGGCAAAACCTATGCCTAAAGCATCCTACATATGCAAGGTGGATTTAAGAAGGTGAGTTTTATAAAGACTCTCTAAGAGGTTATTATTATATTATATAATGAAAGTTGTAGTCCTGGAGGGGGGAAAACTACTCCCCTACCAGTCCCCCTAGGTTTTAATTCTGGAATCCGGTCCACGACCTTCATCCGGCACTTTCATCACCCTAATTCCCACCCAAAGACTAATCATGGGGGCTTTAACAAAGTGGGCTGGTAACCGCGAGCCTCAACTATCGATAGATCAAAACTCTCCGCAGAGGTGTACACATCCATATGTTCGATCAACCCATACCTTGTTCCTAGGCGGTACTGACATATGAGACCAATGCCCGCCCGTGTCTATCTCTAGACAGCATTCCCTAGGTCTATCCACTGATATACTAGGTAAATAGGGGCCACTAACCATCCGCTACGTGGATCCAATCCCCGGAAATGTGCACAAATATATAAATAGGGCCTCTGGCCCTTAGGGTCTCCGACCCTCTAAACAATCAACCCGTGCCGACAGGACATGGGACTCTACGAAGGTTCTACTCCAGCATATCCGTTGCATACCTTGGCCCCTTGGGATGAATGACTAGGTTCAGCTAGCGGGGTTCGAATCAAGGCCTCATATGAACAGGCACTCCCGAAGGTTGTACCTTTTTGGCACGTACGGCAGTACGTGTCACAAGAAAGACCCTTTCAATGAACCGGTCCTTACATGACCAGGGTAAGCATAAGGGCAGCATGTTCCCCCACAGGGGATGTCCTTTTACCCGCAGGTCCAAAATACACCCTAGTGGTTCAGTTACTATCATTTTATAATTAACTCACGCTTTTCCCAGAAGGAAAAACCCTTCCTAAGTCTTTTATAGAAATATAAATTTAGGTGGGGGGGTGTTAGATCCTCCTCGTAGAGGATCCAACCATGTTTAATCCCTATATTGTATCTACTATAGGAAGGGTTGGAGGGAAAAGTAGTTTTTCCTAGGATGGTTTGGCCGGTGGCATTTCAATAGCAAAAAGGGGAAAATCTAGGCAGCACGTATCCTAAAGAAATAATTTAAAAATAATGCAATCCATTTTAAGTTGATCATGTTATTACTCTCGCACTCAATGGGATAAAGTATGTGCTAGGAGTCGAGACTTGCCTTCATCAGAGATCCTTAGTGTCTCCTAGGCCAACCAGGGTTCTTGGCTTCGAGCCCTTCTGGATCCTTGGCTTTGGGCAGAGCCCTGTCATCTACCAGCTGACAAAAGCGTGTAAAATAACAATCAATAAAATAATACACCAATCAATTCCTAAGAAAGGAAAAGAATAGTATTTTGGGAATTACCTAATAATTAAAGGTGAATTTTTGGGTATTCGATTGAATAATTCATTAATTATTTAGAAATGAGTTTCAAAATAATTAATGGGTTGCGTGGCTGGATTTTTGGGAAATTCTAGGGAATTCAATGATTAATTCCCTAGGGTTTTGGTCGGGCAGCATAACGGCTAGATTTAGATGATAATTGAGATTTTGGTCGAGCGGCATAACAGCTTAGGTGGGTTGATATTTGGAGTTTTAGATTGGGTGGCATAACGGCTATGCCGGGATGATATTTGGATTTTTCATTGGGCAGCATGGCAGCTAGGTTAGGTTAAGGATTAGGGTTTAAGTCGGGCGGCATCTTGGCTAGAATGGACCTTAGATATGATTTGGCTGCTGGGTGGCGGGAGTAGAAACTTGCACGATGAACTCGGCTTTGTCTCGGGGCTCGACCCTACGGCAGGTGGAGTACGGCAAGTTTCTTTTTAGGAGTAGAACTTGAGAGCTTGCTTGACGGACACCGCTTCAACCTGACCTAGTGATAGTCACCCGGTGATAGATGGGGCCTGGGCAAGATCAAGTAGGTGCGTGGCAGCGATAGGGGTTAGCAGCGATGATAGGGTAGTGAGGAACAGCTGGCTAGGTGCTATTGCAGTTGCGGGTAATAGTGGCTAAAGGCCGCACGACGCACTCAACTTCGACCCAAGACCTTCGGCCTTACGACAGGTGGAGGCAGTGTGACACCTTTTCCTAATAAGGTTGGGTTCTAAGATCATGAAAAAGGGACTCATATGAGGTGAACTATAGAAAGGAAAGGCATGGATAGGCTTTTGGGATTTTACAGGATTTTAGGTGAATTTTTGGTGGTGGTTAAGGGCTCTAACTAACTTTTGTGGTACAATAGCTGTGTATGCTTAGAAATTTAGAGCTGGTTGGCATCAGCGGTGGGGGCTGCGGGTTACTGCTGCGTGGACCCGTGGTCCCAGGCGATGGATCGGGGGCGTGGCTGGGGGGATGGTTCACGTGCGCCATGCAGACGGAGAAAAGGGGGGCGGGGTGACGGCATGAAGCCGCGAGCCCACATGGTAGAGGAGGGGGCGGGACGGCGCGGTGCCGGGGAAAACGGTGCCCTGTCTCCCTCTTCCTCATGCCAACCTGCCATGGAAGGGGAAAGGGGCGGCTGGGGTCTCGGGTAAGGGGGGTTGCTCCAGGCCACTAAGGGCTGGGAGGGTGGCTCTAAGAGGGAAGGAGCTTAAGGTGAGCTCGGCTAGAGTGTCGTGGGGGTGAGGGAAGGGCTGGAGGGGAGTGCGACCACGTAGGGTTGAGAGCTCAATGGGAGGGGGTAGTGTGTGCAGCGAGGTGAGGGCTCCGAGCGCTATTTATAGGGGAAGGCGGAGCAAGTGGGGTTGCCACGTCGCGGCAGGGCTGCCTTAATGGCCAAGGAAGGGAGGGAGAGATGGATAGGGGTGGCCGGCGTGGATGAGGTGCCATTAATGGCCAACGGTGGCAGTGGCAGAGTGGTCGGGGTCAGGTGGCGTAGCGGATAAGGGAGGGGGAGGTGGCGTTGCTTGGCGGCAAAGCAGGCCAAGGGGAGGCATCCACGTGGCGGTGTGCAGCATGCTACCACGGCCGAGGTTAGGCGCGGCGTCCAGGTGCAGAGGAGGATGAGCTGAGGGGAGAAGGGCATGGGGCACGTGCGCGGCACATGGCCGGGCGTGGTGATGATGGCCAACGGCGACGCGATTAATCTGGTGTGGCGTCGCAGTAACTTCGGTGGCGGTGCGGTTTGGCACGGTGGCACGGCGGTGGTGCGACGCGGTTTGGCGTGGTGGCACGGCGATGGAGTAGTGGCGGCGCAGTGGAGTGGAGGAGAGGGGAGGCGCCGGTGCTGAGCTGGGCCGGGTGGCGGAGTGGGTCGCGTGCAGGGGCGAGCTGGGCCGCGTGACATGCATTGGGCCAGGCCGTGTGTTGGGAAGGCGTGGGAGGAGGCGGGCCGAAAAGAGAAGTGGGCTGGGTGGGGAGGTTGCGGCCTGCTATTGGTTTTAAAGGATTTTTCTATTTTATTTGTGTAGGCTTTGGTTTAAATTTGATTTAGATTTCAAATCTCAATGAGATTTGGTTTGAGGGTTTGGGTAGGATATTGAAAAGAGGATTTTTGGGTATAAATTGAGCCAAGGATTTGAATATTATTTAGAAGGAATTTAGAATAGAATTGAATGGAAACCTCGTAGGGTTTTAGTTTGGATTGGTATTCAAATTAGATTTGATTATCATGAAGGATTTTTGGAAGTTCCATTTGGAGAATAGATTTGGAAGAGGATTTCTAAAGAAGAGCAATCATATGCATCAGATATGTAGGTTTAATGCATAGTTTATTTGTGAAATTAGTTTAGAATATTTTAGGAAAGAAGGTTACGTAATATTGTAAACCGTAAAAGAGCTCTCACAGTAACAGCTCTTTCCTTAGTATGGTATGCCCATGTACACACTAGAACAGCACAAACACATACAAGTACAGGTCAATTGTGGCAAAATTAAACTCTCCATGCATGCAAATGAAAAAAATAGCCTTATTTGAAAACAATACTCACTAAGGCTGCATGCAGCAATGCTGAGTGTGAATGACATGGACATCTCAGCCTTATGCTTAGTTTTGAACTTGGAAGGAGCACCAGTATGGAGCTTACTGTACTTCACTCTTCTGAACTGCTTCTGTGCTAAATATTTATTCCTGTGAGCCTGCTATATATTGGAGTATGAGGGAACCTGCCTGGCATTAAGGGGGTGTTTGGATCTGAGCTAAAGTTTAGTCCGTGTCACATCGGATATTCGAATCCTAATTAGGAGGACTAAACATGAACTAATTACAAAACTAATTGCAGAACCCCTAGGCTAAATCGCGAGACAAATCTATTAAGCCTAATTAATCCATCATTAGCGAATATTTACTGTAGCACCATATTGTCAAATCATGGACTAATTAGGCTTAATGGATTCGTCTCGCGATTTAGCCTAGGGGTTGTGAAATTGGTTTTGTAATTAGCCTATGTTTAATACTCCTAATTAGTGTCAAACATTCAATGTGACAGGAACTAAAGTTTAGCCCGGGGATCCAAACACCCTCTAAGATTCTTTATTCGTTGCATAACCACGTCAATAGCATTTTAACTGTAAAATCATTGTTATATCCATAACAGTCAAATTTCAAGAATGACATGTCATGTGTGTGATGCTTGGACCTTTTACGTAAGCTCCAAGAAGTCCTGATACCATGTGAATATCAATCATTTGTTGGCATTATAGGTTCTCAAGTATGAAAGTACATGCGCCAGGACAATCCTCTCAGCACGAGCATCCCGCAATGCCCTTTTTCATCTTGAAATTTTTTAAATCACAAAGCACGACATGCGGTCAAATCTTGAAACTAGTAAGGAACATATCAGAACAGCAAACTCTCAACTTAATTAAATCAATGATGCACTTAAGTCAAGCATACATCGCAGATAATCACCTTATTACTTGTTTCTTTAGGAGATCCATTTTTAAGGAAATGAAATCATGGTATCATTAGGCCTGCTCGGATCAGCTGACTCAGCTGTGCAGCGGTTTTGGCTGCAACATAAAGCCAACAGCAGCTGCAGTCAGCATGCAGGTGAGAATTACTGTGCAATTTTTTTATGCCTTAAGATAAGATTGTGTAGTTGTTTTTTAGCTGGAACTGCATGAACTGCAAGCTGCAGCCGAGCAGCTGCGTTATGTAGCTGCAGCAACAGTTGCAGCAGAATCAGAAACGAGCGCGCCCATTGAGACTAGTGCTCCAGCTATCTAATATACATAATTAAACAATATAAATATCTGACCTCACTCCTTACCCTTTGTTGACTTATCTTTCAGAAAGTTGCCTTAAAATAAGGTAGGCCAAAATGTATATATATCAGGGTCCCCCTACCTTAATATTAATGGTACAACTCCAGGGAGTTGCATGACATTTTTTGCAGCACATGGAGCCCATCCATGTGTGAGCATGTATCTGTTGGTACTGCTATTTGGACTATCCACCATAGATAAGTATCAGCTGAGGTGGCAGCTACGAAGACAACCAACATCAGCAAGCCAGCGACAACCATGTAGCGCCGAATGTTGAAATGTGGCACAAGCCAAACCTCAAAACCTTGTGTATAAAACAAAACCAACTTGTCTTTTCTTGCTTAACATTAACACCTGTATCAGTACGTGCCTCACTATCTACAATTTTTCAAGGGCTGAAAAACACTGTTGAATTCATGTTACATAGTTTTGCCGGAATTCAAAAAATCACTGTGTGCAAGCAGCTTGAACTAAGCTGGTGGGCAGAGCTACTGTATTTAGAACCTCGGTTGCAGTTAACCTCTGAAGTTGAAAATGGACGTATAACTGTGGTGTGGAGACAGTAAAAACTGACACATGTATCTCAACATTAGGGATTTAGGATGCGAATATTGAGGGGATAACAAAACTAATATGGCTGTGAAATGTGATAATAAATTGGATCTTGTTAACATGTTTGGCCTCTTTCAAATGAATACGCTCAAGGCTCAACAGCACAAAGATCCATCATACAACAGGGACCCTCACTCTTCTGTGTGTACTTCCGTTAACACATGTTTCATAACATATTCCACCATTTTGCCTTGATAAACAACTCATGGGTAGCATTCCTCAATATACTACCATATAATACCCAGAATTCACATTTCTCCAAGCACTCTATTTACCCTTAATGGCAGCCACACACAAGAATATAGGATTATCTCTGGCACTCCATGTATTGACACAGCAAAACAAAATTCTTTACCACCAGGAACAAAACATCACACAAGAGGGCTGTTTTTGCAAGTCAGTAACTAGATACACCATTGCAACCATTATCATGCAGCCATGAACAGTAGCTGCACAGCAGTGTGTCTGTGAACCCCAGCAGAGAACTAGGGTAGGCTTCTCTTGCCAATCAAGTTATTTATTTCCCCACATAATTCATTAGTTTCATAGGATAAGGGTTAACTTTGTATCATCTTTTTGACTAGGCATGTTACTATTAGATTGATCATATAATGATTATTCACGAACTCCTTGCCTACTGTTTGTAGCTTCAATTAAACATGGAGAATGAGCCCTACGGAAGATGAAAAAGGCGAGGACTGAAATGAGAAAGGAAGGAGTTCGGCGAGACGACTTCGGTTTTGTTATGGCTATATTGCCGGAAATGGAGAGTACAAGGTAGAAGGGATCTCGCCCTCCCTCTGGAGGCTCTAAGAATTCCAACTACTTTCTACTTGGGGATTACAAAGACTCTGCCGTGCTTTATATAACAGTCGGCCAGCTAACAAACTTCTAATCTAAACCAAAGCTATCTTATCTTTATCTCAACCAACCAACCAACTAACCTAACGCCGGTTTCTTCTTTTGGTGCTGGAACTTGGCACCAAAGAAGGTGTCCATAACAGGTTCACACGTGAAAGTGCTTCGAAAGGTGTCAGCAGGTGCGCGGAGCCGGAGCCGGCATGTTTGCCCGCTGGGTCAAGTGTTCACCCACTTCAGAGTCTTCTTAGAGAGTTGATCAATTAGATATCCCCCACCCCTTCCCTTTTCCCAAACACCCCCACCCCTCAAGCACACACAAAATTCAGGTTATGGTCCCTTTTTTCTACAAAAATTCGTCACCGTCAGCCGTTTCTTATCCCAAATATGAACTACCGTATACCCACAATGTTTCAACAGGGAAAGAGCACATTATAGCCTAAGCTTTCCCCGATGAGTTGGTGTCCTGATAACTGCATAGACCCAAACGAAATTCGCATGCCAAAGCAAAAATGATATAAGGTTCTGCACTCCCATCGCTACCAACTGCCACTAAAACAGCAACGTAATCATTACAGGAGTCAAATATTCATGAGACATGTAGCCATTAGCAGGATATACATACACATGCTATCAGCTATTTCAAATATCAGTTGATGAAAAAGCTTGGGCACATCAAAGGGAAATGGATTCAGAAGACATTTATTGTGCAATATACATAAGGATGCAAAAATAAAGCGTGCAAATCCATACATCAAATCAGGGAAAAGATCATATACTGCAGAATCTGAAACAAAGCCTTTGAATTAAATTGTTCAAGTAATCATGCAAGCAATAAACTAATCAGATCGCAGAAATTGAAACAATCGTGGAGAACTACGGAGTGCCTGATGACTTGCCAATAGCCACAGCATATTCACTTACAATTCCATTATCAGACATTCAGAAACACACACGATGCTACTGAGAAGCAACCATAATATTATTACAACCTTCTCGCAACGCGCGAAAGAGTACGAACCGGCAGGTCGGTGCATGCGGGCGGCGGTGCTGAGGCGAGGACGACCGGCGCAGTGGTCGGCGGCTGCCGGAGGGTTTGGCTCTGCGGGCTGCTGTGGGCATAGGCGACGGCGCGGCGCTGCGGCGGGCGAGTCCGGCGACAAGCTGGAGCCTGGAGGCGTGGAGTTGGGCTTAGCTGGGCTGTCGGCTGACCTGGGCTCGCTTCTCGTTTTACATGACCCAATGAAATGGGGAGCAGCGTGCAAATGACGTTCCATTTTCTCACGTGTACATAATGGAGTATACACAACACATATCATGTCTGTTTTCACCCTCCTATTTTGAACATTATATATTTTCTCATGTATTGTAGTATGTATATAGTTTACAGTATACATATTTTTCTTCTGAAAGAAAAGAAAAGGAAAATTGAAACAGCAAATTGAATGGCCAGGAAACCAATAAACCACACACCCGATCGATGATCACGATGGACTTTGTGGAACACAAAGGAGGGGGAAAGAGTAGTAAAGCAAGGCCGTTTCGGTCAGGCCCGTCCAGAAGGAAAGAAATTGGATCATCATGCGGGCCGGAGTCCGTGCCTGAGCGCGGCCTCCCAGACGACGTCGATGCGGTCGACGTCGATGGCACCCACCTCGTGGTGCGTGTACCCCTCGAGGAAGTGCACGACCCCGCCGGCGTGGCACGCGTGCACCACCCCTCGCTCCAGCGAGTACTCGCAGGTGCCCAGGCCCTGCACGTCCTTGGGCAGCCTCATGGCGGCGAGCTTGCCGTAGGTGCAGTCCCGGCGGAATCCGATGATGGGCGGCACGACGAACTGGTGGAAGTGCGTGCCCGGCGGCGCCCACCGCTGCTCCCGCGGCGACAGCCACTTGCCGACGATCCACGTCCGGCAGTGCTGCGCCGACCGGTACTTGGTCACCTGCACCAGGTACTGCTGGAACTCCGGCGGCGCCTCCTTCTGGATCCGCTGGAACCGCTCCGACGACAGCGTCATCATCATCACGCGGACCCGCTTCCTGCAGAGGTAGAGCGCGATGGCGCGGCCGAGCTTGGAGGTGGCGCCGGTCATGAACACCTCCGACGTGCCCTTGGGGATCTCGTTCAGGATCACCGCCGCCGTCAGCGTGTTGCCGTGGACCACGCGCACGCGCAGGTCCGGGTGCTTGTTCACGAACAGCGTGCCGCCGCCGTTCAGCGCCTCGTTCTGCAAGCACACGCGTACGTTCGCCATGATTGAACAGAAGTTGCTGCACTGACAATGGCAAAAAACTAACCACGCAAATTAAGTTACCTTGTTGAGAGCTGCAAGGCTGAGGACCTTGACGCCCATCTTGTCGGCCCTCAGGATGGCGAGCTCGATCTGCTTGTTGATGCCGTCCTTGGCAAACGGCAAGAAGTACTGCAGGCAGATTAAAGAGAGAGCAGCACGGACACTGAAACTGTTAGAACACCTGATCGATCGAGCATCAGAACGAGTGAGGAACAACAAACAAAGTGCCGACCTGGAAGCCGTATCTCGGGACGGCCCATATCTGGTGCAGCCGTCCGCGGAGGTTGTAGCAGGAGATGACGAAGGTCTTGGACCAGACCCACATGGCGAGCATGACGAGGAAGGCGAAGGGCCACATGGGCAGCAGGAAGAGCTGCACGCAGAAGGGCGTGGAGGCGAAGGTCCGCAGCACGAAGGGCACGTGCAGCGACTGCATCACGTCCACCACGTGCGCTAGGAACACGAAGTCCGGCACCTCGTCCACCCCTGCAAACGTTTCCATCAGCGTCGTCAGGGTCAGGCAACTAACCGTACCGTACGTCGGCGTCGGGACGGATCACCGGCCGGCGAGCGTTGCGGGTTTGATTTAATGATTATTCCGTTCCGTCCTATTGCCTTGCCGGCTCGCTCTCCTAACCGACTCTGCTGTGACATGGCAGCTACTGCTACTAGCTACAGGAGTGGCGGCGACCTCGCAATGTCGCCAGCATGCCAGCCCCGCCGCTCCGGCGGCGACACCTGCACGACGACGACGACGTACGGGCGCACGCACGTCGCTAGCCCGACGGTTGGCCGCTGGTTGCCACTTGCCAACAAGGCATCATAGCAGCTGCTGTTTGGTTGATGGACCTCACCATCCCATCCAGGAATCCAGCCACGTCGCCGCGCTGCCCGAAAGGTACGCGTGCTCGCCGGCCGTCCCCAGCCGCCAACACAACTACCCGGCCGTGGCCATACCAGGTCGGCAGGTCCAGAGAGAGAGACGGGACAGGAGGGAATCAGGGGACGAACTGATTGTTGTTGGGTGGGTCGCGCAGGTGGCGCACGGCAGCGAGGACGCCGACGCGCGCGCGAGTCAGGTCACTCACCAGGCTAGGCTAGCGCCTTGAATGAGCGGCCGATGGCGCGTCCCATCCGATCCGCCGGACATTGACCGGGGATTATTGGATTGATTGAGGAACGCGCAGCAGCAGTGGCTCCTGTCTTCTGGCCGGAGAGGAGGATCGAGCACGTCTCCCTCTCGATCGGCGCTGGCGCTGTCATCCTCCACGGATATTGGCCGTCGAGTGGTTTTCTCCGGCGAGGAATC
This sequence comes from Setaria viridis, assembly GCF_005286985.2. Taxonomy (NCBI): domain Eukaryota; kingdom Viridiplantae; phylum Streptophyta; class Magnoliopsida; order Poales; family Poaceae; genus Setaria; species Setaria viridis. The sequence continues at coordinate 30,069,658 of NC_048264.2, read as the reverse complement.
GACCGACGGGCTGCGTCCTCGCGCAATCATAACGTGCCGGTGCTACTTACCTACTGAGGATTTCCATTCTCACGTCGTCGAACTAGAAGCTTCTGCTGGTGTGAACTCTCAGTTGAATCAGGTATTCAGGTGGTCAGGAAGTCGTACTAGTCCTATTACCTTATTAACTGCATGAGTTTGTTGTGATGTCCTTTCTGGCTGCGTACAATAGGCACTGTGCCGTATTCGTATGACTTGTTTTACAATACGTACCTGCGCTCGTCTGCTTCTGCATCTCCCACGACTGGTCGTCGAGCGTGCCACCCAGCAGATCAAACAGCGGCATGAACAGGCAGAAATTGGCCTCCCTCTTGGTGTGGTGGATCGTGTGGTATCTGCACGAGAGCGACACGGCATCATCAGGACGATAGCTCAGGAAGATGGGAGGAATCAGACACAAACAAACCAAAAAGCTATAGCTGTCGAGCACGCATCCAGTTATCTTTGAGCACTTTGAGCACGTGATTCCGGAGATGTAGTACGAACTACGAAGTATTATGGGGCAAGGTGAAACTGGCCGCGCTGAGCCGCTAAAGCTAGCTGCAGAGCTGCCTAGCCTGTCCGGTACGGGTTCATGTACATTTCAAGCAGTTGCAAGTCGTCGTTGGCTGACAACTACGTTTCGTCGTGTATTATGTTCGCTTGGAGTGCTCCATACGCATGCTTAGCTTGTTGTCCAGGCAGAGCTTGCCCGAAATGATGCAACAATTAGCCAAAAGCACGAGTCGCTAACGATGAGTTCAGGGGCGAATAAGACAGGACAGAGGATTGCTTTGCACTATTCATCACGTGTGTGCGGTTGCATGTACGTATCAGTTAGCTGGTGGCACCACTCCTTCATAGCTGCATGCAGTCGAATGCGACCGCCATCAAGATATTTCTTCTTCTTCGTCGGCTCCAGCGACGGGGATGCATGGTTTGCAGTTGCGACTTGCGACCATCGGAGACCAAGGCGGAAACTATCGTGCGCGATAAAGAAACAGAGATTAATTGGAAGTATCGGGGAGGGTGAGTCACGTACGTAGGGGTGTAGATAAGGTATCTGAGGACCGGGATCGCTTGGAAGAGGGAGCTGGGGAAGACCTCGACGTTGCAGTGTCCCATGGCGCGGAGGGAGTCGAACGCGAGCACGTAGGCGAAGGCCAGCGCGACGGAGCCGCAACCCGCGGCGCACGCGCCCGCGAGGGGCAGCGCCATGGCCGCGGCCAGGACGATGCCCTCCAGCGGGGTCGCGGACCCGGCCGTGAACGGCTGGGGCACCCTGCTCGAGTGGTGCAGCGAGTGGTAGCGGGCGTAGAGGCGGCTGCTGGCGTGGAAGGCACGGTGCGCCGCGTAGAAGAGCGGCTCGGTGGCCGCGGCGTGGATGAGGAGCGCGACGGCGAAGCCACGGGCGTCCCAGAGCGGGAGGTGGCGCAGCGACGGGAACGCGTAGAACGCCGTGGCCGTCATTAGGACCTGCAGCATCAAGAAGTTGTCCCTGCGCAGGCGGGTTCGGTGGTTTAGTGGTGGCCGGTGGGCGAACGATCCGTGCGGTGGCAGTCATGCGCGAGTAGTGGATTGAACTCGTGTATCGTACCAGTCCCACTCCTTGTCGATCTGTTCGAAGTCGACGCCGTCGCGGACGATGCGGCGGCGCCGCGTGGCGAAGAGCATGTTGCTGAAGGAGCTCCAGAGCTGGTAGGTGAGCGCGCGGAGGCCGAAGAGCACGAGCAGGAGGAGGATCCACCGGTCGGGGCTCGCGGCCTCCCACGCCCGCGACGCCGCCGCCTTGCCCACCAGCGGCCCGTACAGCACGTACTGCGCGAGAGAGGAGCCGATCGATCGGCACAGCTCGATCAGCACATGGGGTCGGGCAGCACACGACGCCGTTGCACTGCTGCACCCCCGAGCGGGGAGATCGAAGAGGAAACAAAAACCTCGCGGCCGGGCATGGGGGCGTACCTTGTAGAAGCCGAGGTTGTCCCACGGCCAGGACGCCAGGAACGCGGCACCCATGTCGGAGTGTTCTGTTCCCTGCTGGCTGGGTTTATCCTCTGTCTGTCTTCTTCGTCTCAGTAGTCAGTCCTGCTCTGTTCTGTCCTGCGGCGTGGAGTGCTTGTCCTGCACGAAGCTGCTGAGGGAGCGGAGCTGGGTGGTGGAGACGTGGGGGGATGGGAGGCACGAGCGGTTTCGGTGGTGTGGTTCTGGTCATGCGCGCTGCATCGGCCCGGCATGGCTTTATACACGTAACTTGGGAGGGCGTGCGGCAGGAAGGACGCGGGGGAACAGGGACGTCGAGGACCGCTCGCTCCAGACCTCCAGTCTAGCCAGCCGCGCCACCGGCCCGCGGCTCCCCCAACCTTCAGCTGTGAAGTTATGGCGTCGAGCTCCACCGGCTGGAAACCAGACGGGATCGCGACGGTTGTCGCGTCGCGTCGCGTCATGTCAATTCCTGGGACTGGCACAGGAGGTAACTGAACGAAGAAACTGGTACTCTGGGAGGTAGTAGGGGCACGCGAAACAAGCTTGCCCGTGCCCTTTAGTTTCCGAATCCGGCGTGCGCACGCGGCGCGCACATGAACCAGCAGCAGGTTGGGCGGTTGCCGTTGCGGCGGTGCGCCAGCAACCACAGGCCGCAGCGCACGCGACTCCCATGCGTCGTAGCCGCGCGCCGCAGTCACGCGTCCGTGTCGCGGGGCCGTCCGTGCATCGCCCTCGGTTCGTTCGCGCGCGCGCAGGTGCCCGTGCCGTCACCGCGTGCGGGCAGCCAAGTCGTCGGCGGATGACGGATGGGGGGTACACCAAGTCCGAGAGCACGTGGCACGTGCGGCCGAGGGCCTGAGGGAGTGAGGGGGCAGCAGGGCGACGGTGAGAGGCCAGCCACTCTCCCGCCGGCCGGCCGGCCGGGCGGTCGGGGTCGGCTGGGGCGCCCGTGGTTGCATGCAGCATTCGCCGGCATTAATTCGGCATGCAGGCAGGCGGATGGAGTCATGGAGAGACCGATCGAGAGAGAAGCCAAGCCAGGCTAAGCTGCCCGGGGGCACCGGGCCTATCAGAGGCTGCACCGGTGGCGGGCGGGTCGCGGGGCGCGCACGGTTCGTATCGGCATTGAAGGCCGCGGCGCGGGGCGGAACTTTCCCGCGTTACTACTCTTCTACTGTACTAGTATAGACTTATAGTACTACTACTAGTGGGCCCTGGCCCAGCGGTGGCCGCTTGAAATGGCCATGCTTTCCGTCCCTGCTGCTGCTGGCGCCGCCGCGCCGGGACCCTTTTGGCGCACCGCGCGGTCGTCATGCCTTTGTGCTCACGCCTGGTCGGCGGGCGCGCCGCACACGGCAGTCGCGTACGTTTCCCCCCCGCCGGGTACAGGTACAGCCACAGGGGACCGGAGCACCGGACCAAGGACGACGTCGGCGAAAAGTTGGATGTTAAGATGCGGGCGCGCGGAGATCCCCGGCAGCTGATAGGCCGCCCGCCCAGCTGCGCATCTCTCGCTTCGCGTTGCCTTCCTCCGTGACACCCATAAAAATGAGCGTACGCTCCCGCTGCCGATCGCATCAGGTATGCCTGGCACACAGCAACAGCATGCTGAACAGCTGAAACAATCACTGTTGTTTTTTCCTTTCTTTTCAAAAGAAGAAGAAGAAGCAGGAATAGTGTCATGGTTGCGTTCCGACTTCCGACCGAACTAAATGTCGTACACAGTTCATATTTGTGGCAACAGGGAGTAGCACATGCAGTTCCGTCGCGATCATTCATTCATTCTATTTGTTCTAGGTCGTCGAATGGTGACCGAAACCTTTCCTTTTCGTTTCGAGTAGCATGACAGGAATTCGTTTCCCAAATTATGTTTTAAGGAAAAAAAAACTTGTTAGTGATTGGACCAGTGCCACGCAGGGGAAGCCTGCGACACGAAAAATTCGTGTTAGCTGTAGGCAACCTTTAACGTAATAGAACCACAGTATGGATTTAATCGAATCAAAACAATTAAGAGAGGAAGATCGTGGCCAGGACGACGAACACATCTACGAGAACCCATCAGCGCTCCTCTTCCTCCTCACAATCAACTCAAAAATCCCGTGCGTTATTCGTCTGGAAGGCCGGGGTTCCCGTCCGCGATCAACTGCCACGAAAACAGCGCAGAACCACCTCCCATTACTCGTCCTCTCTCGTCTCGCAACGGCCGGCGCTACGCCGCAACCGCTACCGCTAGCTGCGCCGTGAGAGAGCCGTGCGTGAGCGCTACGTGCACCCGCACGCTTTCGCTCTCCGTCCGTGGATTTCAGGGCTTTCACGGCCCGGCCACTTGGCTGGCCTGGAGCCATTATTTTGTGACGAGATGGCTCGGTGATGCGTCGTCGCTTGAAATCCCTGAAGTGGGTTAGATATAATGCGTAGGATCTGGCGAGTTTTTGGTAAACAATAGGATTGATTGATGGATGCTTTTGTTTGATGACGCGTCGCTGCCAACACGACGACTTTATCAGCCCCTAGGTGCCTCTCTCCATCTTAGGATTAATTGGATCCGTGCCATTATAATTGAGCCGTGCGTGACCACTACGTGCACCCGCACGCGGCCACTTGGCCAGAGCCATAGGTATATTCCGACAACGACGAAGGGGTGTATGTCTCGATGGGGCGTTGCGTGTCATTTTTGTGTGACAAGATGGAAGGGAAGAAGAGAGCTGCTTGTTTGCTTTGTGATGCGTCGTCGCTTGAAAACCCTAAAGTGGATTAGGTCTAATGTGTAGGACCCGGCGAGTTTTTAGGCAAATAATAGGATTGATTGATTGATTGATACTCCCTCTGTTACATATGCGCATCTTCTAATAATGTTGCTGAATAGCTACTGCCCAGGATCAGAGCCTCCTAGGTGGCTAGGTAATGTCGTTAATAGGCGACTCTCTATGTCGGTTCCAAACTAGAACTAGTGTTGACCCTAAGTTTGTAGCATGAGTTTTGGAAATTCGAAACTTTTTAATATCAAATCGGATAAAGACATCATAGGAAATTATACCTCTTACATAGATTCACAGCCTTTAAATCGAGAACTTCTCCATTATATTTAATACAATTTAGATGTCCAAATACTTACTCCATCCATAAATTTAAGTACTTTTATAATTTTTTTAGGAAAGATTAAAGAGGAAGGGGGAATGTTAGTGGTACCCTAAATCAATCGCATATTACAGAGATGAAATTAGCATACGCTTTTACAGAGATGCCAGAAATGGCTGGTGCTAGTTGACCGCTACATCATGTGCCTATTTCAAAAATTGAGACAATCGATACTGCTGGTTTCCGGACTGATGTTGATGGGGGTTTTGGTGCCAAGATTCAGGTGGGAACCAAAAGCACGTTAAACTTGGCTACACTGTTCCGAAGAAGTCCCTAAGATCACCATTCCAACTTTCCATGTTCCATAATAAGTTTGCTAAGTGCTAGCTAGTAGCATGTGAGCACATGTCCGTAGAAACTTTTGTGATATGCAACCAGTTAACCACCCACCCTTATGATAGCAAACACGTACGTCCAAACAGTATGCTACCTTGTGAGCACGCACATGCAGGATCCTCCCAATACTTTGTGTGCCATCCAACCAAACACACCCTATACGACTCTTTGTACTTTTTGTGCCAGTAATCTGCAACTCCTTCCCGTTGCTATATATATGTGCCCCCTGCGTAGCTCCTGAGAGCACGCACCGCCGTGCCAGATCCAGCCACTGAGCGAAACCAACCTGCAGCGCCCACCGCCCAGTGTGTGTTGCAACTGCAGCCGCCATGGATGAGTACAAGCCGTTCGCGGCCATGGTGGTGATGCAGTGCATCTACGCGGCCCTGGCGCTGTGGTCCAAGGCGGCGTTCACCGGCGGCATGAGCTCCTTAGTGTTCGTCGTCTACAGGCAGGCCGTCACCACCGTCATCCTCGTCCCTATCATCATTGTCGGTGTTTTATACCTGGCAACCTAGCGAGGGGTATCCCGAGGTAGTAGATTGGTTGTTGGGGGATCGTCGGACCTGGAACTCAAAGGTAAAAGCGAGGGCACAAGACACGGATTTATACAGGTTCAGGCCGCCAAAGTAGCGTAATACCCTACATCCTGTTTAGGGTGTTGTATATTACGCCCTGCGCTTGGATGTTTTTTTGTGTTGAGGATTTGGTCCTCTGTTGTGATTCTATGAGGTCTTTGCCTACCGATCTAGGGACCCCTGTCCTCCTTTATATACTCCAGTGGGCGGGATTACTAGTCGAAGGAGGAGTCCTAGGATTACAAGGTATGAATCCTAGTAGAATTACAGGAAAATCCTAGTAGGATTCCATCTTCTTCCTTTCTTGCGGGTACCGTGGATCTATCCCCGACAGTCACCGCGGCTAGCAGGTGCATTTCTTCGCTGGCATGTATATTTTGCCAGAACTTCTAGTCCTTTTTTCCACTATGACAGAACTTCCAGAGTTACTTAAAAGCAATGAAATTACGAAGTTCACGCTAAACTTCAAGGGAAGACAATCTTCAGAAATGAGGAACAGAGGCCCCGCTAGCTAAAGCTGCAAACAGTCTCTAATTATTACATGAGCAAACAGACCGCAACATGTTAACGGCCATCGCCAGCCATCTAATAGTTCTAAACAGCAAGGAGTAGACGTCGTCGTTTTTCCTTGAAACTCTTTTTTCGCAGTCATCTACTAAACTAGCACCATTCCTGCGTCTTCTGGCGTCGCTTCGCGAGGGTGGAATTGCAGCACTGTTTCCTTCAGGGCTTCTGCTCCCACCTCCAAGTCCATCTTGTCCTCCAGCTTCTGTAGACCTGCCCAGTACGAGATAAAGGAAGATGCCAAGCAAATAATTTTAGTAGAGGATTTGATTTTTTTCCCATCAAAGCACACAGAGTTTCTAGATTTCCATAGGACCCAGCATATTGCTGATAGGCCAACCATATACAACTTCCCTTTATTTGGCATGAATGTTTTAGCCCATTCCCAATATTGCTCAAAAGATGTCGGTCTACAAGTTGCTCCTATCACCATGGCTGTTAAACTCCAGACGTATTTAGTCAGGGAACATTCAAAGAACATGTGGTCTACAGTTTCATCCAAAGGACAAAAGCTGCAGCTTTTATCACTGTGCCAATTACGTTTTGAAAGGTTATCCTTTGTCAGGATGGCCTTTTGATGGATTAACCACATAAAAATTTAAATTTTTAAGGGAAGCTTTGACTTCAAGATCATCTTGTGAGGCTCCTCCCTCTCGGAGCTACACAGATGGGAGTACAGAGATTTCACTGAGAATGCCCCTGATTTTTCCCAAATCCATCTCAGCCTATCTTTGTTAGCTGATAAAGCTCTCATGGAAATCATGTCTCTCAGTCGCCTTAGGCTTGTTTGCACTCTCTCATCTAACCACCATCGAAAGGTCAGCCCCCATCCTCTCCCTGATTGCTCATTACAGATATCAAACAGCTCCTGAAATTTGTCCTTAAGCGAGACAGAACCACACCATGGATCTCTCCAAAAATTAGTATTCTTCCCATCTCCGATTAGCACTATTCTACACTTTAGATATATATATCTCTAACCTTTAACAGATCCTTCCACACAGGGGAATTATATGGCTTTGTTTTCAGTTGAGTGACCCCCACCTTCAGCCATGTATTTCTTTCTGACAATTTCCTGCCACAAGCCTTCTCCTGTTTCAAGTTTCCACCACCATTTGCACAATAAATTCACATTCATCTTCCTCAGATCTTTGATACCTATACCCCCTTTCTTTTTTGGTTTGGTGATTTTGACCCATTTGACCAGAGGATATTTCTTTTTAGTTCCTCCACCCTGCAAGAAGAATCTTTTCCTAGTCCTGTCCATTCTTTTCAAAATTATCTTTGGGAGTAGATACATAGACATGCTATATGTTGGGATGCTACTTAAACAGGAGTTTATTAGGGTTCCTCTCCCTCCAATTGACATTGAGCTCCCCTGCCATCCATCTAACCACTTAAGCAACTTCTCATCTAGCAGTAACTAGTCCATTATATGAAGTCTGGCACCAGATACAGGGACACCTAGATATCTTATTGGCCACAATCCTATTGCACAATTCATCATTTCTGAATACATAATTAATTTTTGTTCATCTTGGGTAATCATGACAATCTCACTTTTATTGAAATTAATTCTGAGGCTGGACATCTTTTCAAATATGCATAGCAAAAGTTTCATGTTTCTCGCGGTCTCTTCACTGTCTTGCATACAGAGAATTGTGTTATTGGCGTACTGTAGGATTGCCACTCCATTGGGTATGTATTCAGGGACTAAACATTTTATTAGCCCATTTTTTTGAGATTTGCTGATCATTTTTGCCAGGGTATCAGCTGCCAGGTTAAAGAGCAGGGGAGACAGAGGATACCCTTGTCTTACACCCTTGCCGCTTTTAAAGTACCCCCCTTAATGTCATTTGCTTTAACACTACGAGATCCACATGTAACTACTTCTTGAATCCATTTACACCAGATCTCGCTGAATCCTCTTTGCTTCAGACATTCAAATAGGAAGTCCCAGCTTATTTTATCATAAGCTTTTTCAAAATCCAATTTCAATACCACACCATCCTTGTTTCTGATTTTTGTATCATGTAGAATCTCATGTAAGCTGAGCACCCCATCCATTACGTTCCTTCCTTTTATGAATGATGTCTGACATCTGCCAATAATCCTGCTCATGCAGTCTTCGAATCTCAACATCATCGCTTTGATTATGATTTTAAAGCTCACATTGAGTAGGCAAATAGGCCTGTATTTTTGTATCGTATTGGCTTCCTTTGTTTTCGGAATTAGAGTAATCACTCCATAATTCAGTCTCCCAACATCCAGCTTGTGATCACCAAATTCCCTAATCATGTCCATCATATCTATTTTGATAATTTCCCAGCTAGACTGATAGAATTCTACCGGCACATTGTCTGGACCTGGGGCTGTGTTTTTCTCCATTAAGAAAATCACTTTTTTTAATTTCTTCCTCTGTGAATGGTCTGGAGAGCATACCATTTTCCTCACTGGTTATTTTCTCTGATTGATCCCAGCAGTCCGGGTCTAATTTGAACATTGGACTAACAGAGGGTCCAAACAATTCCTTGTAATATTGAGTAGCGTGTTTGATAATTTCTTCATCTCCCTCAATGTTTGTGCCATTATGTTGTAAACAATATATGGCAGTTTTCCTTTTTTTTCCGTTAGCAACTCTGTGAAAGAAGTCAGTATTATTGTCTCCTTTTAGAAGCCACTTAGTATTGGATCTTTTGTGCCAATATAGCTCCTCTTCTTGTAGCATTCTCGACAGTTCAGTTTGGATAAAAATTTTCCTATTTAGAAGTTCTCTTGACAGCATGCCCTCTTCTTCTTTCTTTTCTAATTCCATTAATTTAGTTTGGAGAATATGTTTGTATCTTCTATTTTGATCTCTCAAGTTTATATCCCAGCCTTTCAAGAACTTTTTGACTCTGTTGACTTTAATGTACCATTTTTCTACAACATTTTTAACAACCACCCTTTCACCTCAGATCTTCTAAATTCTAGGAAGGTAGTCTTTGTGCTTGATCCAGGAAGTCTCCAAGATTGCTTTGTTTTCCTGATTTTCTTTTGGTCAGTACACAACAACATAGGGTTGTGATCTGACATGTATGTAGGAATTTTCCTGAGATTTGTTATGGGGAATTCCTTTCCCCAATCTTCGCTTATCAAGACCCTATCCAGTTTCTCTAAGGTGGGATCAACATGATTATTACTCCATGTGTACAACCCTCCGTTCAATACAAGATCCCTTAACTCATAGGAGTTAATGATCCAGTTAAATATATCTTTAAATCTGTTAGTTAATGATCCAGTTAAATATATCTTTAAATCTGTTCCCATAGAACTTCCAGAGTTCTTCCTGTATAGTATACATGTTTCACTGATGATTTTGATCGTCGGTCGTGACTGGTGCTCTGCAGGAAGAAGATGACGGAGACGATGACGGGCCTTGGAATCGTAGGATTCTCGTCGTTGGTCTTCATCGCGTCTCTTATCGGATATGCAATAGCAAAACTATATAACACACGCTTGGAAGATCGCGATCATCGACGATCAACAACACCAATATTCGTTTCCAGCATAGTGGAACCTTTTCGGTTTCTTATCTATGAGATTTTAGATCTCTTTTGCTCTACGCATGCGACAGGGCAACGGTGAATCAGTGTCTGTACTACCAAGGGGTGCATCTGGGTTCGTCATCCATGGCGACGGCCATGACCAACTTGATTCCTGCCATCACCTTCGTCATGGCAGCATCAGTCGGGTGAGTACCTGACAGAGAATCCGTTTCAGTGCACTAGCGAAGTACTAGCAGGACACTGTTTCTGATCTGCCCTCCACTGTCGTCTAATACTGCTGCATTAGTTTGGCTCCTTGTGGCTGCACGCCCTGCACCTGTTTGAGCCGGGACCAACGTGCCACCTCACTCAATAATGCATTCGCACCTGGACCTATGGTCTTGTTCGAAACCGCGGCAGGAAGAAGCGCTTCTTAAATAAGTTGTATAAATATTGAAATAATGTTTATTTGAGAAGCAGATCTGAACTGGCTTCTGCGTTTCAGTACAAATGGAGGTGGTGGGGAGAAGCGCGGCTAAAAATAAGCTGAAAAAATATATTGTTTGGCTTCTAGTTTCGATTTATTTTGGTCATAAGCTGGATTTAATCTGTTCCAAACATGACCGCATGAACATATGATGCTTAATCTTGCTTAGCTACCGGGGTAACAGATCAGATCACTCCCTTTCTTGGATGGGAATATATCACTAGATCTCAGGCCGCTTTTTAACTGATTATTTCTGTGCAATTCATTCGTTCCAAAATCCAAATTAGGACTCAAAAACCAACAAAGAAATCTACATGAGCTCCAAAGAAAAAATCGGAAACTTGCAGTAGTGAACACTGAACAAATCGGCGATCTATCTGTTTCTCTGTTATGCGAGGTCGGAGGTCGAGTCCAAAACCAGGAGATGTCACGGGAGGCATGGAGTCCCGGCATAACAAGATACGCTAGTAGCTTCCATGGCGTCTAGTCACATACTCACATCATTCCTTCTGTGCGGTTATTCATTGGGAACAGAGCTCCAGGTCATGCATGCAGCAAGCATACTACTTTGACAGTCTGACTCTTTGTCAGCATCCAGAAACATAATGTTTCTTCGTTCCATGCAGAACACTTTCCAGCTTGTTGCTTCGTAGTTTTCAGTTGGGACAAAATGATTGTAGGTTCACGCACACTTTGATTTGCATGCATGTTAAATTATGTTGACACATTCACTAGCTCCCAGAATATGTCACTCATGCAATGGATCGTCGTCTTCAATCAGATCTGTCCCTGGTTCTGTGAGACTCGCTGCATGGTTTCAGTGATCTGTCCCTGGTTCTGTGAGACTCGCTGCACTACCGTGTCATCTTTTCAATAAAATGAAATTGTCACTTTCAGTGTAAAGTTTCATAGACAACCGACAACATTTAATTTTTCATAGAGTTATGATCAAATGTGTCATACGATGAAACTATAACATCCTCTGTGCAATTTTCATTGGGTTTCATGGGCTTGTAACTATGCTAAGTGGGTTTCATGGGAGAAACTCTCCTCTCCATTCTCCTCGTGATTAGATTGCCAAGTCAGCAAAACTGCTGATATGACATAGAATTTAATACCCATGAAACCCTCCATGACACCCACTGAGGCTGGCCTGATTAGGCCAGTCTCAATGCATAGTTTTATAGCACAGTTACCAAGATTGAGAACTTGGTAACTTTGCCTGCTAGGTTTCATGGTGATGAAACTTCTCTCACATATGATGAAACTTTCTCTCCTCTTTCTCCTCATAATGACCTTATCACGTCAGTAAAATTGCTGATGTGGAATGTTATTTAATGATCATGAAACTCCTGATGAAACCTCCACTGAGATTGGCCTTAGGTCCTGTTTGGATACACCCTCCTCAAGATTAGGAGTCCACTTTTAGGACTTGTGCATCCAAACATGGGTCTACAAGTGCACTCCTAAACTTTAGGAGGGCCATTTTCATTAGGAGGGCTAAGGGGTACTAATGGATCCTATTTCTCCTAAAAGTGGTCCCCAAGTCCCCCTTTACCCCTATTGCCCTCTCATGCATTAATGACGTGAACAGTGCAGGGTAGTTTAGAGGAGTAATAGGGGGTAAAAATGACATTTTCCCTCTAACGTCCTAAAGATTAGTAGTCCATCCAAACAGCCATGTACTAAACTTTAGGAATAGAATTTGAGGGTGTACACTACTAAACTTTAGGCCCTGTTTGATACAAACTCCTAAAGATTAGTAGTGTACTAAAGTTTAGTACCCTCAAATTGCTAGTCCTAAAGTTTAGTACATGGCTGTTTGGATGGACTACTAATCTTTAAGACTTTACCGGAAAAATGTCATTTTTACCCCCCAATTACTCCTCTAAACTACCCCTGCACTGTTCATGTCATTAATGCATGCGAGGGCAATAGGGGCAAAGGGGGACTTGGGGACCACTTTTAGGAGAAATAGGATCTATTAGGGCTTGTTTGGATATAAATTCCTAAAGTTTAGGATTGTTCTAAAGTTTAGGATTTAGAAATTGGTAGTCCTAAAATTTAGGAGAGGACTGTTTGGATGGAATTCTAATATTTAGGATGTTAGAGGGAAAATAACTTTTTTACCCCTAATTACTCCTCTAAATGCTCCTGCACTGTTCACGTCATTAAATGCTTGGGGAGGGCAATAGGGGTAAGGGGGGTTTGGGGACCACTTTTAGGAGAAAAAGGACTCAGGGCCTGTTTGGATACACACTCATAATCTTTAGAACTTCACTTTTAGTCCACTTTTAGGACTTGTGCATCCAAACATATGTCATAAAATTGCATTCATAATGTTTAGGAGTGCTATTTTCATTAGGAGGACCAAACCATCATAATGGGTCATTTTTCTCCTAAAAGTGGTCCCCAACCCATCCTTTACTCCTGTTGCCCCTCCCCTTCTCTCTCCATGGCGCTAAAAACAGAGCAGGGGTGGAGTAATTAGGGGTACAAAAGTCATTTCCCCTCTAACATCCTAAAGATTATGATTCCATCCAAACAGCCCACTCATAAATTTTAGGACTACCAATTTCTAGCTCCTAAACTTTATGAGTGTCCTAAAGTTTATGAGGGTGTATCCAAACAGGCCTTCATTAGGATGCCTTGGCCCTCCTAATGAAAATAGCCCTCCTAAAGTTTATGAGTGCACTTCTAGGACCCATATTTGGATGCACAAGTCCTAAAAGTGTCCTAAAAATGGACTCCTAATATTTAGGAGGGTGTATCCAAACAGGACCTTAGCTAAGATCAGTATTGTCTCGATTTGTCTGAAACTTTGTTTCTGATGCTATAAATTCGTCCGGAAAACGTTGGTGATGCCCCTCTTTCTGATTCACACGACAGCCTTGAGAAGGTGGAAGCGAGGAGACCGAGGAGCCTGGCCAAGATATTCGGCACGTGCGTCTGCGTCGGCGGCGCCATGGCCATGGCCTTCTTCAAGGGCCCGAAGCTGCTCGGCGACCTGCAGGTTCTTCTCCACTTGCCGGCGGGAAGCAACAGGTGTGTGGTGGGCGCGCTGTTCCTCGTGGGCAGCAGCTCCTGCTGGTCGCTCTGGCTCATCCTGCAGGTGCCCATCTGCAAGTCCTACGTGGACCCTCTGGCGCTGTCGGCGTGGATGTGCCTCCTGTCCACGCTGCAGTACGCGCTGCTTCCTCCAGCCGGACCCGGCCGCCTGGCGGACCCACTCGCTCTTCGAGCTCTCCTGCTACCTCTTCTCGGTAACCATTCTTCGCCATGACTTGCTAGCTTCCTGTGCCGTTTCCATGTAACCTAGCTTGGAGGTGATCGATGTCGCGGTGGCGGCGTGAACTGTGTTGTGCGCAGGGCGTGTTCGGGTCGGGCGTGACGTTCTACCTGCAGTCGTGGTGCATCTCGGTAAGGGGCCCGCTCTACTCGGCCATGTTCAACCCGCTCTGCACCGTCATCACCACCGTGTTCGCGGCGGTCGTGCTCCGGGAAGAGCTGCACGTCGGCAGGTCTGTTGCGCTTCAGCGCTTGGACGACTGTCCACTTCGAAGAGAGTTATTAACCTGCAGGAGTTTTGTGATCCTTTTCTGATATTTGTCTATTGAGCTTGTTGGGGGCGTTCGCCGTCATCGCGGGGTTGTACGTCGTGCTGTGGGGCAAGGCGGGCGAAGGGGGCAAGAGAGGGAGGGAGCCGGAGCAAGCGGACGATCTGGAGAAGACGATGACCCGGTCGGATTCGATGCTCGACGCCGGCAACGGCATCGTCGAGCCGCTCCTGCTGGCGGACGCCGCCGGTCCAGACGTCCAGTGGAGAAGTAGAGATGCCGTGTCTCAAGGATCACCACACGGTTGCGTCAGCAGATTCGGGGTGATTGTACCATTGGTGCACTGCGGTGCACTCCCATTTTTTGTCATGGAGTTTGGGTGGTCACGTTTGACCTGCATGCTTATCAAAATGTGCCGAGCCGCTTAGGGGCGGACCCAGAGATGGTCCAGGCCCGGGCTGCTGCAGGGGAACTAGGCTAGCGCTAGCTTCTTGTGCCTTTTATTTGCCTTGAGCTGAGATCTAGCCTACATAGTCATACGGACGATCTTGGGATGGACCTGGGCTGCAGCCCCCAGCCCGGATCCTAGATCCGCTCCTTCGCCGCCCGCCACCGGCCCACCGCCGCGGCGTCCACGTTGACTGTCCACTCCAGAGCAGCTTTGTGGCATTCGTGCGTGCTATGGCGTGTTTGGGTCTGTAGCGTTTGGGCCTACTACTACTAGCTGCTGACATCACAAGCCTAGCATACCTTCCCTAGCTCACAAAAAGGACGCCTGTCAGCCCGTGTGGTCCGATCAATATCAGGGCGACCTTTTAAACTAGGTCAAGAGCTTGAGCTACTGGATTAAGCTCGGCTTGTTGACACATGGTTTATAATATTTTTGGAAATGCCCTCGTATGGGCGGGGGTGTCTGATAGTAGAGAGACGTGTGATAACAGCTAATTGGTCACTGGGCAGTTGTAGACTTGTAGTGCTATGCCCATACGGCATACACGAAAGGGAACAGGCCGATAAGTACTAGTTGCTCGTCGCGCCGGCTGAGGAGATATTCATCTCAGGTACTAGCCATTTCTGCCCGGCGCGCGGGACGCAGCAGCCATGGCCGGTGGCATCCGCGCGGTCGCGGAGGGGTGCAAGCCGTGCGCGGCCATGGTGGCGACGCAGTGCATCTACGCGGCCTTGACGCTCTGGGCCAAGGCGGCGTTCTCCCGGGATCGTCTTCGTCGTCTACAGGCAGGGCTTCGCCACCACCCTTGCCCTCGCCCCATCGCCATCATGGCCAAAAGGTCCGAGCGGCCAGTGATCATCAGCAACACTGGCTACTTTCACTTCTTCAGAACCACCTAATCATGGAAGCCAAATCATTCAGGAGAAAGCTGAAGGAGATGATCCTTAAATATATCAAATAAATATAAAAATAAGTATTTCCATAAATATATATCATTTAATAATAAAAATAAGTTCATTAATACATTTAAATATTATTTATTCATTTAATAGATAATAAATGTATTTAAATTAATATGATTAGTTATATTAAATTTAATTAAAATTTATCATTATATATCCCTAGTAATATTAGGTTAACATAATTAGTCATTTGTCATATAGATAATTTTTAATAGTTTAAATGGTGTAAATAATTATTTTATTAGTAATATTAAAGTTAACATCATTTGTAATTAGTATTTAGTAATATAAATAAGTTTTAGATGGCTTCATTGGTACTTTATTCTTTACGGATACGGATAATGTCGGATATTTCATATTTTTTTCGAATACGAATATGGTACCGGATAGAGAAAAATACTAAAAATCAAATCCAGATACATCCATTTGACATTCACATTAAAAACAAATATGAATACGGATATCCGTATTAGTGTTTTTAGTGGATATGAATTCGGATAATTCGGATTTCCAGACATTCATGTCCAACCCTACACCTTCCCAAGCTGGTGGCGGTGGTAGGCGGACCTCCTCAAGCTAGAGTCCTATGGCGGTGAGCAGTGGACCTTAGCGAGCAGGGTCGGGCCAGCAAAATTCAGGGCCCTGTCCAAACTCTGAAACGGCCCCTCTTGTCCAAGAAATATGAGCAATACGAGTGTTTAAGCTAAAATATATTACACTCACGCAGCAATGAAATTGAATTAATTCCTCTATTCTTTGTCTTTTTTACGATTTTGACGCCCGCAATCATATTTTCTAGAGGATTGTATAAAACATGGCTTCAGTCTTGGAACAATAGACCCCTAGACCAATTCATACACATGTGTACAAAAGATGAATTACATTATTAAAGGATGTATGTCAAGTAATAAGAAGTAATAAAGAATTTAGAGCTAGTAATATAATAGATTAATTGTTCATATGCGCAAGATAGAAAGTAGAATTGAAGAATAAAAGATTTCCATGAGTCCTTAACCCGGTTTTGATGTGCAAGGCCGAGCCTTGAGGTGCACACTGCACTCTGGCCTGCAGCGCATCCAAAGTTCGAGACTCCAATAGTCCAGCGTCCTGACCTTGGGCTGTTGCCTCCTAATCTGCACCTGCTGCATGAGAAAATGATTCACGCCTCAACCTCAGACCTTCTAGAGTGCGTCATGCCTGGTTTGAACCAGCTATTGCTGTGTTTGATGAGCTGTAGGCTTGTAGAGTAGAAAAAAATAGAGGCCTAAGGAAATGGAGGCCCTGTACGGTTGTACAGGCTGCACTCCTCATGCCTGGCCCTGTTACGAGCCGCCAAGACCGTAGGCCGCGGCGCTTGGCGTCCAGCCCTGCAACCGGCGGTGGAGCAGTCGCACGGTGGAAGTAGCCCTTGTCTAATTCAAAAGGGGACACACCTAGCTACGTCGGGTCAAGTCCAGAGAAGTTGTGCCGTCCGTACGAGATCGAACGGCTGAGAATTGAGAGGAGCTCAAAACGGATGGCTACGACGTCAGCGTGACGTGGAGCGACGAAATTAGCGTAATTCTGCCAGGTTTCGGTCTTTAAAGATAAAGATTCACCTTACATTTTTGTAAAAGGGTCATATTGTGCTCGTAGTTTTTTTAATAGAGGAATTTTTATGTCACACCCTGAAATTTCCGAATTTCAGGACGTGAATAAAAAGAATAAATAAACAATAATTTTCTCATAATTTTAAAATTTTACCCACCTTTATTTTTCTTTACAGGAAATTTAGTATAGCAAACTAATTGTTCATTTTTCTAAATTAAATAATGATATTTTATGTCTGTGCATTCATGCTGATGCATCTTGGTATTTCTTGAGTGCAAAAAGTTTTAAAAATGCATTTAGACGTTGTCTAGATCCTTTCGAGAATTTTCCAGCTGTTTCTGAAAATTATTCTCCTTTTTCTAAAGTTAAATCTAATTTTTGGAAGGCTCTAGAATCATTTTCACAAGCTTTAATATTTTATTTGAATTTTTTGTGTCCCAATCCATCTCTGAGATTATCTCAGATTTTTTGGAATTTTCTAGGTATTTTTCTTGCTTTAGAAAATGAGTCCGGCTATTTCTGAAATTATTTTCACGCAGATAAATAAAATCAGAAATTTTAAAAATAAAAAGTCAACTCGAAAATATTCCCGGTCTATATATATATTACCGCGTTCGTCTCGACGCGAAAATTTCAGATCTAAAATTATTTTCGTGAGTTGACTCTCCGAGCTCCGTAGATCTGAAGTCAAAGTTCGGTTACCGGCGAAACTCCGGCGAGCAAATCCGACGAAACCATCAGTCATCGGCCGAAGGTGAGCACACCATCTCGTTCGTCTCGTCGTTATCGTTCCGTTTTGGCATTCATTCGCGAGATCGGACTTCGTTTCCAGCTTTCCATCTTCCTCTCTCTATGTTTCTCTTTCTCTGTTTATGTACGCAACTGAACCGTCCGTAACCATGGCCGCCGCCTGGTCCGTTCATCCTGCTCGCCCAGCCACCTCCTGCTTGCTTGTGCCGTCGCCGCACGCGCACTATTGCCTCCTTGCTTGCGCATCGCGCCGCACCACCGCCGCCCATGGCTCACGCGCCGGCCGTCACTCCTGCTCGCCGCCTGCTCGCTGCGCCGCCGGAGCCGCCGGCCGGGCCTCCCTGATGGCGCCGTCACCCGCCGCTCGCGCGAGCCACCCCGGCCCCGGCCGTCGCCGCCGGCAGGACCGGCCTGGACCACGGCCGACGGCCATCGTGTTACCAGTTGGAGTGCGTTGGAAGGTTGAAGATGAGATGGTGATTTTGCTATTAGGCTCCTGAGGAAAACTCAAATTTTGAGACTATTCCTGGTGTCTTGCAATTCTTCCTTGCTAACCCTTGAGGTGTACGGTTAATTGCGTTTGGGCCCTTGCAACTCGTTTAACCCATAGATTCTACGTTTTAATTTTATTTTTGTCCGTTCAAGTTGCGTTAGATTCATAATGACATAAATTACACGTTAGTGGTAATATTTTCCTTCACACATATTTTTGAAAATAAAATTTATATTAAAATTGATTAAATGCCTAACAAACGAGTTCTTCTCTAAATAAAATCTATTTAGTGTTATATATCGTTTTTCATAATTAAATGTTAACTTGATTAATGCCTACTTTATATTATTTTCTAAATAAAAGACAATTAGGTTATATCTCGAGTTTTCATAATTAAATATTAATTTGACTAATATAAAAATAAATGTGTTTTTAATTTAATCTACTTAGTTGAACTCGAAATGTAAAGCTATACGCTTAGATGTCAACATGTATCTTATTTTTAAATTAAATATTTAATTTGCATAAATTGTACTCAAATATTTATAAATAAAATTGGACTAAACTTTACACCGCCTTTTCTTATGAAAATATAAATATGACTTGATTAATACTAACTAAGGATATTTCTCTAAAATATCTTTACATTGTTTTTCTCAACTAAAATAAATGAAGCTTGTATAGCTCTTGTCTTTCCTTTTATAATCCAAAATCTCTCGACAGTTTTGCCTTATCAATCATAGCTCTATTCTCAGCGTCTCTTCCGTTCGCGTAATCTTAGAATCGAGCCCTATCCTTTAGTACGCTCTTTTAAAGCTTTTCTTTTTGTTTTAGTGTATTGTTCTTAGTTGTACTTTTTTTTGTTTGCTTGTATGTTTGTGTCGGTGTTTGCTTCGAGTAGAAGATTTGTTGTTCGGAAGATTTGAAGAGTAAGAGTTTGAAGAGAGCAAGAGCTGAAGAGCAGTAAGAGTAACTTTTCGTTGGAGAAAGGCAAGTGTCCCTAACCATCCTTCTACCTATGCTTTGTTAATAATATCATGATAAAGTTAATGGGAACATGGAGAACCACCTAGGAAAACAGTGCTACCACAAGACTAAATGGCTCTGGTCTTGGCTGAATAATTAGAAACTATAGTCTGGGGTAATCTTACCGAAAGGGCAAGAAGGGCGGCGACAGATGGGGTATAGCACTCGCTCTCTTAGGAAATGGGCTTTGCTAAGACACTGTACCCACTAGGGGACTGTTATGCTCTGCTACTGATCCGAAAACCTTAGCGGGTTACCACTTACTAGCGAATCTTTGTAAAGGCCTCGTAGCGTCCCTATGCAATCACACCTCGGAAGTGTGGTATGATGCCTAGCTAGCATCGCATGGTTGGGTCCAAAGTTCTTCTGAACTTTTACGCGACTTGTGGGTAAAGATGTGCAACCTCTGCAGAGTGTAAAACTGATTGATCAGCCGTGCTCACGGTCAAGAACGGCCTGGACCCTCACATGATTAATTAAACTTGAAGATGGACTTAAATTGTTATTCTGGTTATTTCTAGTGGCCTTGCTGAGTACCAACCATAAGTGTACTCACCCTTGCTTACTGCTGCTCAGAAGAAGAAGGTGTGTGAAGTATTCCGAAGATGATGCTGAGTTCTAGGCGTACACAACGCCCAGTCGATTGCTTGTGAAGTTTGGAGCCTCCATTTCCAGTATTTAAGCTGTGTATCTCTGATGGTTTCGTAAGTCTTTATTTGAATCTTTTTACGTGATACTGTTACTGTTATTCACTTATGATGTCACTATATATATATGAAACTTGATCCTGGCATACATATAGGTAGCACTTGATTTTATCCTTAAAACTGGGTATGACATTTTGCATAATGGGCATTGCAGTGCAGGCTAAAATGAATTAATATGCCATTAGAGTAGCTAAAAGTGTAACTGAGGACATGTAATCAAGCCTTTTACGAAATTTCAAAGAGATGGATTTGTGGAGGAAATACGTTTTTCTTACAAATAATAACAAGATATAAATTGGAAGATAAATTATATATTCATGAAGTAATGATAGATGAGCTACAACATGAGCTGACACAGCTAAAGCTCCAGGTTTTAGCTAATACAGTACGTGTTGATTGTTGAACACATACGGAAGTTCAGCGTAAGGGGAAACACTACGAATATAGATGGAAACCTCAAACAATATAGAATAATTGGTAACTGGGTTCCACCGCAATTTGAAAAAGATTCAGAAATATCTATATACGAATATTGTGTTAGAAAATGGATAAAAGTTAATGAATAAATAAATTTTGAAATGAACAAATTCTTGCATACCGTACCCTAAAACATTCTATTAGAATTGCTAGAGAGCATGGAGTATAACATTTGTATTTCTCGCACCAACAGGCGGATGCAAAGACGTGGTGCGCGTGGCTATGGGCTATCCGCCAATCGAACGCCGACCGCCCGCAGCCGGATTCGCCCGCTGCTCCCTTCCCAGGCGTACACAAGCGCGAGTCAGTGAGGGAGCAGAGCACAGGCGCGAGCTCGTCAGTACACACAGCTCTCTTCCGCGCGGTGCCGTAGATTCCGAGCTCGCAATTCTCTCTCCCTCTCCGTCCACTCCGGTGCCTAGCCGGACACATGGCCGGCGGCCACATCCGCGCGGTCGTGGAGGGGTACAGGCCGTGCGCGGCGATGGTTGCCACGCAGTGCATCTTCGCGGCCATGACGCTGTGGGTCAAGGCGGCGTTCGCCGGCGGCATGAGCCCCACGGTCTTCGTCGTCTACAGGCAGGCCGTCGCCACCCTCGTCCTCGCTCCCATCGCCATCGTCTCCAACCGGTAGGATCTGATATTCTGATCGATCAGTGACGCTGCTCCTCTTTCCTCCAGCGTTTCTTATAACCCCGCACGCACTCTGCTTCAGCCTGTTGTAATCTTTGTTGTGATTCTTTCTGGAATCTGAACTGGTCAGGAGCATGCTGAAGGACATGAGGCTTGGGATGAAAGGCTTCTTCTTGGTGTTCATGGCAGCTTTGTTTGGGTACAAATTCTTGCTCATGGGAAATGAAGTGGTAGCGTGCCAACATTTTGCTTCCTCTGTTTTCAATCAACAACTATGTATCCATTTTGTGCAACAGAGCAACGGTGAACCAGAACCTGTGCTACCAAGGGCTGCACTTAGGGACCTCATCGCTGGCCACGACCATGACGAACTTGATACCGGCGATCACCTTCGCCATGGCAGTAGCCGTTGGGTGAGTACCCAGAAAACAGGCCTGCTGTATTTCATTTTTGAAAAATAAAATACCAGTGTTGAGCATAAAGTGACCAGATGCCCTAGACGGCTAGAAATTTCGCTAATCGTTCGATGCTTACAGACCTCGAAGATGTGTCAATGATTAAGTGAGGCCACTAACAAACACGAGACACGTCAATTTCCTTCTCTAGTTGCGTGTTACATTAGTATCAGCGTGTTCGGCTGGCTGCTGCTGCTCGGATGCTGGTGCAGTAGCAGGCAGAGCCTCTTACCATATCTGAAGTAGTTGTTTGGCTGGCTCCGCTGCAAAGCAGCCAGCCGAACACGTTGTATAACGGCATGGGATGGTATATCACCTAGCTCGTCACATGACATGCATGCCTGCTCTTTTGTCTTTTACGATCATGCAATGTGTTTGATTTCCATCTCTTGTCACTAGCCTTGTTGGCACCTAAAGCTGCATGATGTTCGTTCATCCAACTCTTCTTGCAGACGTCTTGAAAAGTCGAGTTCAGATACAACTAGCAGTGTCTGTTTATCTGTCGACAGATTTTTAGGGTAAAATCTATCAAATTTTATGATGTTACATATATTATTTTTTGATGTTGCAAATATTATTCTCCCATGTTACATATGACTGAAACATGCGAGAACAATATATTGAAACATAGTAAATAGCATGTGTAACATCAGGAGAATCTGCCAATTTTCTTCCAAAAATCTATCAACGTATTTTCCTACCTGTACTTTCCTGGCGAAAAAAAAATTGATGGCTGACAGAAAAGTAGCTAATAGTTTTGTAGAAAACTGCTACTGTACATGATAGGTTGAGTTCAGTTTCTTTGGTAAGATTCTGAAATGTTGCATCGCTGTCATTATCGCTTCATGCATCTAATTCATCAACAGGCAAGAAAGAGTAAACATCAAAGAAGTAGCTAGCATTGCGAAGGTCCTCGGCACTGCAGTCTGCATCGGAGGAGCTATCACGATTGCATTCTTCAAAGGCCCAAAGCTGCTGAAGCTCTCTCTCCATGATTCGTACATGCTTACCCCGTCAAGCAGCGATTGGGTGATGGGAGCGCTCTTCCTCATCGGCAGCAGCTCCTGTTGGTCCCTTTGGCTCATCTTGCAGGTCAGTGTGCTAAGCAACCATTTTCATTAGCATGTAATCCTTTTCTCTTAGCTGTAGAATCCTTTTCTCAAAATTATAAGTAGGGATTTTTTTTCACTGAAAATTTTCAATTCCTTATTGATCTTTCATGTGCCAGTACCGTATGTGCGCATACCTATATATGTTATTGATCCATGCATAGTGGCAAATAAGGGATTATTAAAGCTGTAATGATAAGAAAAACATTCACATATGTGTGTGAAGATTCGGACTTTGTCGCGAACTGAGTGTAACTCAGCTGTTAAGATTTCTTATGATGGAACTTGCCCATCAGGTTCGAGTTCTCGCATTACACTGGATTTAACCGGCGCTATTCATTCAATAGTAAGCGATATACACACCGATAACGAGACGTCAGTAAAGTGAGTGTGCGTGCGTGTTTGTGAGCATTTGCGTCTATACTGTGTTTCGTAAAAAAAATTCGAACTTTGTCAAGTTTGACTAATAAATAGCCTAATAAGAAATATATTTAGTGGGTTTTTTCCCAAGGCAATGTATATGAGCAAGCATTCACATCGCCATTGATTTCCCGTATTAGTGAACAATATATTCAATGCGAAATGTTTGTCAAATATTTTTAGGTTGTGCATACTCAAGCTCTGTAGGCTTTATTTTTAATTGAAGTACGCATGACACTTTGATTCGATGTTTCTTGCTTCTGCTTGATTTTTTTGACGTGCTGATTTCATGCCTAGACCAAGCACAGGGGAGACTTAAATCGGTTCCACGAGAGGCAAATTGGAGAACTTTCATGTTCCGATGTTTGATTGTGCAGTTCCCACTGAACTGATCCTGTCCTCCATCAGCAGCTTGTGCGCACAGCAATGTAGTAGCCAGCTAGTAGCAGTAAGTTTTGATTTCTACTACTTCCGTCGTGCGCCGATGGGAGGGGCGGCGGCGCGTCGATGGGTGGCGGGCGGCGCTCGGCAGGGCTGCGGGGAAAGGAGTTAATGCTGTGGTAGTGGGTATTTTTAAGAAATCTTAGAGGTATTTTGGACTTCGCTTACTTTTAAGCTAGTTTTAGCTACTCCTGGCCAGCTAATGGCTAAAGCTTTTTTTAGATTTTGAATAAAGTTTAGCTGGACATATTTGAACTCTTAGCAGTTAAATTTAGCCATCTAAACTTAACCAGGTATCAAAGAGGATCTTGAATTAGTGATCAACCACCACTGCATTCTCTACTTAAATTAAGTGGCAGCACAATCTCATAGGCAGCTCATTTTTGGATTTCAGGCGCCCATCTGCAGATCGTACATGGATCCTCTGACCCTATCGGCCTGGACCTGCTTCCTGTCCACGCTGCAATCCGCGGCGGTCACCTTCTTCCTGCTACCGAACCGTAGCTCGTGGAAGATCCACTCCCTCTTCGAGCTCTCATGCTACATCTTTGCCGTGAGTACACACGCAGCTTCCTTGAGAAACTAGAAGACGGAGAAGCAATCTGAGGTCTTGGCTGACGGGGTCATGTCGCACCCGATGGGATTATGCAGGGCGTGTTCGGGTCAGGCGTGGTGTTCTACCTGCAGTCGTGGTGCATCTCGGTGAGGGGCCCCCTCTACTCGGCCATGTTCACCCCGCTCTGCACCGTGGTCACCACCGCGCTCTCCGCCGTCGTCCTCCACGAAGAGCTGCACATCGGAAGGCACGTCCCTTCTCTGAAAGAGAGACCTGAATATGACTTCAGTTCTCTGATGCCCACCCCGAGCGAGCACCGAGCAGGCGCCGTTTGCATTTGCATCATCAGAGACTGATAAGGAGAGTGACATCATTTTTGTTTCTTTATCCAGCTTGGTAGGCGCCGTCGCTGTCGTCGCCGGCCTGTACGTCGTGCTGTGGGGCAAAGCAGAGGACGCGAGGAAGGGGAGGGGGCCGGACCAGAGCAAAGACTCGACGGACGGGACCGCGCGGTCTGACGCTCAGCTCGACGTGGAGCACACTCTCGCTGCGCCTCTCCTGGCAGGCGCCGCACGCTCACAAGCACCCAGCTGATAGAGGAACAGAGGATCCCTTTCAGCTCTGCAGTCTTTCTTTGCCATGAAAATTGCTGCTGCTCCTGCTGCTGCAAGTTGCTGCCTGATATGATTTGGCGGCAATAAACTGAAGGGTTGGATGCGCGACAGGTACGCTGTGCGCACATGTGGTGGAGATGCTAACCTGCAAAATGGCGACGGGATCCAAGTAGAAGAAGAGAAATCGAAGTTTGCTTAGGGGTGTCTGGGTGCCATATTTGATGTATTAAATATAAGTTAATTATAAAATTAATTATACAGATCGAGTCTAATTTGCGAGACGAATCTATTAAACCTAATTAGTTTATGATTTGACAATGTGGTGCTACAGTAACCATTTGCTAATGATAAATTAATTAGGTTTAATAGATTCATCTCGCGAATTAGCTCGGGGTTCTGCAATTAGTTTTAGAATTAGCTCATGTTTAGTCCTTCTAATTAGTCTCCGAACATCCGATGTGACACTGCTAAAGTTTAGCACCAGTAGGTAATTTCACGATGAGCAGCAGGGCATGGCCCGTACATGCATATAGAACTGCATCTCGATAAGTTACTTAATTTGCATAACCACGAATTCTTCTATCTCAAAGGATTGGTTTGAGTTGACCACGGAAAACAATTGCCCAAACCATAAACAAAAACGCAAAGAGTGATGACGGCGCAGCTGACTCAGCTCGGCTGCGCCCGGCCGGCGCGCGCACATGGATGCTCCTACATAGCTGGCGAAGTGAGGCCCCAATAATCTCGCTCCCACCTCTCTCCCTCGATCTAGCCAGCCATGGCGGGCGGCGGTCCGTGGCTGGAGCGTTACGGACCGAGCGTGGGGATGGTGCTGGTGCAGCTGTTCTACGCGCTGGTGGACGTGGCGCTCAAGACGGCGTCCCGGGTGGGGATGCGGCCCATCGTCTTCGTCACCTACCGCCAGGGGATCGCCGCTGCCACGCTCCTCCTCGCCTCCTTCGCCGCCAGGGGCTGCACGCTGCGGCCCATGGCCGTCGGCGCGCGGGCCTTCGGGCTCATCTTCGCGGCATCCCTAGCCACGTCAGTACGCAAAGCCAAAGCTCCTCGTCCTCCCCTGTTCTCTCCGGCCAGATAAGTACAGTTTGGGTTCACTCTCTCTGACTCGATCGGACAGCGCGACTGGGCAGTACTTCTACCTCGAGGGGCTGCTCCTGGCGTCTCCGTCCATGGCCAGGGCCACCACCAACCTCGCCCCCGGCATCACCTTCGCCATCGCCGCCGTCATCGGGTACGTGTACAGTTTTTTTTCCTTTCTATTTTATTTTTGTTTTTTCCCTTTTCTTTTTTTGAGAGGTGTTTTTCCCTTTTCTGACCGGAAAGTTGGGCCCACCACTTCGCGTTTTGGGGGACTACTGGGCCAGGCTAAATTCTTTCATATGGGCTTATTTGTTTCGTGGGCCAAGAGACCTCCAATTAATAAATGTCGTCAAGAACAGCCCATTTAGAAATTCTAGAATTTTTTTTATTTTATATTTTTTTTACAAATTTGCACAAATATATAGTCGAATAAAAAATTTGCAAAAATAGGTGTATGTCGGCTGAAACGACGGTGGGACCCTTATTACCGCCGTTTGAAACGGCGGTAGGGCTTCACCCACCTTGCGCAGCTCCAAACGAGTGAAACAACATATTCCGCATTACGCGGTCCAAAAAGAGCCTGCAACACCACCAGCACCTTGCAAAATGGGTTTCCGCTGCCCTGGTCGTGCCTTTTCATGCATGCATGCTGCACTGTGCTGCTACTTGCACGAAGCTGGACCTATCAATAGCTGTTGCAGTAATCAATTGGACCACCGTCAGGGCGAGAACCACCACCGGTGATAGGGAGCATAGGGCCCGAAATGATGGGTGGCAGGAACCACCACATGCAAAATGGGTGGCACGCGGTCCAAAATGGGTGGAAGCAAGCCTGCAGCAGGGGGGCGGCGCTACTGCCATCTCATCTGGCGATACCCATTTTTGCAAATTTTTGATTCGACTGTATATTTATGCAAATTTGTAAAAAAATATATATAAAATAAAAAAATTCGAAATTCGAAATTAGAATTGTGACCTCGCCCAGCAGGCAGCAGCGGCCCAAATTCTTACTCCCGCCTTCGATTCGGTTCACAGGTTAGAGAAGGTGGATATCAGAAACCTGAGAAGCGTCGCCAAGATCGTCGGCACCGCCATCTGCCTCGCCGGAGCAATGTTCATGGCGTTCTTCAAGGGTCCCAAGCTCCTCGGCGCGGTTCTTCTCTCGCCGACTAGCGACTGGGTGAAAGGAGGGGTTTATCTCGTCGGAAATGCTGTCTGCGTCGCCATCTGGTACATCTTCCAGGTAACTAATTGCAGCGATGCTTGCAATCGCCCTGCATCGGCAAGATTCAACGCGCTATTGCTGGGGTTTAAGGTGACTGATCAAGTGATGGTGTGGTTTTAGGTGCCCGTCTGCAAAAAGTACCTTGATCCCCTGTCTCTGGCGACCTGGATGTGCTTTTTAGCGACCTTGCAGTGCGCGGTGATGGCCTTCTTCCTGGAGCCAAACTACTTGCAAATTTGGAAGCTCACCTCGTTCTGGGAGTTCCCCTGCATCTTATATGGAGTAAGTTCAGCCGAATCCATTCTTGATCGTTCGTCTACACACTGGTTTGAAACTTTGAATTGCTACTCATCAATCGAAATTATCGAACAATTTTTGCAGGGAGTATTTGCCTCCGGCGCAAACTTTTTCATCCAATCCTGGTGCATATCAGTGAAAGGCCCCCTTTACAGCGCAATCTTTACGCCCCTGAGTGCAGTGATCACAGCAATGTTATCTACACTCTTCCTGCATGAAGAACTCCATATTGGAAGGTATGCTTCATTCTGATACTAGCACCCTGTTTGGAAAGTAGATAATCGCTGTTCTTGTGCGTCTTCACAGTGAACTTTGTTTCGTGCAGCGTATTAGGAGCTATCACTATCATTGTCGGCTTGTATGTGGTGCTGTGGGGCAAAGCAGATGACGCGAAGAGCGAGAGTCTGGCAATCCATTCTAGTGGTTCCAAAGGAGGTGTAGATTCAGACTGTATCGGTGTTTCGATAGAGCCTCGGACCAATCTTTCAGAACCATTGTTGCCTGAGCCTGACAACGGTAATAGTAATAATCAGACACGTTGAATACATTTTTCCTTTTTTTTTCTTTTCACGTAAGGCTAATTCTATTCTTCAAGATACACCGGAGAACGGCATATCATTTTAGATATGCTAGCGATAGTTGCGATGTTTCATGTCAGTGTAAAGCTTTCCAAAGGAATTAAGATTTGAGGTATATTTTCATTTACCAAAAATGGTCCAAGGCATCACCTGCAAGGTTGCAAGTCTTCCCTAGTTAATAATGACTTTTTCAAGAGTAATTTCAGTATTTTAAAAACAAAGCATTGTTTCTTGGCAAAGTTTTTTTAAAATATTGACGTCATAGAACATTTCCTAGTGGAACGTTCCATCAAACAATATAGTGCCGGTCCCCTCGCTTCGCTTTCTAAAAAATCAAACAAATTCGTCTCATTTCTCAGATCGTATGCCATGCTGTTAGCAAAGCAGATGATGCAAAGTGTGAGGGGACAGACTCGCTTCTAGTCACTGCAAACACCAACGAATCGAAGATGCATGTTATATCTGTGTAAGAGTAGAGTGCAACACCACAAAAGATTTCAGAACCATTATTATCTTAACGCTGATCAATGGAAATATTGAGACATGCTAGTAGTCGCTAAATGTTTCATGTGTATTGTTTCAGACATACTAATATGCTGAGCAGTGTATCCTTTTGGGCATACTAATGGTAGGTGTATACTAGTAGTCGCTAATCTTAGGAAGAATTGACAATTGGCTTGCTCAAAAAAGAAAAAAGGATTGACAATTGGCTATGCTTAAGCTACCTAGCTGGCCTGTTGCTGAAACAGTCCAATGCACAACCTTCTACTACAGGTCTTTCTAGTTTACAATAATAGTAGAAAAGTATGGCAAAGCGAACACAAAAGAAAAATTTTGTGCAGGTAAAGTTCCTCTCAAACTGATGTCATAGAGCATTTTCTAGTGAAATATTCCATCGAGCAATATAATGCCAGCTCTGTCACTTCATTTCTGAAAAGACCAAACCGTCGGTCCCGTCCCAGTCACCTTGGATATTTCCAAGCGAACCAGCAACAGTCACCACCACTTCTGGAGTCAGTAACTCCACTAGTAACAGCAATCGCGTTTACTGATTAACATATGTGGGCCTAATCAAGTCATCAGCCCATGTGCTCATGGATTCCATTGAAGTTACACCATTCTCAGTTCATTCAAGTTTTACCATCTTTCAGACTCGCTGTTTCTGACAATGGTAATGCTAATACTCAGACATGCTGATTTTCTTTTTCTTTATCCTTTTCTATCTGCATAATACTAATTTTATTTTTCAAGAATAGACTGGAGAACTGCATTTCATTTTAGGCATGCTAGCGATAGTTGCAATGTTTCATGCTAGTGTCAAGCTTTCCAAAGGAATTAAAAATGATCTGCTTCCATACTATTCAACTATCCTATTACCAAAAAATAGTCCAATGCACAACCTGCAAGTCTTCTTCTAGCTAATCATGATTTTTGGAAGAGTATTGCAGTAAAAAAAGGCAAAGCATCATGTGTTGGCAAGATTTTTTTTTAAAAAAAATAATGGTGTCATAGAACATTTCCTAGAGAATGTTCCGTCAAACAATATAATGCCACATCTCTCACTTTATTTTCTGAGAAATCAAATCATTGGCCTCAATTGTCGGATTTGTATGCCGTGCCGTTATGTAAAGCTGAGATGCAAAAAAGCAATATAATGACTACCAATTCTAGCAACTCCAAACGTAAATGGACCTAAAATGCAGATTGTTTGTGTAAGATTAGAGTGCCAAACTAATCTTTTTTTTATGCCGAATCACACAGTACAAACTAACCTTTCTGAACCGTTGTTATCTAAGAACGCGATCAATGAAAATACTCAAACATG
Source organism: Setaria viridis (assembly GCF_005286985.2). Lineage (NCBI taxonomy): Eukaryota > Viridiplantae > Streptophyta > Magnoliopsida > Poales > Poaceae > Setaria > Setaria viridis. The sequence goes on along the minus strand of NC_048264.2, from coordinate 30,039,763 downwards.
CTGGGTTTTTTTATAATACACTGGAGAATGTCGTGTTTAAGTTGTACTAATGGTAGTTGAATGTTTCACGTTAACATATAACCTTTGAAAAGCGATTGAAAATTAGCTATGTTTAAGGCTTTAAGCTATCTAGCTGCCCTGTTGCGGTAACAGTCCAATGCACAACCTGCAAGTCTTCTCTAGTTTACAATACTTATAGAAGAGTATTGCAAGGAAAAACAAAATAAGAAATTTGGGTGGGCAAAGTTCCTCTCAAATTCATTTCATAGAGCATTTTCTAGTGAAATAGTCCATCGAGCAATATAATGCCGGCTCTATCACTTCATTCTCTGAAAGGACCAAGCCGCTGGCCCCAGTCAGTCCCCTTGGATATTTCCAGGCGAACCAGCAATAGTCACCACCACTTCTGGAACCAGTAACTCCACTAGGAACAGCAAGCGCATTTACGGATTTACACATTTGCGCCTACATCAAGTCATCAGCCCATGTGCTCATGGACTCCACTGAAGTTACACCTTTCTCGATCCATTCAAGTTTTAGCATCCTTTTGGAACCTGATATTGGTGCCCGTAACAATCTGCCGAGCCTTCATTGGCTGGACCATCCATCGATCTATCACTGTCTAATATCTGCTGCCATCGCTAAGATATTTCTCATCTGACAAGGAAGATGCCAAGGACATAGTCCCGTGTTAAGCATGACCATTAGGTTGATAGGAAAGAATCGTACACCGAAGACGACAAAGCAAGATGGTGGTGCCCGGAGTTGTTTTCGGAACCTGGGCAGTGAAAGTGGGAAGGGGTGGATATTTTCAGACGGCACGTTAGGCTGCACTTGCCTCTCATGGGGCACCACAGCTTTCCTATCGCTTCGTCATGGCTCAAGACTTGGAGCCTTCGTCTCCCACCCTTTCTTGGATTACTTCATCGGGGACGGTCAGTAGCAGAACCGTGTGCTACTTTGTGTGCAGTGCAGGACGGGGATAAGTGCAATAGTTTTGTGCAACCCGTCCGAAATGGTGATTAGCTCAACAACTTCAGGTTGGTGATATCATGGCAAGAAAACAGAGTAAAGATTGACAGAGATCGCTGGAAAGAGTAGAAATTAGCTAGCTAATCCTCTCTCTCTCTCTCTCTCTCTCTCTCTCTCTCTCTCTCTTAAAAAAATGGGACTAGCTAATCCTCTGCCGTGTCAAGCAAAGATCTCGTTGTTTCGTGTCAAGCGAAGAAGTTTTGGAAAGAAAGTGGAAAACCGAAAAGCCTTCACCAAAGTAACATGTAGAATAAAGGCATCCACATACGAATATAGAGCAGTATATCAAAATCAACGAACAGCATGTACAAAACCTACTGCTGACCAGTGATCAGATCATAACAAAGTGACTAGCAGACGATAAGAAGCTGTAACAACCTCGACTGTACAGAGCTAGATGAAGCCTAAACATATAGGACGAAAGCGACCGCAGGACAGCGAGAGCAGAGCACTGAGCTGGCACGCTCGACCAATCGAGCAGCGGATCTCGTCTGCTAGGCTCCGAAACGACGGTGGATCGACCAGATCAGGCGTACCCGCCCTTCCAGCCGCCGTGGTAGGCATTGTCCCTGCGGTTATTCCTGAAAGCGCAGCATCCGATGGAGTAGACGATGATGATGAAGACGAGGAAGACGATGCAGACGATGGCGGTGCGCTTCCAGTCCCGCTTGACGGTGGCCACCACGCCGGCCTTGCACGACTGGCAGTCGTAGCAGAGCGCATCGTTGCTCCAGGTGTTGCAGTCCGGATCCGACGACGAGTTGGTGGCGGTGGTCTTGGTCCAGTCCGTGCCGCTGACGTAGGTGAAGCCGCAGCTGGTGGGGGGCTTGCAGCACCCAGACTGCACGAGCAACAAGAACAGCGATGAGCCTTTGAAACAGAGCAGCACATATGCAGGGCTACTACTCAATACTCATGACTGGGAACTTTCAACATCACATGACGTTGTTTAGGTAAATACTACAAGTAAATAAAACAGTTTCAGTTGTTTATGGGGGTGTTTGGCAACTCCCTCATAAACTTTAGTACCTATCACATCGGATGTTTGATACTAATTAGGAGTATTAAACATAAGCTAATTACAAAACTAATTGCACAGATGGAGTATAATTTGCGAGACGAATCTATTAAGCCTAATTAGTCCATGTGGTGCTACAGTAACCATTTGCTAATGATGGATTAATTATGTTTAATAGATTCGTCTCGCGAATTAGTATAGGGGTTCTGCAGTTAGTTTTATAATTAACTCATGTTTAGTCCTTCTAATTAGCGTCCGAACATCCGATGTGACCTCTCCTAAAGTTTAGTACCTCGCATCCAAACACCCCCTATGATAGTTTCAGGTGGAGCCGTTTCGTGAAACGATTGGGTTACGCGACCTAAAAGTTGAGTGCAAGTGCACCAGAGCGTTGAAATGCAAGCATGTGCGATGAACGAAAATTCTTCCTTCAATAATGCAGCGGTCAGAGCATCGGGAGCAGTTCAGACTTCAGAGCAGGTAGTAAAGGTTGATATGGACCGAAGATATGTCACTATAAAATAGGAGTAATCCGTTGACAATATCAACGCTAAGCCCAATGCATTTTTAGACAGAATTCCAAATTGTGTACGTCTGATCGAGATGCACAACCGTACAAGTAACCATCAGCCGGGCCTAAGATAAGGTTTTGCGTTTCACAAGCTACCGTTTCTTCAAAGTCTTTTGGCATTACTACTATCCTCCCAAAGTCACATCGCAATTCGCGACCACTAAAGTATGAATGACACGTGAATGAAAAAGAAGTATTCTTTTTCTGTAAGACAAAACGCCGGCTACAGATAGATAGAGTTTGTTTTAGAATCTGTCTTGGTGATTTGTCAAAAAAAAAACTGAGACTGAAGATTAAGGGAAGAAAAATGCATTTTTCACGTAATTAAGCAAGTACCTCGATCGGGGAGAGGTCGGAACGCATGAAGTCGGTGACCGACTCCTTCTTGTCCTGCAGGTTCTTGCAGACCTTGGAGCCCTGGAGGCAGCTCCTGATCCTGTTCCAGTTCTTGTTGTTCTCCACCCGCTTCTGCAGCCAGTTGGAGTAGTCCCCAAGCCTGTACTCCTTGTACCCCCGGCCCGACACGGCCTCCCCGGCGCCCCGGTTGGTGACGACGAAGGCGAAGACGGTGAAGCAGAAGAGGGCGACGATGAGGACGAACATGGCGAGGAGGTAGACCCAGAGCAGCCAGGTGACGCGGCAGCAGGCGCCGACGAGCCCCGCGATGGAGACGACGAGGAGGAAGACCCCCAGCGCGATTACGGGCGCCGAGAGGTAGCGCTCGCACTCGGTGCCGTCGGCGCGGTGGCCCAGCCAAATGCCCGCGCCCAGGATCGGGATGGAGAGAAGGAAGGTCACCGCGTTCAGGATCCCGATCAGGTTGTTGCTCAGCCGGAACGCCATGGTTGAGACTGGGAGGCGGTGGTTTGGGGGATCGGAGGATATCGTTCTGGGGCTCGGTGGTTTGTGGGGTTTTCGGGGGATGGGCACGGTGGGGTTTGATGGTTTTCGATCGGGAACGTGGTGGGCGGGGGCGTATTTGTAGGGGTGCCGCCGGGTGCTTGGCCGCGTGTTGGGTGTGCGGAAGGAGCCTGGGAAAGTTCGTGGGCTTTTGGGTAGGGGGAGTTGGAGAGGAAAATGGTGCGGCGGATGTTGACGGAATGACATGGCCTTTGGCTCGTTGGGTGGCTGCCGCTGGGGCCAGGGTGGTCAGAGGGCACGCACCCCCACGCGCAAGCGTAACTGACCGGGGCAACTCCTCCGATCCTGCTTGGTTTCACGTTGTTTTCGCTTTTAAAACATGTCCATCGATGACAACAATTAGCGTTAGCAATCCACACGGATGGTTGAAAGATTCAAACGGTGTGGCTGAGGCTGATGAGGGTGAGCATTCAGCGTCCTGCCTGTTATTACGAGCTCACGCGTTCGACCCTCGGAGTCGTTGTCAATGATCGCTGGCGGTTTCCAAGTTGGTAACGACCTGCAGGCAGAGAAGAAAACACAAGCACACGCACCGCGTCAGCGGCCGCTGGCGGTGAGAAACGAAAGGCCTCGACGCGCGGAAGGACAATATGACGAGAGGCACGGGAGGGTAGAAAACTAGTGCACGGCCGTGAGCGATCTGGCAAATCGTATCGCATGCATCAGTAACCGTACCTGGTGCTTTTGATCACGCCAAGCTACCGCGATTTGTCAGCACCGGCCATGAGCGCGGATCGGTCTCACGCGGAGTCTCGTGATCTCGACGGGAGGAGACTTGACACGGGTGCACGCGGCCATGTTGGGGACTTTTTATTTCGTGCGTTTCCGTCACACTGCTTGACCTGCTATTAACAGAGTGATGGTACTTGACCTGCTATCAACAACTGATGGTTGTGCTATTAACGCGAGAGGAGAAGCTACTGACAGAAGAAGGTTGCTAACGGGAAGATTTGGGCCATGGAAACATCCTATGCTCGAACCCAACCCTCGAGGAGTTCGAAAGTCCTTTTATGGGCCATGAAAAATTCTATATGGGCTGACCACCAAGGAAGGGAGGGCAGCGAGACTTCGTGTGTGAATTGTGATGCTAAAATTCTCGAAACCGGTGGCCCTGATTCCTACGAAGGGATGGTTTCATCACCACCTAAGAAAAAGAGGACTACTCTCGCGAAAAATCATCTGAATTCGTAGGCTCCAAACTCACTCAGATGAAAATTGAAATTGAGTGATATGTAGTCCGAAGAATCGTCCTAGTAGCAATAGCTATTTGGGAGCCATTTAATTAGATGTGAGATAAACTGACCAAGAAAGCTTCTTTGGATCATGATCAAGAAACTGACCGTCAAAAGGCATGAAGTGCCAAACACAAACAATTTTGTTTATTTCATACGCATCACAAACCGAAAAGGACAATACACTCCTCTTTAAGGCAAACAAATATACACTTAAATAAAAAGGATTTTGACCTAACATTACACACACCATATTGGCCATGTTTGGCGAGGGTAGTGGGTCGGGGCTATGCCACACGGCAAGATTAAGCAGGGTTCGACTAAATACATAGTAGAGTAAGCATGATAAGCTTTTCCAAAATACAGATTCAGATAGGGTGGTGATCAAGGGTTTCCACCCGAGCCAGCAGGCGACCCATGACCGTATCCCTCACTATACCCTACGCCGACCACCCCATTACCCGACCCACGCCCAGACCCACTACCCTCACCATACCCAGAACCGAACCCACTCCCACCACCCTGCCCATACCCTTGCCCGCCACCCGACCCAGCAGAAGACCCGGCACCTGATCCATTCGACCCAGCTGACGATCCAGCGCTCGAACCCGCGGACGAGCTCGCCCCACCGACGGAAATTGACCCGGACCTCGACCCGGACGTCGACCCCACACCCGCCACAGACCCGGACCCAGAACCGGACCCGGACGCCGAGACGCCTCCCGTGCCAACTCCGACACCCAGCCCCAGCCCGAGGCCCAGCCCCGCGCCGCCACCGCCACCGCCGCCCAGGTCGATGCCGAGGCCGAGGTCCTTCCTCGCCACGCGGGCCTGCGCGAGGCCGCAGGACATCAAGCACACGAACGCCACCAGCACTACTAGCAGAGCACTTGCCGCCGCGCCGCCCCTGCCGCTCGCCGCCATCCCTCTCGCACAGCACGCGGGCTCGAACACCTGGGCGATCAGTGATCACCGATGCAAGAAAAAGCCTCTGGCGCGCCGCTCGGTTATATAGGGGGGCGGCGGGGCGCGCGTGCGACGCCAAGGGGAAGGGGACGCGACGGGGGCGACACTTTGGCCGCGAGACGACGTCCGCCTGCAAAGCTAGGGCGGTTGGGGCGCGACCGCGATCATGGAGTGGTGGTGGCGCTGTGCGGAAAAGGCGACGACGACCTTGATTGGGCTGTAGTGCGGGGAGTGGTTGGTGATGACGGCGTGCGCTGCAGCTGCACGTCTGCCGGACCGGGAGGAGATCAGCGTCTGTCCGGTGTGTCTCGGGACCGACGCGCGCACACGCACAAAGGTGAAAGGGTGGTGTGGTTGGCTGCCTCGTATGGCCATGTCAAAAGTTGGAGATATATAGAGCTTTTTGGGTTGGGATCGCGCATGCATGGATTATTTTCGCGTTAGGAAAAGTTAGGCAGATCAAGTTGCGGTGTAGATTCGTTAACTCACTCACGGACGGTTTTGCACTATGTCATGCTCTGCTCTCTTGATCGATCGAGTCCTGAGGTTGCATTTACTACGGTTAGTCAAAGTTAAGCTGGTCTCAGTGAGCAGTCGCTACTCATCACTAGCAAGGTTGTCAGAATACGATAGCTATATAGTGGCTCCAAGTCACTGGGATTTGAATCGTCCACTTTTTGACTTGGTTGGATCGAGCCATCGGGTCAGGCCCATGGCCAAAAGCTGGAGGCGCGTGTATTTTGTCCTCGGCAAAATTTTCCCCGTAATTTGCTCCCAGTTTGCACCCTGCTATTATGATGTTCCATTTGTGCTGTGCTCCTCAAAGCTAGTAAATTGTGTACGGTCGGCGACACACACACACACACACATATATATATATAGTCGGCCTCTAAACATTACTGTATTGATGGGGATGTATTTCGATGGCATGTTTTGTTTACTTCATTTTCTCAGTTTCATTTCATCCCCTCTTTAGTCCTGGGTCATTCACCCGGGACTAAACAACTTCTTTAGTCTCGGTTGATATTACCAACCGGGACTAAAAGATTTAAAAAAAGTGACCCCCCGTCCATGCTCGCGCCGCTGCTACCCAACGCCAGCGGGGGAGGCCGTCGGCCGACACGGGGCTGGTTAGGGAGGCCCGCACGCCGGTGGCCCGCGGCAAGGCCAAGGAGGCCCGCGCACGGACGGCAGGAGGCGGCCGGGGAGGCCCACGCGCCAGCGACAGGCGCTAGTGGAGGGAGGAGAGAGAGTAGGAGATGGAGGAGAGGAAGCGGTGGAGGGAGAGAGAGGCCGGTGGTGGGGAAAGGATAAGGTAGTGAGGAGAGAGATAAGGTCGGTGGGGTGATAAAGACCGCCAGGCCGGTGCGGAGAGATATAGTCCCGGTTGTTGGTTTCAACCGGGACTAAAGATCGCTATTTAGTTCCGATTGGAACCACTAGATCTAGTCCCGGTTGGAAACGTGGTCTTACTAACCGGGACTAAATGCCCCACCAGATTTTCTTATTGTTCATAGCCATCACAACCGGGACTAAAGGGGACTCTTTAGTCCCGGTTGATATTACTGATAAGGACTAAAGCTCCTTTAGTCCTGGATCCAAAACGACTGGGACTTTTGTAGCCGGATGGAAGTTCGTTTCCCTACCGGTGTTGGTCTGTGCCGAACGCATACAGCATGTTCTCCCTCAAAAAAATAATTAATTTTATGGAGTCATTTCTTTTTCAAAATAAATGCACAGGTATGGATGGTGAGACTATAGCAAGGCAATGCAAATAAATAGCTGTAGAGTTGACCAGCAGCGGCTACAAAAGTCTGAACCAAATAAATGGAGAAAAGGAACGCGCGTGCTTGGGTATCTATCTGTTTACATCGATCGATAGGTATCGTCAGCCATGCACGCAGCTAGTCGTCGCACCACCACTCTACTTGCATGCGGCAGGTAAGCTCTGGCCATTCTCTCCCAATCCCCAGCTTTATTTCAGCCGCACTAACCATGCCACCGCACCGATACGTATCCCACAAGTTTCAGATCAGGGCCGCCAAACGTGTCGCACAGCGCTAGGCAACAGCTCGCCGCCCGGCAGCGACTAGACCACAGGCCACAGCCGCCCACTCCACACCATGCATCATGGCCGTGAGCACACGCACGGCGGCCTGCCGTGCCAGAACTCTCACTTTGCTCTGCAAAGCTAAGGCACAGCTCGCAGCCACATGTACGCACGGAATTCCCCGGATCAAGCACGCGAGAGAGATTCAACTAACCACACCACTCAGGAAACACCCTTATCACCAGGACGCATGGAATCCCTGATCTGATCGAACTATAAATTCCCAGGGGACTGACAAAGTTTGCATCAATCGCCCATAAGAACCTGTTTTTTACACAGTCCAGATCAACAAGGCGCGATGGTCTGCACGAAGGCCATTCCGTTAGGAATTGTGCTCGCGATCGCCGTGTCGTTGCTGGCGGCGGTGGGTGAGAGCCGTGCTGCTCGGAAGGACCTCGGCATCAACCTCGGGAATGGCCTTGGGATCGGGATCGGGATCGGCGTAGGTGCAGGCGTTGGTGCCGGGGGTTCCGGCTCCGGCTCCGGTTCTGGTTCAGCGTCTTCGTCTGGCTCTGGTAGCTCGGGATCAGGCTCAGGGTCAGGGTCTGGCTCGGGCTCTGGATCAGGGTCGGGAGGAGGTCTGGGCCTTGGGCTTGGTGTTGGAGTTGGTATAGGTTTAGGTGGCAGTGGCTCCGGCTCAGGTTCTGGATCAGGCTCGGGATCTGGTTCTGGATCAGCGTCGGCTTCTGGTTCAGGTTCAGGTTCTGGCTCGGGCTCAGGCTCAGGAGGGGGTCTTGGGGTTGGACTCGGTGCTGGAGTTGGTATTGGATTAGGTAGCACTGGTGGTGGTAATGGTGGTTCAAGCTCAGCTTCAGCTTCTGGCTCTGGGTCAGGTTCTGCAAGTAGTTCGGGTGCTGGATCAAGTGCTTCGTCTTCTGCAGGTTCTAGTTTAGGCTCCAATGCTGGGTCCAGTGCAGGATCAAGCGCAAGGTCACGATCTCGAAGTGGGCAAGAGCACCATTGATATGTGTGTTACCTTGAGGACCTGGCCCTCTAATAATCATATGGACAATTAGCTACAGGATATGCATAAGAATGGCAACTATGTGTTTTGCGTATTTTAGTAATCCAATAATCTTTTACATCTGTACATTTTGGCTATACAGGGTCGTATATTTTAATTCCCACGTTAAAAGTAATATAGGTTGCCATTGTAAAGTGTTAAGTACTGTACAAAACTAATCCATGGAAGAAACTATTATACTGTTGTTTATTTGTCTCGGAAACACGTATATTATTGTTACCTTTCATAGCATATATATGTCATATAATATTACCTAAAGTCTTCATTATAGGCCTTCAAAACCGGATCATGGGCTGCAGCCCCTATTAACTAAGCATAAGCCGCTCAACAAAACGATAATGTGTGGTCAAAGCCTTAAACCCAGCAGTCTTTTCCAGCAAGTAGAACCACTGAATGAGAAACCACTAAGTCATAATGATTGAACAAGAAAAAACATGCATTTACTGGTTCATATAACAAAGGATGCATGAAAAGAAGAACAACACTAAGAAAAGTGGGTTTCTCTGTGTGTATAACAGTGGGTTGATAACCCTCTGGCGGTCTGGCCTGTATATGTGGCTGCGAGTATACTGTCTTAGCTTGCTAAAAATTGGAAAATGGCACTGCCAAAGGAGAAGGGATATCATCCGGAGGCGTCAACTCTGAGGTTGATAGCACAAAGTAGGCAGAAGAACAGGACTAGCACTAGCTTGATAGGCTTACAAGTAAGCCTCCACTAATCATACATGCATCCATTAGCTAAAATTGAAAGGATAAAAAGCAAGAGCTTCCAGAATCTTCCAGTGACCTGTTCCATCAGAAAGAGCTAGCCTCAAAACCCCACGTCACTTTTCAACGGTGACGATTACATTCCTTCTCGTAGCATGCATGAGAATTGAAACGTATCACTTAGATGTTCTCAATGTGGAAGGCCATTCATTCCTTTGCACCGTCCTCGCTCCACTACACTGGACAAGACCCACCACCGGAAGCAAAATCCAGCCGTCCAATGGCCACAGCACCACACATTTCCTGCCACCAGCAATGAGCCAAGCACTATTTGTGAAGCTCCACTTCTGGTTCTGGCTTCTATAAATGCCAATCCATCCCAAGCCCATGGGCATGCACACACATTTGAACCGAGTAGCAAGCCAAAACCAGAGCAGCTGTGTTCCTAGCTTCTTCCTAGAGGCTATTCCAGGATGTCTCGCCCCCAAACCATGCCCATTTTGCTCGGCATCGCCATGCTAGCTGCCCTTGTTCTCACTTCCGAGGGCCGCATTTCTAGAAAGGACTTAAGCATCGACCTTGGTGGTGGCGGAGGTGGAAGCATTGGGATCGGGACCGGGATTAGCATTGGCATAGGTGGTGGTGTCAGTGGCTCTGGCTCCGGGTCGGGATCAGGTTCTGGCTCGGCATCTGGGTCAGGATCAGGCTCTGGCTCAGCCTCAGGTTCCGGGTCCGGTGCTGCTTCAGGTGCAGGCTCATCAGCGGGATCCGGTGCAGGCTCTGGTGCAGGATCATATGCTGGCTCGGGTACAGGCTCCGGTGCGGGATCAGGTGCTGGGTCTGGTGCAGGCTCTGGCGCAGGTTCAGGGTCTGGTTATGGTCAAGGGCAAGGTGCAGGTGAAGGCCAAGGCCAAGGATCCGGGTATGGCGAAGGTCATGGCTCGGGTCACGGACAAGGTTCAGGGTCTGGCTCGGGGTACGGTGAGGGGTACGGTGAAGGTCATGGTCAAGGAAGTGGCTCCGGTCAAGGATCGGGCTATGGCGAAGGTCACGGCTCTGGTCATGGCCAAGGCTCTGGCCAAGGATCCGGATCCGGTTACGGCGAAGGCTATGGCTCGGGTCACGGAAAAGGCTCCGGATATGGCGAAGGGTACGGCGAGGGTTCGGGCAGAGGATACGGTGATGGTTCAGGCTCAGGCTACGGCGAGGGACACGGCTACGGGTACGGTTCTGGACACGGCAAATAAGACGATGAACAAGGGGTTTTGTATTACCAACCACTATGTACGTGTTTGCTGATGTTCTCTGTGCATCCGCAAAATAAATCTATGTGATGAACTATATGGATGTACAAACCATGCATGCTCACTGTTTTTTATTCGTCCAAGGCTTGATGAACTGATGAGTTGATTGTTGATGCAAATTGCAAAGCGAAGTCCAATCAATTTCTCTTTCTGTCCTCTTCTTTTCAAAAACATATGCTTGCAGCTACTGTTTCCATCACAAAATTTGCAACAAAACCGCCTTCCTTGCCTGTACGCCACACCGACGGTTATATAACTTTTGTTTCTTGAGGGTGGCGGTTATATAGCTAGATGGGCCGCTCAGCCCTAGCCCGACACTCGCCTAAATTAGCCCAGCCAAGTTAGGCCCAGCAGTATCAAGCCCGATGATTTTTTCGTGCCGGGCCGGGCTAGCACTGCGTGCCGAACTGCTTACCCAGGCCCGGCACTATGGCCTGATGGCCCGGCTGGGACTACAATGCTAGTGCCGAGGCCGGCACTACAAACCAGAGAGGATCAATCGAATCAAGATGCTAAATTCAAAGAAAACCACCACATGAATCACTAAAGTTCATGGATCCATCACAAAAATATACACACATCACACAAATCCAACAACAACAAATCCCCATCAGTGTCTCCATTGGCGACGGGCGGCGTGACTCCTAGCCATGGCACCCGGTGGCAGCAGAGGCCGGCGTGGCTGCCTACCATGCCCTCGTGGTGGAGGTCGGCGGGTCCCCACGGCGGAGGCCCGTGTGGCCGCCTGCCATGCCTCCTAGTAGCGGCGGCCGGCGTGGCTCCCCAGCCGTTGCCCCTAGCGGTGGCAGCCGGCGCGGCTCCTGGTGGCGGCGGTCGGCGGAGATCCCGACCGAAGAAGAAGGAAGGGCCTGGTGGTGCTCGGCGATGGAGGGGCTGAGGGGGAGCGGGAGGGAGCCAGGGAAAGAGAGGGGCGGCTGCAGGGTGAGGGAGGGGAGAAATGAGTGAGATGCTAGGGTTTCTTGTATTGTGATAGTAGTATCGGACCGTCGAGCTAGCCAAAAACCGTGCCATGCCCGGGCTGGCCCCACGTGCCGAGGTTGCGGCCCAGGCCCGTGCATAGGGCTGGGCCAGCCTGGGCACTATTGCCCTCATGCTGGGCTGTGTTAGGGCCGGGCCTCGAGCTGCCCAGCAGGCCTGGCCCATCTGGCCATCTGTATATAACATTGCGGTTCCACTTCCCAAGCACGCGGAGGCATGCCCGTGTTCGCCATTTCTAAGTTCTGAACAACCGCCCGCCCGCCGCCTCTCTTCTCGGCCGTCTCCGGCACCACGACGCAGACAGGCCTCGTCGTCCCGGAGAGATCAAGCGAATCATGGCCAACCCCGCCGCGATCTCGCGGCCCTCAGCCATGTCGCTTTCTCTTCTCCTCTGCATTCCGCAGCTGACCACCTCCCTGGCGCAGCAAGCAGGCCCCGTGCCGGCCTTCCTCTTCGACTGGCTCGAGGGCAAGTCGGCGTTCATCGCCGGCGAGACCGCGACGATCACGGTCAGGGCGCTGGACCTCCCGGACGCCGCCAGCCAGCGCTCGTCGCTATCCTTCTGGGTGTCAGTGAACGGCGCGAAGGGAAACAGCACCTACATCACCGACGTCGCCGCGCACCTCGGCGACGACCCCTCCGCCTGGAGCGTCACCTTCGTGCCCCTGCGCGCCGGGGACTTCGTCGCGCTCGTGGCCGAGGAGCGGCTCAGCGTCGGCGAGTCGTCGCTCTACTTCAAGGTCGCCGCGGCCGCCGTGCACCCGTCCGCGTCCCGGGCGTCGTGGACGTTCGACGACGGCGCGCGTCTCGTCGCGGGGTCGAGGGCGTTCGTGTCCGTCTCCCCCAGGGACGCCTTCGGCAACGGCATCGCGCGCGGCGACGACATGCCTGACTACTTCAGGGTGACAGGATCTTACGTCAATGGGTCAGACGTTGAGTTCTTGGATTTTCATTACAATGGATGGATAGCGGATGGACGCATCGGCCTCGAGTTCGTGCCAACTGTCGCCGGGGACTTCTTGGTGCATGTTTATGGGGATAACAGGGAGCTACGTGATTCGCCTCTAAAGCTGACAGTGAATCCAGGTTAGAGAAATACTTGAATACTCGAAATGGCTTGGCTTGTGAATGGCTTTGTGCATCCATGTTGATGCAGAGTCTTGTCTGCTCCCAGCAAAGTTCCTTTCGATGTGTTTCGTCAGATATATCCATTGCTCTAATTAATGCTGCCCCTGATATTTTCCCTGATAATATTAGGTAGCTTCAATTTAATGTGCAAGTACATAGCAGTGATGTTTTCATTACAAAGGACACAGAAATAGAAATATACTAAGTGATGTGAACCTTCTATTGAATAGATATATATGTGCTAATTATGTATGCGGATGTGCCTTTTGGTGGAAATGTCAATAATCCTGTGATGTACTTTTACATATTGCAGGTCTCCTTAACATAGAAAAAACCACATGCAACTGGAAGCATGGAATCAATACTTTGCAGGTATTTTCCAAGCTGGAGATATTCATATATCAGAAGGACACATTTGGAAATATTGTTCCAGGGAAACATCCATTCGATGCTCAAGTAGTTGACACAGCCTCGAATTTGTCCATCCCGGTAAACCTTATTATGGAAGCGGTAGCTGATGGAGTTCAGCTCCTATCTTTCAATGTTGTACAGACTGGAGAATTTGTGCTCACAGTTTTTGATGCTAAGATGAACCGAAGAGTTTCCAATACCGTGTACAAGTTTGATGTTTTTGTAGGTATGCAACTCTTTTAGTTTTAAAAGTATGTCTTAATTATTTCTCAATATTATCAATTCCTGATCATGGAACTGATTCCGATATGTGGCTTCTTTCAGGATATTGCGACAGATCAAACAGCTTCGCAAATGGTTCTGGTTTGGAACATTCTGTTGCTGGTTCAACATCATCCTTCGCTGTTTTCTTGGAGGATAAGTACAGCAACCCTTCTCCAGTCGAAACCACAAGGCTTCAAGTGAAGATTTTTGCTAAAAGCAGCACGTCTTATGCAGACCCAATGATATCACAAGGTAATGCTCTATAATCATTTAGCAGTTTAGCCTTCTGTTAAATCTGAAAATTCTTTTTGCCTACAGAGACGACATTTATGGAAGGAGAAAGTTCTTTTAATTTAGGACCTGCTGGCCATCAGGAGGTAAGTACCCTTTCTTCTGCATAATTTGCTACAGATGAAAGTAGCATGATTACTGAAATTCATTATGTTATTAGATCATTGCTGGAAACTCAACTGCGCAAGCAAGTCAATTTACTGTTTCATATACTCCTCAAATTGCTGGGGAATATGAAATTTGGGTACTCTGTGGGAACATAGTGCTAAATGGTGGAAATCCATATGCCATGACAGTTTTGCCAGGTTTGGTTAACTCTCTCATGTCTATCAATCTTTTCATATTCATATAATGCATGAATTCACTATCATTCAGTAATGCCGATTATACTTCTTGATTTTTGTTATGGTAAAGCCTTTTCACATGCAGTGTGTAATATGAGAATTTGAATGGGTTATATTCCAATGAAATATCAAACCAATTGACAATTGAAACAATTCATAAATTTCATGAACTCTCAATGAAAGATTCTTCAGTGATTTGAAATAAAGGACGATCACCTTAAAACATGCCAACTAGTCATGCAGCTCACATACAGCCAATTAATGGGTGGTTTCTGTCTGCGTGATACACAGATTGACCTCTAACTTCCCATATCATAACCTTCCTTTTTTCTAGGTGCCATCAATTTGTCATTATCAAGTGTTGTAAAGTTTGACCCCCGAGTCAAAATGGCAGTTGAAAATGAAGTTGATGTTCGGCTCGTTGACTCATTCATGAACCCGGTGGTATCTTTCGAATCAAAACTGTTATTACAGTTAACATCTGCAAGTATCGGAATCCCTGCAAGTTTTGTGGCAAAAGAATTTGTTGACAATGGAGATGGATCATATACTACTCATTATGCTGCATGGAACCTGAGTCCATATAGCATATGTGTTCGATTTGAGGATAAGCAGCTAGCTCCATGCCCATTTGAAGTCAATGTTCTTGCAGGTAATTTTTAGTCAGTCTAACACGAAAAGGAAAAAGAAATTGGTCAGACAAGATATGTTTGTTAAGCTTGGTAGAGAAGTAATTGTCTTGATATGTACTGAAACCTCTTGGCGTTCCCAATTCTCTGCTCGTGTGTCGAGTAACTCTGATGAACTCTATCTCTTTGCAGATGAAAACTTTTCAGATGTTAAAAATGATACTGTTTCAGTATGGGAGGATGAATCAGTTTCCTTTGATGTACTGTCAAATGACCACATTGCAGGAAGTAAAGCCGAAATAGCCAACTCATCTTCCGTAAGTTTATGCTGTGAAATATGCAATTCTTAATTTCTCCAGCTCATAGGGACAGTCTCTTCACTTCGGTGAACCTGTCATCAGCCCTTGCAGCTGCACATTCTAACCATCTAAACTGAGTTTTTGCAATGTCATTGCTGAACAATTCTACTACATGCTGCTACAAAAAAAGGAACTCGTGGCCAAAAAAATATACTATTGCAACCAGTTTGAATTTTACAATATTATATTGAGTACTTTGACTGGAGAAATATGTCAGTTCTTTGTCTTGGTGGTGCATCTTAGCGACGCACACAGCCAGTCTCTAGCTACAGCTTGGCGATACACACATCCTGATCTTTAGTCATGTTCTAGTGTTTGGCTGTGGTGCGTCTATAAGCTTTGTTTTTTAGTTGAGGGTGTGTATGGGTTCTGTACTCAGTCTGGTCCTTTCTGGTCTGTTTTTACTTTTTCTTTATTAAATGAAATGACACGCAACTCTCCTGCGTCGTTCGAAAAAAAACAAGCTATTACAAATTACCAAGTTAGGTTATTTCCTCATCACTTCACATTTTGAATTAATGACAATTTTTCCTTTTCTCCGAAGCCACTTCATGGATCAGTCCTGCAGTTCAACCACATGTATCGTTACACGCCTTTTGAAGGATTCTTTGGGAATGACTCATTCTCATACACAATATCTGATGATCATGACAATGTCGTCACTGCAACAGTTTTCATATCTGTCATCTGCAGACCACCTCAGTTCACATCTTTACCCCAGAATTTGCATGTTACTGAAGATACCATCGGCCCACAATTTGGGTAAGCCATATTGTTTTCTACCTAAGTACTGCATACTTGTATTTATTTTATTGAGTTTATCTAAGCATAAAATTTTTAGCCTATTTTATTCGCTTTCTAAATATTGATATGTTTTGGCAGTGGATTTTCAGGAATCAAAATAGTGTATTCGGATATAACAGAAAACATATCTGTTACAGTGAAAGCGCAGTCTGGAAATGTGTTTCTTGCTGTAATGCCAATGAAGCTTCAACAGTCGTCAGATGATGTACTTTCAATCAGCAGGGGAGGTAGAACTGGCAAAGACCTGATACTGGGAGGAACAATAGACGCAATAAATGGAGCGCTACAATTTTTGCAGTACCTTGGGTACTAATCAAGAATCTGACTCTCCCTAGTCTTGTACAAGCCCTGATTCTACAAGAATCTTGCCAATTTTTCACTTATAATAACCATATCACCATGTGCAGAAATGAAGACTTCTATGGAAATGATGTTATAGTGTTACACGCCATGAGCAGAAATGGTGTACAAGATGCTCGAATCCCGATCTTTGTTGAGCCAATCAATGACCGTCCAGTGATACTAGCTCCAGGATCAATTTTCTTGGGTGGGAAAGAATCAAAGAAAGGACATCAAATCTACGACAAAAGCAGGGATACATTTCAATTTTCCATTTTTGAACCCGATATTCGTAATTTCCCAGGTACGTTGTATGTATTATATTTTGTTGATGCTGAATGAGGAACCTGTTTTATGCATTGTTAGAGAAAAAAAAAGCTATGTTGTTTCTAAACTGATAGATTTTACCAATTTTGCAGGAAACAAATCCCATTTTTCGTTAGTGTTCTCCCTAGAACTGTGTGAGGGAACTTTGACGCTGAGCTTGCCAGCCAGTACCATTCGCACTGTGGAGCTGAAGACAGGAGGCGTTAACCAGTGGCAGCCTCTTCAGACATATGTGAACATTGATAATCACTTTGTGCTGAAAGGAACTGCCATCAGATTCCGTGGGACAGTCCAGGACTGCAACAATGCAATGCAGCAGCTGCATTACCAAGTAAATCTTCAATCCTCTCGGATCATTTCAGCTGTTCATTGCAAGAATCTCCATTCCTTGCATAGATCTTTTTTTAGCAGAATTGCTAAGTTGATACTTTGAAATGGGCCCATGTTCTCCAGGACAATCGGTGACTGATTAAGTAGCTAATTGGCAAAAAAACATGGATAGGAACATGTTGTTTCTTCACTTCATGAGGATGTACTTTCAGAATAAAGTGTGAAATGTTTCTGTTGCAGGGTCCAAGCCATGGAACAACCTTATCCATCACTGTAAACGACCTGGGAAGCTATGGATGCTACCCTGACTGTTCAAAGATGATGGGGACGCCACTATCCGCTGCAAAGAGCGTTCATCTAGTCAAAACAAAACAAAAGAACTCAAGAATAGATCCCTGTAAGTATGAAAACTCATAATATTCTTGTTTTATGTTTTCGCTTTTCCCATTGGTGGTGATTTATTACACAAAGTCCTGTGCTGAAAATTAAAATTCTTGCTCCATATAATATAGAGGAACTCATCTTTGATCTGTTCTATTATATTTTCAGTGCTTGGATCGCTGATCATAGCTGAGATCCTCATAATGATATGCCTTGGCGTTGCTCTCCTGTATTTCCTCTTCAAATGCATTAAGGATTTGAAGGTTGAGCGAAGGGAGCGAAGGGTTCGTCGGCATGTGAGTGCCTCTCTCTCTCTCTCTCTCTCTCTCTCTCTCTCTCTCTCTCTAATGTTTTTGCTTATCCATCGTTTTGACGTTTTTTTCATCCCTTTCTAATGTTTGCTTGTATACTTCTGGGAAAAAAAAGAGGGGTGCTTCACCACCACAATCTGAGAACGTTGGACGTTGCTCTGCAGCTGCAGCTGCGGTCCCATCTGGTGCAAGAAGATCAAGTTTTCGTCAGAGGTAAACACTGTTATTTGTTATCAGAAATTTATGTTGTTATTCAGTTATCAGAAATCTCTGCTGGGATTTGTTTGCGTTTAGTCCCTAATGGCTGTTACTCATGTGATGTTAGGTCTTCACGGTCGCGCAAGCAAGAACTGGAACTCCAGCCAGTCTCCGGGATCAGAAACAACGGAAATCAAGATAGCATTCCTGTAGCAGACAAGGACGAATAGGTGTTTGATAATTTACCCTAGAATGTTCCGAACCCAAAGTATTTTTTTTTCTGTTCAATGGGAATAAAAATTGGAAGACAAGATGGGTTGCATGTAACTCTTATTGACAGCCATTACAGATTGTTAGGATTTCAGGTTTCCTGGGCATATTAAGAATACCCATAGAATAGAAGTTGAACAAAAGGAAACGGCTTCTCAGACGGAAGCTTCTTTTTCTTCTGTGAGCGGCAGATAGAAGCTTCCTCATACAGGCAAAACAGTCGCCTACTCACATGGCTGCCATTTCCATGGCAAGCCAGGGTGCCAGGCCAATGACTGCTAAATTGCTGCTTGGTCTGCTGGATTGATGCATCATCCGGTGCTTTATTCATAAACCAAGCGAAGGCAGCAGTTCAAGGTCCGGTCGCATAGTCTCACACAGAAACCATAGTGGGTACTGCCGCTTGGTTCTCCAACGGAAAAGGATAGAATGAACTAGGAGGTACTGAACAGGCTTGCTGGGACCTACAACATGCAATGTCCAAAATCATTAGTTTAACTCAATATTTTGCAATATCAGCATTCGTTTCCAAGAAAAAAAAACACAAAAACTATCACAGTGGAGACAATTTTCTGATAAGCAGTGTTTCAGTTTCAGTGAAATTTCTAGCTTGGTCCCCTTAGAAGAGTAAAGCAACCAGCTAATTATATCTTGAGCTTCTAGGAAGCAGTTACTGGAATGAACTAAACAGGTTAAATTAGATTCTGGCAATGAGGATTTAAACTACCTTCGCATTGTGTGGCATGATCTTTATGTCATGAGGTGGATGAAGCCAAGATTCAGGGGCATATGATAAGAAGTTCTCAAGCTTGCTCGTGTAAATATCTGCATATTGATGAATGTGATAGGCAAATGATGATTCCCTTCCAGTGTCTGTAAGGAAAGTTGCGCCAAAAGAGCTATTGAACAGATCTCGCATCCCAGATTGACATTGTCGCCTTTCTGCATTCAACTCATCAAGCAATGCTCTGTAAACTTGTCCTTTCTCAGTGCTAACCACGGTTGCATGGACTTTCCCAAGTAGATCATGTATTATACTCAATTTTGCCTGCAATGCAGCATATAGTAAAGTAAATCGATAGGCATTTATGTGGATGGAAAATCAGGGGCTAAAAACCAGCATATGTGGTAGAGGAATAAAGATCGTATATAGCAAATAGAAAAGGTAAATGCCATCATCAATCTATTAGATCAACTTTTGGTAACAATAACAACTGATAGCCAGGAGGATGGAGTGTAAGATTTAGCAACCACAGTGCTCTACTGCACTTCACAAAGCAATAGCAGCTGCAAAAGTGCCTACAGCCTAAGTGAGTCGCCTGAACCAGTCAGCATTTCAGTACTGATCATATTCAACATGAGTAGTTTCCTTCTCTCAATTCCATTATTGGAGTCACAATATTTGTTACAAATTTAGCTGGGCACAATTTTGTTCAAAAGTACTTTTGAAAGTCAATTAAGAACAAACAGAGCTTAAGGCCTAAGGGGAACATAAAATCAAGTAACATATCACAAACACGAGAAGCATATGATACAGTACACACCTGTTGGAACCGGTAGTTCTCACTGTTCTGTATTTCTATTTCATCCTGCAAGTGACCAAGCATGGATCATTGTAATATGGTCTATCTTGTACCACAAAATAGTGTGAGACAGTCAGATACAGTCAAGACAAACCTATAATAAGAGAATCATTCAGGTCTTAAAAAAAGAGAGTAAAAGCATGTTCATGTTATCTAGGAGCGTATCCAACAGATTCAAGATCAAGATAGCACAAGATATTACTTTTTGAACATTTCATTACATCTCCCCCTCTATAATCTTTTCTCAGCTCAAAACTTCTTAGGTGCCAACACTCCAATAGGATCAAGGCAACCTTAGACTGAGACATTATAGTCAATAGGTAAAATATGAAAAAATGTTAAATTTGGTGGTTCTTGAATTTCATGCAGCCATGTCTCACGTGTGTAAAATTAAGTCTCAAGTAAAACGAGAAGCATCTACCTCGAGTTCTCGAATTACAGCAGCTGTTCGCCAACCAGCTTTTGAAGGGCCTCTCAAGTCACTCAAAAGATGATCACCAAAGTATATCACCTAATACATTGCCAAAAAAAGATCCATCCAAGATGAGAAATTCAAATGAAAAGTTTATTAAATTTATAATTTGGCAGTGCACATTTTAGTGCAAGTGAAGACAAGTCAAAAGCTATATCTTTGGTCTTTGGGTTATTATGCCAAAGAAGAGTTTCGCTTCAGGTGTTTCACAGGTGCTAGAGGTCTTAGGCCCTGTTTGTTTGAGCTGCAGCTTTTAGGGCTCCTTTGGAATAAAGGAAAAGAAAAACATGGAAATAGGAAAAACAAAGGAATATTGTAGGAATGTAGATGCAAAACATAGGATTGGAAAATGTAGGAATTTTGAAGGAATGACCCTTTAGGTCACAGGAAAAACGTAGGAATCCTAAAGGAGTTTTAGCCATGATGAAGTTGTTGTTTTCCACTAATTGATAAGACATGTCTAAAGTATACACCAACAATTGAGCTCCACATACAAGGACAGCAATTAACTAGCACCAACAACATTGAGTTTCTAGTTCTTCGTGCATAGGAATTTTACCAAGAGGTTTGAGTGGATGTTAAAATTCCTTTGGAATCAGCATGCAAAGGAGTAAATTCCTATGGAATACTATTCACGTTTCCTGCAAACCAAAGGATAGGATAGGAAGCATTCCTCTATGAACAGTATTCCCACAAAATTACTTCAATCCAAAGGACCCCTTAAGCTTTTCTGAAAAGCTGCTGATGGCTTTTTAGTTCTGAAAAGCCAATACTAGCTTTTAGAAGATGTTTTTAGCTTCATGGACTCAAAAAGCTATGAAAAGCTGAGAAAACTGAGCTTTTTCAGCTTTCCATATAAATTCAGCTTTTTTGAGCTTCTAGCTTTCCAGAAACTACACGAGAAGTTCGCTGTTTGTTTGAGCTTCTGGCTTTTCACGCTGAGAAGCTGCCAGAAAGATCAAACAAACAGGGCCTTAGTGGTCTAGGTCTTAGCTGTTTGGTCTATGTTGTTGTTCGGATCATGTCATTCTATCTTTGCAACTTGTTAAAGCCTCAGTTAATGAGGTGATGCGGTTGCCTCTGTATTGGATTACTCTGTTTTCTCTTAATACAAAGATACGCAGATCTCTTGCTTGTTCGAGAAAAAGAAATATGTAGGATGTTCAAACAAGTAATACCAGAATAAGGCAATGAGCAAGAAACATAATAAATATGCATCTGATGAGCGCAAAGAACATGCAAATACATGACTGCTAGCTTCCACTATGCAACAGTTTTACCAACTACATTTAAGGGAGAAAAAAGAGTGAAAGTTGTATTACTCAGACAGAAAAGAAAATACTGGGGCAACACAAAGAAATCGGTTTTTCTTTAGGTTCAAAATAACCAACCTCTGGGCCTCTCCACTTTGTGATCTGCAGAAACGATTTTAAACAGCCGTGGTAGTATACTTGATCCGGCAGAAACTTATCAACTGCAGTAAAAGCTAATGTGTCCTTTTGAGTGTCATACACCCTGGAAGTAACCACCAAATATAGTTAGGAATGGTGAACTAAAGTAGACATAATAGTGCAGAAGAAGGCAGGAGAAGAAACAATAACTGGTGGCAATATAAGTTCACGCCCTTATGCATCTGTACTTATTAAAACATACTTTCTTCTAGTATTCAAAGTTTAGCGACAGACCTACATAAATGAATCAGTGCAAAGGAAAAAAAATGAACACATTAACAACACTATCTTAGTAGGAAGGATCCAAGTTTAATCTTTTTTCTTTAGTAACACATAGATGTTCCACAGGACCTGAATGGGTGGTCTGAGTTATAGAAAGTGGGTTTATTTGCCTGCGCAATCACAACATCAAAAAGTTCCCGCCAGGAATTTCCATCAAAATGCTGGTCCTGCTCAACCAAATTGTGAAAAAGTCAAGTGGAGAATATGTGCGTGAGCAAAATTAACTGGCCATAATATACTGACATGATAATTTTCTATTCAGAATACAGTACTAGTCGAGAACATTACCAAAAATACACAAAAATTGATAATAAAAAGAATGTTGCTTGCACGGTACAAATGTGTCCCCATAATAGTAGACAAGAAATAGCCTAAGTAGAATACAACAAATCTTAATGAAAACTAGAAATAAAGGAAGGTTGCATTGTGTATTTGCAATATTCACCTTAAGTACCAAGAATGTGTGACAAGGCAGGGCAAAAAGTTGCAGGTGCCCAGTTAAAATATGATTTCACATTCTCAACCAAAAACTAACCCACAAAAAATAAAAGATAGGAGCTCATGTCAAATCTCAGAAAGTAAGAAAAAGATCACATAAAAAGTATATATGTTATTCATCGACTGGATAGAAATATTTTGGCTTAAAATCTTGCTTTTGAATGCTAAACAGCATGGACAAAGCATACGAGCAGATTTAAATTTAGGAAGAACCTCCAGCAAATAACGCATCCCTCCATCCACGAAGTAGAAAGGTGAATTGGTAAGAAGAAATAACTTTTTTCCTTTCTCTCTAAGCATCTTTAAGAAACGAAACACCTGGCTCTGCAGGTCACAGATGAGGCAACAGTCTTAAGAGTTACATGTCAGAAAGAATGCCAGAAGAAAAGAAGCAGAATCAGGTTATATCATGATATTTGAAACTTCAGACATTGAAATCAGCAAAATCAGTGCTGCTTACTTTTTTTATCAGAAATTTCTGGGGCTCAGAAAGAATCTGCCTGTGAATTAAACCACTTCTGTGGACATGCTGGATCGATTGATTTACATCCTCATATACGTAAGAGGCATCAAACTCCAGTTTGGCATCTATAAAGTGTTGAACAATATCAGCGATGAGACATGCCTGTGAAGAAGTGAACATCTCATAGTAAGAAAGTACAAAGGAAATGCAAGTTTAGTTGCACGATATGATGTCACAGCAATTACTTAAAATAAAAACAGTACATGATACTATCAATATGTGATAGTACATCTCATATATAAGTGCAAAATGTCACTCCACATGTGCTAGGTCAGAAACACATGCACAGCTAAATGCTCTTGAAGGATGAACAGATACACACAAAAGTTTAAGGCACTGAAAGTCACTGTCCTGTAAGTAAATAGGTGCATCATGAAAAGAAGGGGATAGAACTAAGGCTCTGATCAATTTAAAAGTACCTCACTAAAACAGAAGACATCCATCAGTCCAACAAGTTGGCGAGCTTGATCTCTTCCAATATGCCGTGTGCCATAGAGCTCTTTTATCTCACTCAAACTCAGCTGATTAACAAGGATTCAGATAAGAAATTGTATTCATAGGCTGCTGGTAGACATAGTTTACATAATGTAATTGTTGTAGGAGAAGACAAAGAACAAGCATAAAAATAGTACAGAAATTCTCTAGAACAGTCAACACGTGTAAATATATGTTCAGCTGTTGACGTTTACCTAAATACATCGGCCAAAATTTTGAATTCAATACGTACACAGCAATCGATCACAAACACAATGATCACCCGTGAGTACAAATTAACAAAGGGATATCCCAAAGATAAGTAAATATAGTGTGAAAAAAGAGCTCAGTATGATTGAGCTAGGTTTGAAAGTGGATGCAACCATTTGAGGGAAATGGAGAAAGGACAATGTAGTGAGTATCTTACCTTCCGCCGCCCAAAGAAGCAACCGTCTGGTTCAATAGAACCGAAGAAATCAAGCTTGAGAAGGCACCCTTTGAGTCTGTCATAGTAAAGGCCCCTGATCGGGAAAGAGCGGTCATACTCGTACCGCAAGCAGCTCTCTGGGTATTTCAACTGCAGTAAACGTCACCACCGCTCAGACACAATAAGCGCACCGATCATCATCAGTGCAACCCGATAAAGAGAGAGCAACCAAACCTCATTGACCAAGTGCTTCTTGGCGAGATCGTAGATGAGGCACTGCAAGTGCTCGGAGTAGTGCGAGAGCGTGTAGTCGTAGTCGAAGCCATAGACCTGCAGGTCATCCAGCTTGACGTTCTTGTTCACGTAAATGCCTGAAAATCAGCGACCCGACCCCACCAATGTTAAAGTCTGAGGAGAATATAATGGCGCTCGGAGCAACACGAATCGACTAGGAAAGTGGAAGCCCAATCGTAAATCCCAGACCTTGCGGGTTCATCTTGGGCATGTCCTTGATGGCGGCGGGGATGCTGAGGTAGTTGCGCTTGGCGTCCTCGAACTCGCGGCGGATGCGCTCGATCTCGTCCTCGCCGGCGCCGGACCGCAGCGTGGTGGAGAGCGTGCACAGACCTGGAAAAAAACAGCACACGCAATCCAAGAGAAGCAGTCAGCAGTCAAACCCCAAGTCCCGCAGCGGCATTCCGTCGAACGGCTCGGGAGCAACCTCTCGAGGACCGCGGCGCCGTCGCGGAGAGCGCCGGCGAGAGGGAGCCGCGGCGAGTGAGCACGCGCAGCCGCCTCGCCGCGGCCGCCGCCATCGGAGCTGGCCTCGGTTCGTCGGTGGGTCGCCGGCGTTGGGAGGGGAGGGGAGGGCAGGGAGAACGGAACTGGGGGCGCGGGAGACGGCTGTTTTTCTCCTAGGCGGCGACGGAGAAGGACACACGGGGAACGTGGAGCCCTTTCGCTGATGTGTGGGGCCATACGTACGGCGCCCCTCAGGGGAGCTCGTGGGCTGGTGGGGCGCGGCCTCCTTTTTCGCGATCCCCGAGGCGGCGAGGCCTGAAATGCCTGTGTTAATGACCACCGACGCCGGAAAAGGCCCGGGAGAAAGATGAATAAAAGCGTGTGCGCTCCTCGTGTGTCGGTTGAGGCCCACAGTGTAACTGAGCGGCCCATTCTCTGCGCGATACGGATCAAAATCATCAGCGACCCATATCAACAACACTGGGCTCCCAAAGTTCGATCGCGCGAGTTGGGCGACCATGGGCCCGCCACGTGTCCGCGCGCCAGCCCAGAGCGTGTTCGATGGGCACGATCAGTGGTAATTTGTCTCCTCTCTAAATGCTGCTGTTCCCTGCCTCTTATCAGTCATCAGCGATCAGTCCAAGTTGGAGGCTGGCTGTGGCTGGGTTCTTCTCTTGATCAGGCATCATCACCTGGGCCAGCCGCCCGTATGCATCCGTCATCCGTGCATGTAAATCCAAATCTGCAATCAGACGTGACGAACGGGAGTCATATACATGTATTTTTTGCGAGGAATATGCATGCATGCATGTATGCGCTTCAAAAGTCAAACAAACTCTGTGCTGAGGAGTCATGGCGTACGTGCTGGATCGTCTGTATAAGCAACCGAGCGGGCCGGGGGTAGGTGCCGGGGCATGCAGCTAGAGAGAACGCCTGCCCAGGCCCGACGGAACGTGGGGCCGCGGCGTGCGTGCGTGCCCGTGCCTCCGTTGATTGGATTTACGTCCAGCACTCCAGCTCCAGCAGGTCCGAATCGAATCGAATCGAATCGATCGGCCACGCACGCGCGCTTCAGCCCGCGCTGGCTTGGCTAGGCTGCCGTGGCGTCTGGCAGACCTGACTGAACCGCCGAGACGGGACGCGTGTCGTCGTCGCCCGGACCGGACGAATCGAATCGCGTCGCGTCCGCGTGATCACGCCCGCGCGATCTCGATGCGGATCCGCCCGCGCGGAGCCAAGCGCAGGCAAGCGCGCGTCCCCGCTGACGGGAGATGCAGCACATGAGCGCGTCCACCTGGCACCTGCTGCCCGGGCGCTGCAGCGCCGCACGCACGACGCGATCTCCGCTGCCGTCGCCCACGCCGCGTGAGCCGTGAATGATTGGCCATTGGGTGCCGTCCTCTCGCTAGTTGCCCGCCCCACGACGGCCCGACCCCGCCCGTCCTCGCGCGCGCACCACTCTCGTATTCATCCCATGCCCTGTGAGTCTGAGCTGAGTGAGATTCTCCCTATTGCCCTTCCTCCCTTTTTCTTTTTCCTTGGTGCGAAGCGTAGGCGTAGGTAATTTGAAACGCGAACTAGCTTTTGCAGATTCGTATCGCAGAAAGTCAGAGGTGGGCCAGTCGTCACGGTCATCGCTAGCGCTACCGGACGATGCTCCAAGCAAACTACGCTGATCCCGAGGCTTTCGCTTTTCTCCCTTTTTCTTTTCTTTGTCGCGTTCGCGTTCCGAGCTGCCGAGCCGAGCGGAATTGCCCGGCCCCGGGGCCGTCCGCGCGGCCTTGCGAGTTGGCGAGTACGTGCGGCGTGCGTGACAGCGTGAGGCGTCCGTCCTCGAGCCTGCCGCCGCCGCCGCCGTGTCGCTTTCTTTCCCGGCCCCGGCTCGGCTCCAATTATTCCGCGGCCCAGCGACGCGCGCGGCGTGCTCCCACTGCCTAGCCGATCTCCTTTTAATAGGCACAAAAGTTGGCATGGTTTACAAGTCTATCCATCTCAAGTTCTCTTCGCGTTGATAATCAGAAGAATCTCCGTCCTCGTGCCAAATGGCACTTAGACCGTGCATAGATATAGCATAATTAAACATGAACATGGTTGAACAGCCACTGATGCACCAGCCACGGTGTGCATGGGTGGTGGATTAGTGGTCGGAAAACTAACCCGCGCATTACATACATACATGGAGGCGTCATTATTGCTCTACAATAATCAGGCATGGCAGAGAATTCTGGCAAGCTAAGGTCTCCATCACACACTCGCGTGCCCCGGCCGCTTGCAGTCCTTAGTGGCCGTGGACACCAGCTCAGCCTCGACGTGGGATAGAC
The DNA here is from genome assembly GCF_005286985.2 of Setaria viridis. Lineage (NCBI taxonomy): Eukaryota > Viridiplantae > Streptophyta > Magnoliopsida > Poales > Poaceae > Setaria > Setaria viridis. Next base: position 30,012,720 of record NC_048264.2, on the reverse strand, counting down.
GATGAGTTGATGACTCGTGATCGGGGATTAGTAGTCATCTTGCGTAATTGGGTGCCACTGCTCGGCGCGCGTTTGTCGCGAGCAGTTAGCGACGATCGAAGAGCTTCCATCCCTGTTCTTCTTCCTCCTTGTTCTTTCTTCTTCTTTCTTCCTTCCAAGAACACACAGCACTGCGCTCAGCCATCCCACCGCCGCTGGCCTCCCACCACCGCCTGCGGCCCGCTCCGCCCGCCACACCACCCCACCCTTCCTAACCACTGCCGTGACTCACCCCGCCATCGGCACCGCCCACCAGTGGTCCTCCACCACCCGACCGGCGGCGCCATCGCCGCCCAGCTCGCCGCCCACAACCCACCACCGCCACTAGGGCCATCCTCTAAAGCCGCCGGCCATGGAAACCCCCAAACCCAGAAACCCAAATCCATAACCCTAATCCCCCTCCACCCCGCCGCCCGCAGCGACTCGCCGATGTCCGCTCCGCCTACCTCCCGCCGTGGCCAGCTTCACCCCGCCCTCCTATCACTCGTCGGCACCGCCTGCGTCTGGAGAAGGAGATGGAGGACCTGGAACGGATGTGCACGTGGGTCGAATCCTTCTATGACGCGTGTCCATTCGCTGCAACCGTGTAGCGGCGCGTGCACCCAATAAGATTTTCATGCGTAATTGGCCAATAATTGCGATGCGCACTTGCGTAATTAGTACTATATATATTCGGTGCAGCTAGCTAATGACTCCATGATCTTTATTTGGTTAGTCGAATGACAATTCCATGCTTGCAAGTTATAGGAACTAGCAAGGTGCCCCACGCAAATAGCGCGGGTAGCTAGTTTTTTTATACTAACATTTTGCTCTTGTTTTACTTCAAGTGAATTTGTTGTCTACATCATTTAGACCAAGGTATCAACTTATTTTATCATCATATTTTGTGGCGCAAAATATATATTCAAGATGAAAGGGATATCATAAAAAATTATTGAGGGAGATATGGGTGAGTTAGTAGTTTTTATGTGTAGTCTGTTTTTTGGAGGAGCTGGCCCTTTCAATTGTTAGGTCCAACTGGGCTAGCTCATAGTATTTTTTTTACAAATAACAATATAGATGTAGTCAGGTCACCGCGCGTGCACACACATATATTTACTTATGTCTTTGATCTTGTACCGGTGAATGAATTCATTTTCAAGTTCATCGATCTACCCTTCCAGCAACAAAGCGTTGCGTCTTCACTTTTTGTGTAGGTGGTGTGATGTTGAGAGGTTGACCTTATTGAATTCTATGATTTCATCTACACTTCCATCCAAACCTATCACTTTATCCCTGATTTCATCAAATCCTTCCGCACTTGCAGATCAGTTCCAATGAGCCACCGCCCTTATTGTAAATGAAGAAGATAGCCACCTCTGTAGCGTCCTCATCGCCAATCCTAATGTGGGTACCTTATTGCTTACTTTACTGCTTCAAGTGTGTCTCCCAGTTGTGACTCAGCTCGTGTTGTGCTCTGACCCCTGCGTCTGCCGCAAATGGTTGTATGTCATGGACTATGGCCTTTTTTACCCTAGATTGTATAATCAAGTTTATAAAATCTCAAGTGGTCAATAAAAAGTCCAAATTATAATCTACATTATATTATCTAAGTTCCCAGATTATGATAATCCTATAAGCTATCCATACCAACTTGTTTCATATTATAATATGATATTTTACCAAACCGTCCATTAAAATTTTGTGATAATTAATCACTAGTACCTAACTCACCCTTGAACCGGTACCTTTCTTTTCCCTCTCCATTCGGCTTCCTCCTTCCCCTCTCCTTTCCCTAACCCAGCGAGATTTGATCGAATTCTAGTGGTAATAGTACTATATTATTTTAGGAAAGATTGTTGTAATATATTTCTAGTGATAGTAGTCAAATATTTTTTTGTTGATTCTCTCCAATATAGTTATTTTGGTCCATTAACCTAGAATCCAAAGATTTATCCATCATTTTCTCTTTTTTCTCCTCAGATTCTTCTTCCTTCTTCGGTAACTAAGCTGCCCTGCAACTTTAGTACTGTACATCTTCCTGAAGATCCCATGGAGAGTCTAGGAGGTCTGGTTTAAGTTTTCAATCTTGTCTACTTTTTCTCTTCTCTGATGCCACTTTCAACATCATCTTCTCTGACAAGGTATGTGGTGCAATTTACATAGCTCGTCTTGTTGCCGAGGTTTAGTCTGTCGTCACTTTTTTAGCGGCATCATGCTTCCCACCCAGCTAGAGATTGGCCCATCCACCTTTTGTGGCATTCTATAGATGTGAATAAAATTATCTTGCATGCCTTCAAGCCAGGATGGTAAACGCACCATTTTATATTTGTACAAAGATTCCATATAGTCATTGTGTGTATTGTCAATCTATTTTTTATTTTCCTTTGGATATGTAAATATTGGAAGCAAGAATCTCACACGGATGTCTTGATAAAGACTATTAGCAATCATAAACAGGAGAATAATTTATTTGTTGGAACAATTGTGTTATTTATGATGAGAGGAATCCGTTGTAAAATACAATAGCAAAATTTGATATTGAATCATTGCCAAATCTATAGTGACACTGCTTGCCATGGCCAATTGCTATTTCGAAGCAAAATCCAAACAAAAGGATGGAAAACGACTTAAGGAACATTCTAATGTTGCTTGTCTTGAAATCTCGTTTAGACTGTGTTCGCATTGTTTTACCTTCATGGAATCCTGCTTGTTGCAGCCTCACACACAAATGCTGACCACGGCTGCCATGACCAGCCACCCAGGCAAGCAGCACAGCGCTCCTAACCAAGCCTCCGATCGAGCCACAATATAGTTGAACGGGCTGCTGGTTGAAGTAACATTCGACCATGTCAAGCAACTAATCAGGTTCTTCATCTCGCTTGATCCGCCTTTTGAACTTCTAGTTCCAGAGCTCGCGCCATCATCCGTCGAAACATAATCCGTCACTTTGAGATTGTTACTTATTTGTGGTGGCATGCATACATTAGCACTTCGCAGTTAATTCGGCTTTGCCATCATGGAGTCACGCGGAGATAGGCTTTCAAGTCACTCGACACCCTCGATGAAATTTTGCACCAGCACAGCGCCCAGGGTGACGGCTTGCTCACCACCTTGCCCATGCTGGGACGCCCTCAGTCATCCACTTGGTCGCCAATGCCAGCACGGGCGCTACCAACAGTGTTGTCAAGCTTCAGGTCTACAGCCTGCTTCTGGATGAACTCCGCGAACTCCTCACGGACCAAGAATCCATCTACTCGTGTACGTTGCATAAGCCAAATCTGCGAGGCTATGATAGTAACACACTCAAAGCTCTGTAGCAGATGAAACAATGGGGAATTCTATTGGAAATTTTTATACTTCCACTGCAAACCACGGACTCATTAGGAACAGGGAGCACTCTTGTGTGCTATTATTTCTAGGGCTTATCGTCTTTAATCATCCTTTCCTAATAAAACTTCGATTCTAGCAATGGAGCGCAAGAGATATGGATGAAATGAAAAAAAATCAAATATACAGCTGTATTTCTACACGGACTCTCGAGTTAAAATCTTGTATGTCTTATTTCTAGGTCTTAGCGTCTTTAATCATCCGTTCCTAATAAAACTTCTAGCAATAGAGCGCAAAGAGATATGGATGAGGTGAAAAGAAATCAAATATATAGCTATATTTCTACACATACTCTCTAGTTAAAATCTTGTATGTCCATTAGATCATCAAAAATCAAACGCTCCATATATAGAAATCAAACTACTTATTTTTCATATTTTAATTCCGAAATTAATCATTATAGTTGTATTGGATGTTGAAATGTTCGGGTGATATAGATCTTCATAAAATCCAACAGTGTATATTCTTATTAATGTGGTAATTTCTAGACTCTCTCGGCAGGAATTTATTAGGAAGAAGTCCATTTTTGATCATCCAACTATCGCCTAAGGTGGTGTTCGGATACGAGGTGCTAAACTTTAGCAGGGTCACATCGGATGTTCGTATGCTAATTAGTAGGACTAAACATGAGCTAATTACAAAACTAATTGCACAGATGGAGTCTAATTCGCGAGACGAATCTATTAAGCCTAATTAGTCCATGATTTGATAATGTGGTGCTACAGTAACCATTTGCTAATGATGGATTAATTAGCCTTAATAGATTCGTCTCGTGAATTAGACTCCATCTGTGCAATTAGTTTTCTAATTAGACTATGTTTAATACTTCTAATTAGTATCCAAACATCCGATGTGACAGAGTTTAACAGGGGTATCACACACCCCTAAGTTTGGTTTTGATCATTCAACTCTAAAATCAGGAATTTTGACCATCCAACTGTTAAAACCATTCACATTCAGCTATGATGTGTTCAGAGTATAACATGCAGTGAAAGCACTAAGGACGCTAACAGTCAAATCTTGGTGCAGGCACCTTTATGCTTTGACGAGCAATCCGCCACGCGCTCTTTCGATGGTGCTATTTTGTTCCTAACCGCCCGTTGTGACGCTTTTTTGTACACTTAATCAAAGTGGTTCCGTTCGCGTGCTGAATAATTGTGCCTCGATCGTGCAGTATCAATAGACAAATAAATCTCTATGATGGAACTTCCTGCATTAGAGAATCGTATTAATAAATGGGAAATCTATCTAATATCTGGATTTCAGAATTAACCACACGCTACACACAAAGTTGTTTTAAGGTCAATAATAACACTGATATGGTCTAATTAAGGTCCTATCTTTTGCACATGAACAAGAATGCCTCGTTTTCGAAAATATAAAAAGCCCGTGATGTTAACATGGATGGGACAACATTATGTCTTATGTTAGAGAACAACGTCTGTAACAAACACTTCAAATCTTGTCTTGTTGCAATGCATATGGACAGTGGCTTGGTCTTTGAACTCTAAAAAAACAACAGACGATTATTGAAAATGTCGTCTAAATTAAAATAATCAAAAGATTTAGGAACCTGAAATATAGAGGAATTAGTTTTTTTGTTTGGAAGGAAAGGAGTTAATCAGTTTACACTAGCACAGTTCCGTTGTTCGCGGTGCGGCGCCGGTTGCCCGCCGCGCGCGGACTCTCGGGTGGACCCGACCAGGTTTAGGGTTCGGGCCAGCCAGGCAGCCGCTCCGCGTCCGCCCGCGCTCGTCCCGTGGGCCCGGGCCGGGCGCCCTGCCGCCTCTCACCCGCGCACCCTGGCTGCTATAAATAGCGGCGCCGGTCGCCACCTCGTCTCCCCCCAACCCAAGAAGGCACAAGCCGAGCCGCGCCTCCGTTCCTTCGAGCCCAATCCTTCGCCTCGACCTCGCGCAGAGGAGGAAGCCGCCCCCGCCCCGCCGCGTCTCGCCTCCCCTCCCCATTACAACCTCTGTTCCGCGCGAGCGCACCACAAGAACACCGGTGGCGTCCTCCTCCGCTCCGTAAGCCTCTCGGCCGGTCCTTCCAAGAAGCCTGCTGCTGGTCTCGTCTCTGCGCCGCCGCCGGCCGCATTCCTACAAAAGTGAGTTCTTCCTTCTTGCTTGTGCTGTGCTCACGCCACCGGTCCCCTCTGTGCGCGCCTGGGCTCGGTAGCGAGGGGCGGCGGCTGTTTATTGTGTAAATTAGCGTTGGATCGGGATTGCTTGGCACTTGGGCCGGCAGGGGAAGATTTACTCTGTTCGGGCGTGGGATTCTCTAGGTCTCGTTCTCCTCCCCTGTTTGTTGGGAGCGTTGAGAAAATTTGTCGTTCTCTTCTCGGGGGAACGGGGCGGTAGATTTGGATCTCGCCTGCAATTCGTATTCTATTCCTGGTGGTGAATCAATACCGGGCGGTAAAATCTTACAAGTTATGTTCCTTCCTTTCTTTGTCGTATGTGTTGTCGTCGTTTATTATCATAATCAAAGCTTGGATCGCAATGCCCGAGAAGCTAATACACTTTTTTTGTTGTGGGGAACGTGTAGCCTTTCTTAGTTTATCCCAACCTTCTTGTGATCGCCAAGAAGGTCCACCACCAATCTGTTACACGAAGCTTTTATTGCCGTTTCCTTGTTCGTATAAGGAACATAAAAAAAAGATCGTATGAGCCATTATTAAACTTTCTTGCTTTGTTCATTGTGAAGCTATTGATTCGAGCATTTGTTTGGACATGCTTCTTTATGTTGCCACTATGGCGACTTTAGGCACATTGAAGCCACACAGGTTAACAAAGAAACAAACTATTTTGCATAATGGGGTTTGATTTGTATCAATTAGGATGAAGTTAACGTTCTTGTTTGGTCTACTGATTATTCTCATAAATATTGATTGATCTTTTTGGATACTTGTTTATGATTCATGGCTTGATTCCTAACAGCTGTACATCGTATCACTGCGAATGCTAGTTTAGAATTTGGATCTAAATTGTGTACTCTCAATTCTCAAACATTTGTTCACATCCATATCTGCTACTTTAGAATTTGGATCCTGATAATCTCTCAAATCATTTGTGCTGTTCTGCTGCCTAAGAAAGAAACTTACTCTGTTTTGATCAACAGTTTTAGGAAGGGGACAATTGTGGATGCTCTAATGGAGTCGAAAGGTGGCAAGAAGTCTAGTAGTAGTAATTTCATGTACGAAGCTCCCCTTGGTTACAAGATTGAGGACGTTCGCCCAGCCGGAGGAATCAAGAAGTTCCAGTCTGCTGCTTACTCCAACGTAAGAACTGAACTAACAGCTTAAGCAATTTAGTTCTAAACGGAATCTTGATCATTGATGCATTTCGTACTCTGGTTTCTAATGCTTATTATTTGGTTGATCTCTTGTTTTGCAGTGCGTCCGCAAGCCATCCTGATATCCCTTCACATGCAATTCGCTGTAGAGTAGGATTTCCCTTCAATTTTTCTCCCTTGTTTCGATAGTTCTCCCTGGCTGGCTGCATTCTCTGCTTCTGAAATTTCAACTTGTCTTCTCCCATCTCTCCCTCCCTTTCCCACCCTCTCTTCCTCGCAACACATCATCCAATGGCGATGCCTTCGGCTGATTCTTGGGGATCTTCTCCTGCCTCTCCTATTGGGTTTGAGGGCTATGAGAAGCGCCTTGAGATAAAGTTCTCTGATGCACCTGTCTTTGAGGACCCTTGTGGTCGTGGCCTTCGTGCCCTCTCTCGCGAGCAGATTGACTCGTTCCTGGATCTTGCACGATGCACCATAGTGTCCCAGCTCTCCAACAAGGACTTCGACTCATATGTTCTGTCTGAGTCGAGCCTCTTTGTGTATCCCCACAAGGTTGTCCTCAAGACCTGTGGGACGACAAAGCTGCTGCTATCCATTCCTCGCATCCTTGAGCTTGCTGCAGAG